>NC_140299.1:44409474-44706974 GCF_964211825.1 Aythya ferina | reverse complement strand
TGTGTGCTTTGAGAAGACTGTTTGTCCACCTCTCACAAAAGTAAGAAAGAGAGGAGGATGACTATGTGTAGTTTTGTAAAACACCAGGGCTGAGCAGGGAAGAGTGGATTAGATAGACTGTAGGGTAGTAAAGCTCAGATGCAGAAAGCTATTTAAGTGCCTTGTTGGCATAAGACAACTAACTATTGCTATTGATCTCAACAGTTGAGGATGAAAAGATCTCATTGTTGGCAAGAAATCACTAACCTTTTAATAAAGCATAAAGACAACAGAAAGGTATTTTATCTAAAAGAGAATAGTAAAAAAAATAAAATTAATTCTGCTGTGACCTACTTCCTGAAATTTTTCTCTTCAAGTTTATTTAGACAATTCCATTTCAAATACATACCAATTTTCACTGACACTTTCTGTAAACAGTGATGAGAAGAAGGAAGCTCTAAGGCATGGCTCCTCTCATCCCATGACAAGATGTCTAGATAGGTCACAAAAATTCCTCTGCATGACTGCTGATGGAGTCCCATCTGGTAGTTCATCTCAACTCATATCCAAATGAAGCAGTATTAAATGATAAGTATTCATGAGTTAGAAAATCAATATTGATGTCTACATTTAATGCACCTAATCTTATATGAAATTAGTTGCATTCCCTGTTTCTGAGGCACATGAAACTGAATTGCATTTGGTACTGCATTGCTAATGCCCAAGTGGTTAAAAACTGCTCTAAGAGAGCTGCTGAATTGGTGCCCAGTCCACTTTCATGCATGCCTCTTGCTTGTGACAGGACCCAGAGGAAATGGCTTTCTCTTTCCCAGCACGCCTGGAGATCAGGGGAGTATTTTGGAGTGGGCACAGAGGAACTGAAGCTAACCATTAGGGATCCGTGGTGAGAAAGCACTCTCCCCTCTCTCTTCTTTTAAACACAGCATCTGGGGCAACTCTGCAGGTCACAGCTAGCAGAGGGAGAAAGTCTGAAGCCTTTCAGGGCTTTGTAGGTCAAAGTCAACACCTTTGCTTCAATCTGGAAACGCAGCAGGCGAGCAGCAGAGATCACAGAGCACTGGTGTCACACGTTGCCACGCTGAGGAGCTGTCAGCAGAAATCCAGTTCAAGGCTTGCTAGAAAAAACAGCAGATAGTAAAAGGTTTGTTTTGCTTCATTTCAGCTGGGTTCTGAGGTTACCAGCCTTCACAGAACGACGACGGCAATGTACATTTTTATAGTCCAACAGAGTTCAGAGCCCTGGTAAGAAAGCAAAGCACTGCTTGGTCAGCTCCATGCAGGCACAACAGTTCAAGGGTTCGTGTTTATTCCCCTCCCAGCTAAGCTGTTTTCCCAAGAACATCTTTGTTACTTTTTGCCATAAAACAAAAGGTCAGGTTTGATGTTGCTCCTAGAAATGTTCTTGTTGTTCTGTTTGTTTATATAACCCCCTTCTCCCTCCATCTGATGAAGAATGAGCTCTGCTGCTTAATGCCAGCTGCACACAGGATGGTGAGAAGAATGACAGACCCCAAAAGGGGGCTGAGGGGCGGGGGACAGAGGGGTGAAAGAAATAAAGGGAAAATAAACAGAGTTTTGCCTCTGGCCATTTGCAAACAGCTTGTGAGATCCTCACATCACACACATTGTTGGGTAGCCTGTGACGTTTCTGAGCACACAAGCTGTCATTTCCTCACAAGGAGTCAGCACTGCTAAACCCTTTCAGGCAACGTGGGTGGGCGCTTTAGAAGACACACTGTCTCATCCCATTCAGGAACTGCCCTCTGTCACTGCACTCCTGGCACGCTGGATGTTTGTTGTTTAAGTAAATAAACCAGCCGGTGTCTCAGGCTAGCTGTGAATGCTGTGTCCTCCCACTACCACCCTTTCCTGGCCACTCCGGGGAATGGGAGGAAAAAAAAAAAAAACAGCCAAAAGCAACAACAAGATGAAAAAGTTCACAGGGAGCTCCAATGCCACCCACTAAGTCACAACCTACAAATAATCAGTGACCAAATGGTGTCATGAGGGGCCCCAACATCCTGTCAGCACTCAGCCTTCCGATGGGAAGTCCATGGCGGAGGTGATTTTGAAACTATCTTTCCTATCTCTTTCGAAAAGAAGATTCTGGGAAACAGCCATCACGGGACACTTTGGTTTTCCTTGTTTGTTTTTTGGTTTTTGTTTTTTTCTTCTTGTTTTTCCAAATGAACCTTTCATGGTCCAAGTCAGTGGTCAACCTCAGCAAAACTGGAAGAATATTGTCTGAAGCCCTGTTGGCAGCCTGCCTCCTTCCTGGACTAGAGGTCGTGTTTGTGCAGAAGTGAGATGCAAAATCATGAATCTGCACCTGTTTTGTCAAGGGTACACAAATAAGAGTACAAAACAGTGTATTTTCTGTTTTACTGCATCCCCTCTGCCTCATTTCCCTCTGTCGATGTTAATCTACATCAGGAAAAACAATGTCTGACACAACAGAGATTCTCTCCAGAGCTAATAGGGAGTTTTTATATCAGCTGGAACAGCACATGGTTTTTCATGTACTTTTGTTTTACAAATCCATGGGTATTCTCTTCACCCAAATGTAGACACCAAAGTAACTAAACTGGCTGACTAGCCACCCTTAACTCCATAAGTAGTCAGTGAGAAAAAAACAGCTTCCAGTAACTCCTCTTCAAATTCACCATCTCTGTGATTTTGCTTCTCTCTCCTTCTCTCCTCCCTACCCATCTCCCCTGCCTATACCGGGAGCCTGGGGAAGCTAACAGGATCTACAAAGTGCAAGAGATTTAACAAATTGAATGGCTTCTTCACCCATTGGTCTTTGCGCCTATCTGCTACCTGGGAACAGAATTTCTAGCTGAAACATTGTTCTGAATGAATTTGTGCCTTCATTGCACATAGTTTGTTAAAGGAAAAACAATGAAAGGTGCCAGGGATCACAAGGTTTTTCTCCATTATGTCCCTCCCCAAACATATTCACTTATTTTGAGAGTGGATTGATGAACTTCAACCACCATGGAAGAAAAAGTCTGTCACCAGATATATCATGCAGGTGAAGACCAAGGCTAAACTAAACACTTTAGTGAGTGCCTAGCAAAACTGGCTTTGCAGAAGTGTTTGATTCAGTGAAGATGCCATAAAACATGAAATAGCCATAGCAAGTGGTGGTGGTGGTTCATCGCTGTCCCTCGACTCACAATACAATTGTTCATTAATAAACTGAAAAAGACACTTCTCATAGTGATCAGCACCTCTCTCCAACAGAGCAGGGCAACAAAGCTAAGCCCACGGGCTCGAAAGGCTCAGCCCCTCCCATTTTTCAGAAGAATAAGCACAGGCAGGTTACTGGAAGCTTCCTCTCTGAGCCTCAGGCCCATGCCTCACTATGACACATCACTATGCCTCATCAAAGCACATGAATCCCCGGTTCCCAAAAGATCAATGATCCAAAATGTAGAGGTAGTTTCTTAGATAGGAATTTCTCCTGAGTTCAGCAGTTTGGCATCAGATGAACTCTATCAGTCTGAAGTTGACACTCTTTCAAAAATAAAAACAAACAAACAAACCATCCACAACATAAGCATCACCTTTAGGAATAAGACATACATGTATTCTACCCTTCCTAACTTCTTTACTTTCCCACAACTTTCACCTTGATTGCATTCACTTTGATTCAAACAAACAAACAAAAAGGGATCCACACACAGACAATATGTTTCATTCAATATAGAACTCTAATAAAAGGCACAAAGTAAATCTCAGCTCTCAGGTTTCCTCAGGCACCAAAAAAGTCCACAGGTGGTAGGTTAAGCCACTACTGGAATTAATGAAGGAAAGCAAGTAAGTGAAAGAACATAAAATAATATGGCCCAAAGCACTCTTTGAAATCATGCTGTATTTTGAAGTCAAGCTTCCACAGCTCTGACTACAAATCACTGGAATAAACATGCCTCTCATAGCAAGATGCAACTCCTTGATTTGGTGTCAAGATATCTACAGTCCTTCCTCTTGATTGTTTCTTGTTCTGTACTTCAGCTGACAGTCAGCCTGGGAATAGCAGGGTACAGCGGGTGGTTCATCCACTTGCTCCTCACCCCCTTCAGAGCAGGGAGACACTGCTGTTCCCAGTGGTGACATCCTGACTGTGGAAATCTTGAGGGCTTCTGGTCCCCTGCCAAGTTCCTGTCTCGGTGGCAATGGGGACTTCCTCTCCTGATCAAGCATGGAAACATCCCTTTACTTGCTCTGATTCGATAGCTCATCATGAGGCAGAGGTCCCTGTCCCTTTCCAGAGGCCAGATCCTTCAGCATCTTCCAGCTCAAGATACAGTGGGAGCTGCAGAGTGACCTAGGTAGCATCTTACTCTTGTGACACGCAGGACAGAGCTAGCCATTTCAGCGTGCTCACTGGGAGCCCTAGTTTTGTCTGTGGACAATTCAGAGGAGGAAAAATCCTACAACTGTCTATATAGCCTTCCTCACAGCCAAACCACACAAGTTATTAGAAACAGCAGTGCTAGCCATCTCATGGCCCATCTAAATGTCTGCTTACTCCCTACTTGAGCAATGCATTTCTTTTCTCTTTTATTTCTTTTCCCTCTTATCTTTTCCCCTTGCTATTTTTTCAGTAAATATAGTGCTTTTCTGTCAGGTACAGCTCTGCTCTGGAGAATGACTGTAGAATAGAAATGTGCATACTGCATGTCTCACAGATCCAAGTCAAATGTACTGTGTGTATCCCCTGGCCTGGCAAGCACAGACTGGCAGTGGGACACCAGGCAGAAAGCCTATTCTCTGTGTATATCACCGAACAAACTTGATATAGAGTGGTTTAGAAACACAGAGACTGTTCAGTGCTGTGTTCACACAGACACTTAATAGGGCAAAGCTGCAATTGAAGGCTGCAGTAGTGATGTTGAATACTAATGAGATAACATGTAATTTAATCCCAGCTGAATTTTGGAGCTGCTGTTTGTTGGAATAATCATTTTCATTTAGCTAAACCCCAGATTGTACTGACAGAGTAAATACTTTATTTTACTTATACCATTTTGAATGAAAAAGCAAACCACCACAGGAGGCTACTATAAGAAGTATCGTGATATTCTGGATTTTATTCCATGCATGCAGAGGAGACTGGAGTGTTAAGTAACTGTGCTTAAATTGTCACACAGGCACACAAAGGGAATGTCTCTCCTCTTTCCCTCCTAACCCTGAAACAAAGTTTTATAGAAAAGCAAACCAGCACAGAAAGTATGTCTGTAAATCCATTTCAATTTAATTAACACTGTGCTAGTTACAAATGCAAACAGGTTCCCAAGCAGGCTGTTTGGCTGCCCCTCCACTCTGTGGATTCAAGTTTGACTCCTTGCTTTGTTCTAACAGAACAAAGAGAGCAAAGAACAATGTGACCCTGACCCTTCTTTACCCCTGCACACACAAACGATCCCTTTTAATATTCAGACGAGCTGTGACATGAAGAGGGCCCATGAGAACAAACACCTGTCACTTCTTCGGCAGCTCTTTGACCAGACACTGCCTATGTAGTTTTGAAACAACTTTTATATTTCTGAGGCTGTTTTGTCAGGAAGGTGCCAACACTTGCTTTCTCAGGACATAGCCTGTCCTTCAGTATGGAAGCATGCAATGCACTTTCCCTTCCCATCATGCCACAAAAATGCTCTCCACCTGCAGCAGCAATTTTGTTGCATGGAGAACCCACGACATAGCCTTGGAGGTAAAGAGAGTCTAATATTCCTGCTGCAAGCTTCCCTTGAACAAATGCCTTTGGACCGAGTTGGGCACCCCCAGGCTGTCCACCCATCTCTCTGCCTTCTCCCGAGGGTAGTAGGATTAAGCCCAGACCCAGCAGAGGGGGAGGCTGTTTGGGAGGTCAGGGGCTGTCTAGATGAAGGTTGGTCAGGGAACATGTCACGGGCATGGTGTGCAATTCACCTTTTTCTTTCTTGCAAGTATGTATGTGCACCAGTGACAGCAGGGGGGCACCATCAGGGCTGGCTCCCTTGGTACTGCCTGGATTGCAGCAGTCCCCCCACACTCTCACCAGACCGAACAAGTCTGTTGTCTGGTGACTGGAAGTTACACTTCCTGCCCCAGACCTGTAGCCTTTCACGACCGAGTTATACGGAGTAAAGGAGATTTTTACTTGGCTTACTTCTGAAAAGCTCAGTAGTTGGCAGCAGGGTTTGGTAAGGCCCAAATATCTCAGTTACATTACTCCTGACTGATATTTGCCTAAAACACTTCTTAAAACCCTTCAGTGCCAGGAATTCCTGGACTTGCCTGATGATCCATGCCGGAGACAAACTTACTATAAGAAATGCTTTCTTAAAATGAGGTATGAATCTCTCTTGATATGATTTATACCCATTTGTGTCCTATCTCTCCTGGACGCTGAGAGGAGATTACTTAAAAGACAGATGTAAAGTGGGATGGAAACCCTGCCCCGCTAAGTGCAGCATCACTGCGTCTGCTCTGTAACTCTCATATCAGGGGACTGACAAGAGCTTCCTCTGCAACTCTGGAGTTCACAGCAAGAGTTGGTTTTGTGTTCATACTTTCTTCCCAAAAAGGAGCTGTGCTGCTGTATCTTCTCCTGACAGAAGGCATGAAAACAGTCAAAAAAAAAAAAAAAAGGCAGAGAGTGGGGTGTGGGAGGTAGGAATTTCTAAAACTGTCAGTGGTAGGCCTTGAGAATGATGTGGTCTGAACAAGATGGCTTTCTCCATGTCTCTCAACCATCTGATGGAAAGCAATGGATGCAGGTGAACAAATCAGGTTATCAGAGGCTTTGGAAAGCAATGAGAACTAGGCAGTTATGTATGTTTGAGATTTTTCAGTCAGTCTTGGCTCTGGATTTTGACAAACAGTTGCAGGAACACTCACAGTCCTTGCTTGGAGGCAGCAATAATAAAGCCAAAACAAAGTCCTTATGTCAAAATGGTTTTCAATGCCTCATATTCTATCAAAGGCTCAGGCTATAAGAAAGATAGGCCAGCTCTTCAAAAAAAAATCAAGAGTCTAATTCCCACAGAAACCAGACGTCATTGAAATCAATGGGAATTTGGTACTAAGCACTTATGAATAGCTGAGTACCAGTTAATATTCTTCCCAGCCACAGTCTCAGTGAGAAGGTTTTTACTTTGTTTTCCTACTTAAAACAATGAATTTTTGACATTTTTCCCATTGCCTTGGTTCCCAGAAAGCAATTTGGACTTTTCCAGGTTAGGTAATACGACAACCAAATATTTATCACATTGCATAAGCTGAGTCAGAGCTTTTCCTTTCAAGTAAATGAATGCATTTTCAGAATATTTAGACACAGCTCACTGCTTGCCCTCATGTCAGAAATGAGCTCTCGCCCACGATGAAACACTGAAAAAAGATTACTTTTGTGGTTTAAAGTGACAGCATCGTCATTTCTCCCACCCAAATGAGCAAACTCCCGGCATCCCTTGGACTGGCTGGGACACCATATGGAAGCAAGCTGTCCAGACACTTTCAAGAGAGGAGGTGAGCAAATATCTGTCTTCCAGTGCTGTACCTATGAGTGTACAGGAAATGTGTGAGCAAGGCTGTTTGCTCACGGGTGGAGGTGACCGCTCTTGACTGGCTCTCTCCCATGCCGGAGCCCAGAGCCCAGTACTGTGGGATGTCTGCCATGCGTGTTGCATGTGACATACACATATTTCTTCAGCAAGGGTGAGTACCCTTCTAATGAGTGGATTCCTGCAGAGAACAGTCACATTTACAAATCAAAGTGTGTCATCTGTTAATAGTTGCTCCTCCAATCAGGTTTCCCCTAACAAACCCAGTCTCCAAAATATTTACTTCAAGTCATTAAAAATGCACAACAAATTGCTTGTATATTCGGAAGGAGGGTAGCAGTTCTGGCAGTCTTTACTCCAGTTCTGTTTGTGCTTCACATTTTCTGCTTCTACAGAAATTAGAAGCCACACAGGAGAATGTTTATGTTCCAACCAAGTTCCCTAAACCTCAGCACTGATATCAGAAACATTAAAGAATTTTAAAACTGTGCACCATATTAACGTTGTCGTACAATTTTTTGGCTCATGTGAGTGGGAGTTAAGAGAACCCCTTTCTCCATTGTGCAGATCAGAGAGCTGAGAAGAGCAAACCTGGGTGGCACTGGTTATTGTCTCTTCGAAGACTGAGCTTCAGAGTTAGAGAAGTTGTGCCTACCTCCAGCTATGCTGAGATGTGCAAAACCAGCTTCCTAGCTCGCTTTGGAGATGATGCTTGACCACCAAACATCACAAAATGAAGCAAGTGACTAAAACAGCTGTGATAGAAGCTAAGTTAGATTTAAGAGCATCTGTTTCTCATTCTTTTTCACTCAAAAATATTTGGATTAAGACTTTTCCTGATTTTTGAACAGAAGTTGAGACCTGATGCTCTTCCTCTTTTTGAAGGGAGACGGTGCTCCTAGCATTAAAAGGCAGGCATCAATGAGTGACTGAAAAGACACCACAGATACTCCTGGTCTGTGTTTTCAAATGTCCACTAAAATATGGCTGAGAGACATCCAGTGTTCCTGGGGATAATGGGCAACAGATCCTGGGTGGCAGTAAGAGCAATATATACATTCCATCAGAAATCTGAAACATGTAAACAGACAGACAGAAATTGTCAGAGGGATGTGAGAAACTTGTAAATTAACAACAAATGCAGGGAGAGGAAGTCCAGAACAAATGCACTGATGTTTTTCACAACCATGGAGGAGTTTAATCCACTGGTTTAAAAAACATATGGTACACTAAACATTAGATGGGTAATAGGCTGAGAGATACTTGGCAGTGGCCCATGGAAATATAAACACAAGGCATTTGTTTCATTGTGTTTCTTTTTCTTTAAATATTTACTTTCTGTGCTTTTCCAGGATAGAGTTTTTCATCCCATATGCATACCAAGATACCTTTCCAAAATCAGACTGATGGGGCATCACACTCAGAGTTACTAATTTTGTTCCAGTGGACCTTTGTTGTGATTTAGCCTTTTTTCCTGAAGGAAAAATAGCATATCCATCTTCTCTCGCCACCCACCCAAGCTGCTCACACTCCACCACTGTATTTGATACTCTCATCAACAAAGACTGTCAATAACAAGGACTGGATGAGTTTGGAAAACTGCAGCTGCTTACTCCTACCCTTTTGCATAGTCTGAATCATCTAGAAAGCAGATAGGCTCGAACTTCATGGCTACGTGGATCAGGAAGGCAGATACACATCCTTTTTCAGTTCATTCTGATGCTGGCAATTATGTTTTGGAGGCAACTAGGGAAGTGCTCAGCTCTGTGAAACTCTGTGACATGGAAAAAGAATGGGAAATTAGAAAAAGCACTTTCACCAGTATATCCATTTCCAGTTTTGGCATGTGCTGCAAGTCTTGCTCTGTGGATTTTCAGTGCCAGGCAGGAAGACTGGATGGATGTCTGTGTGTTTGAAAGGATATGTCATCTAAGACTTTGGATATCTCAGAACACATGGGATTTGGGGGGCAAGTGAGGGAACTGTGAGAGGTGGTAATGCTACCTAGAAAGTCAGGAATTCACACAAGGTCCTTCCTTGTAGTTCTGAGATTCCATCGCTTCTCTTATCCTTTCACTTTTCTTTAGTCCTTCATGCAAGGTGGAATTCACCACTTTGTGCATGAGGGCCACAATTATCTTTTGGCCGCTCCACAGAAATATCAAGCGGCTATAGGAACATTTATTTTTAGGGTCTTCTTACTTTGAGGGGAGTTGTCATGAGTCATAATTAAGGCAACAGCAAGTCAGAATTAAGGCAACAGCAAGAATTAAGAGCAGACAAGGGGAAAATATTGTTTTTCTTTTTCCTTACTATTATTATTATTTTTTTTTTAATAATAATATATCCATTTTCTGCTTACACTAACAGAAAGTCCTGGGATGGCACTTAAGTATTTATCTTGTGTATACCACAGCAGGTAGACCCTGTGTGTATGGCCACGAAAGGAGGTATATTTGACAGGCCAACAGACCAGAAATATTTGGGAGGGGACCTTAAGGGGGATTGAGAATAGGCTGGTTTTGTTTTCTGATTTATTTATTTTTGGTAAAATTTACTTATCTTACAATACTTGCATTTTTTCTGAGATTGATACACTGGCAGAATCATGTTGAGTGATGCTGAATCATTTCAGTAGAAAACTGCAGATGCAAGTCAAAAAAAAACCTGTCAAATTCAAAACATGGTCTGAATGTCTATATAATGGACAATTTCATAACAAAGCTAAAGACCCTTTAGTGTAACAGAGATGCAAATGTGGAGTAAGAACAGGTGTTGGGAATGGTAAAAGGAAGAAAATTCATTTTGTCTGTCGAATGATTCCATACATGTTGGGAAACCTTCTTTAGTTCTTCTTTAGTTAAGCACATTCTTCCATGGGGTTAGTTGACATTTTTCAGTGCCACAAAGTCTTGCTTGTATACATATTTTCTTTCCCTTTTTTTTTTTTTTTTTTTTTTTTTTTTTTTTTATAAAGAATATTCAAACAACACTTAGCTGATGTAGATATTACTCTATTACTCTGTCAGTTAAGAAATAAAACTTTGCTTGTGCTGAGACTGGAAAATAAGTGAATGTCAAATAAACACAGAAGAAGTACATTTGATAATATTTATTTCAACATTCTTCATCCATATCACATCTTGCAGAGAGGAAAAAAGTTAGTTAAAAGAAAGGACTACAGAACATATTTAACTCCACAGGGGGTATTTCTTCTTCCCTGTTGCCTTTTTCATCTGTATCTCATAAAAGTTGCAAGATAATCTAGTCCTTTCTTCTATTGAATTTATGGACAATTGCAGAAGTCATAGCAAAAGTGGTTTAGCTGATGGAAAGCTAAACATTATAATGTTCATACACAGGCAGAGGAAGCAGGAGGGAACGTTGCCCAGCAACAGCCATGAACACTCATTTACTAACACTTTAATATTTCACCACTTTTTTTGGCTCATCTTTCTCTTGGATAGTTTCTTCATCTGCAAAACATGTCTCCCTTCACAAAAAATATATGTGGTGGGAAGAATAAAATGATGTAACACTGTAACATTTTGCTTTTAAAATTGCGTTTAAGATAATAAAATAACAAATAAAAAGCATAAATAAATAATAAAAATACTAAGTTTTGATATTTGATAAAATGCTTTTAATACAAACAAAAGAAAAGTTGTGTCTCTATTAGTTATATGTAGTAATTATTTTGCTTCTCAACAGGTTCTCTACCATTTTATAAGTTTATCCATTCTGTAAGAATGTCTTAACATGTCTCAGATTTCTATGCATACATTTTAAGGTCCTCTAAAATTATTATAATTTTTAATATAAAATATTTTAAGTAATTTCAACATTTTTTAAAATTAGCAGATAAATAATTATTGACTATAACAAACCTAAACCAGAAGTGTACAGATGAATTTTCCAAAAGTCTGCTCTTTCACTGGTAATATACAACAATTTTGACATAGGACCTGATCTTAATGCCATTTATATATGTGACATGGGTATAAATATGTGAAGAAGAATGCTTGGTTTAGGGCAAGTTCAAGTTTAGGTCTTCTCATGCACTTTTTCCACTGAGGTTCTTGGTAATTTTACCAAGTTTCATTATGAAGCAGTTTGGTGGCTCTGTTTCCACCAGGCCACTTGCACGTAGAATGCAAACTTCAGAGCAGAGATGTGTGAAGATGAGGCCTAGCTTCCCAAAGATATTAGGAGGAAGGCTAGAGGCACAAAAGAGACCTTACATATTTGGGATATTAGTAAGACTACTGTCTTACTTAATTAGCAAAACTGCTCTTTGATCCAGACAGATCAGAGTCTACCACTTAAGAAGAAGACAGCAAACTGCCTGAGTCGTGACAGCCCTTCTTGGTAAGGTCTTTTGCCACTGACATCTCAGCAGTGTGGTGGAACACCAAAGATATGCAGAGGAATAAGCAAATCTCTTATCTCTCAAGATCATACCCTCAGAGCAGGGCCAAGGCATTTTGGTTGCTGATCTGCGTTATTGGGCTACCACCCAAATTCTCAGGCTTATCATTTATGGAAATACTAATTTGTACCAGATGAACCCCTTGTTTCATAGTTGTTACTAGAGAAATACAAAGTAGTTTGGCACTTCGGTATCTAGGCCCACCATGCATTGCCACACTGCCAAATTGCATTTTTTCATCTCATTATATGATGCTCATTCCAATGACATCATATAAGCTGGTAAGATGCACAGCATGAAACTGAGTTGAAAAAGGAAGATGAAATACAGGTTAAAATTTGGCTGTCATATGGAACGTATACTAAATAAATAAACACTAAATTCTCTTTTCTTAAAAAGTGTAAACTCTACAGAGAGCTTATTTTGAGCTACATGCTGAGTATATGTTAAAACAACTCTACAGGGCTAATTGAATCATTATTTAGATGTCTATGGATGTTGGAACTGTAAATCCAAACCAAAACTCTGTTTTATTTTGTGTGCAAATGATGCAACTTCTAGCATAAATTAAATGCCATTTTTTTCTTTGATTGTTGCTCAGATGTATTTGGACCATATGTAGGGAGCCTACTGTATCCTAAATATAAACCCTATAGACGCTGCGAAGAGGCAGGATTGAAGAATGTGCCAATAGGCACGAGAAGACTAATCACTGTCAGAAGGACCAGGAATAACAGAAAAGCTTACAGAACAGCCCTGTCTACTTTTTCCCATAATAAATTGAGTCAGTCTCCCAGGCTGCCATCCACTTCTTCTATCTTTCTCCATGGGAAATTGTCTCTGGGAAAGGAGTTTTTCTTAAAGCGAGTTATAAAAGCCATCAAGAAAATCATTTCACTCTTAGCCGCCATTGACAGGCAGTTGCTTTTCTGGAGGGAGCTCCTGCAGCATTTGTAGATGCTGTTTCATGCTGGTGTTGCCAAACCATCTGCATTCTGATACGGGCAGCTTGTGAATGTCAAGCTAATTAGCCAAGGCTAATGTCTGGTTTCCTGTAGAGAGCTTTTGTGGAGTAATTACCTTCCTTGAGGTCAAACTGCTGTAATTACAGGTCTTTAACTAATCGAGATAAACAGCCTTTGAATTCTTGCAGTGAGTCAGTCAATCGTTCTAACGGACTTTTATCTTAACCTACAACAATATAGGGTATTATGACAGGTGATAGCAATGCTTTTTGTTTATATGGGATCTAAACAATAACAGATTTCACTAAAGCCACATAAATCATTAACATCTATTAAAGTCTCTGCCTAGGCATATGAGCAAAGTTATTGTTACTTGCTTTTGAAGGTAGACATTCATATTTAAATAAACCAGAAAGTAGGTATTTTCACAGAAGTAGAGATAACAGGAATAAGATCAAGAAGAAACTGCTCTCACTCTAATTTCTTGCTCTTTGCCTGTTCTTATTCCTTTCTTTTAATAGTAATACCGAATTGTTCTTTGAAGCATAGTAACGAGGTCTTTTTAAAGTAACAACCTTCCAAACAGCCCATTTCCCCACATTTCCCCAGCTTGTGTGTTTTCCTTCCTCTATGTCCCCTTTGCTCCTCGCACCTTTCCTTGAGGCTCAGATATTTTGGGCTACTATGGGAATGTTGTCTATCTAACTTCATTATTTCTAAGGTTAAATTTCTATAGGATTTCCTCTTCAGAAACTGTTAGTTGCTTTACCTCCCCTTCCACCTCTCTAGGGTGAATAAAGACACTAATACAACATTCTCTTTTGCCAATAAACAAATAAATAAAATCAAAACAAACAAGTAAACCAACAAGAACACACCAGAACCCCAAAACTCCAGTACACCAAGAGACTGCACAAATGAAGAGAGTGAAACTGGGCATGAAGAGAAATTAATGGAGGTTTTCCCATCATCTCCTGCATGCTTCAGCACAGTTTTGAAGTGCATAACAAGTTTAGGTAACTTGTTTCCCTTATTTTAGTAATCACTGTACTACTCGATTACTAGAAACACGTGTAAGTTTGGTTTGGATTCCTGCCACAGGTCATAGCAATCTATTAGCTAACTGCCCAACAAGGAAGAAAAGAACACCCATACTGCTGCTAACACTTAATTGATTTTTTTTTTTTTGGTATCTAATCAATTAAATTTGCATATTTCTATTTTTTTTCTTTGTTTGTTTTAACAAACTGAGTAAAGCGTAATTAAAGCTTTACAGCAAATAAAAAAGTGATTACAATGTTAGGAACTCTGGCATGGTAACTCATGATCAGACAATATTCTGTTTCAGGAAAGAATATGACCTACATAAGGAACTAGTTTAGCAGAAATTTGGTAGTCATGTATGTAAAGTGACAAGAAACAGCACTTTAGTTTTATTAGTTTTACATACATGACACTCAGTGTGAATCTGCTCTTGCTTTTTGTAATCCCTGTCTCACTCTAAGCCCATGTGTAAAACTGCAGTGCTAATACTGTGATGACTTCCCTGACATAACGATACCAATAAGGGCTGGTAAGGGGTAAACAACCTCTTATTAATCAGCTGTCTACTCTTTTCCAACCATTTTTCCAAACCCAGAACAAAAGTCTGACTTTTCATCTACACATTTATGCGTGTACCTTTGTGTGTGTGTGTATTTTACAAAAATGTATGTTTATGTCTATTGTGTCTATTTTTTTCATTCATTTTCTGCTACTTGAGTATCTGTTCATGCAATGCTATGGACAAGCTATAATCCAAGGACCCCAAGCAGTACAAAGATAAAATGTGCCTGGCATCAAAGACTCTCCCTGTGAAAAGATCTGGCGAGGTCAAGGGGTATATGAAGCAACACTGAAAGTTGTCCTCACAGTTCAGAGTTATTTGTTGTGGAATCTGACTAACTACGGACAGATATTGCCTACAAAGTAGACATCTGCTAATGAGCTAGTCATTTCTGAGTGTTTTCATACTCAGCAGCTATCAGGTCAATATACAGTGTGGATTAGGGAAAAAATGGTGCTTTTAAAAAGTAGATTCTGGAATAGTCTGATATCAGCCCACAGAAGGCTTATTTCTCTCCATCGTTTGTAAAAGGACCATAGAGACCACACAGTAAACATATATGGGGATAGGAGTGGAGGAAGAGAGCAATTCTCTCCCTTCACCAGCCCTACTGTGCCTGTATTGCAACAATAAAGCATCCTCAATGACTGCTTTTCATAGCCGCTATGTTCAATGAGACATTGGGAACTTTTCTGCATTTACCCTTTGGCAGTACTTTGCCATTGCAGGACGCTGGCAAAGCATTGCAGCCTCACACTGGGGACATATTATATTCACATTACTTTAAAGCTCCCTAAAGTTGCCAACACAGGCTCTGTGCCTTACTAATGTGCATTGTTCAACAGCAGCCGTCTTGTTCCAGCCTTTCACAAGCTATGCACTGTGGTGACTCTTCTGCTGTCTTTCCCTTCCCACCCCATATACGCTTTCAATCACTGACATTATATTCAAAACAAAAGTATTCAAGAAATTAAAACCAGAATGAATTCCTCAAGTCCAGGATTCAGAACCCAGTTGTAAATGAAACATCTAGTTGTCTTTATACCATTAAAGTGGTATAATGGTAAATAAGAGTTCTCATTTAGAGAGTGATTCATGTGCCAGGATAGAAAGGAGGCACATGCACAATGATCCAATTTGAGTCAGCTGTACTAAAATGTTCCAGTCTTTGACACGTGCATGAGTTTCAGCCCCTGCAACAACTTATTTGGGACTTTTAAATAGACAGGGATTCTAGGCAGTCAAAGAAACAGAGGAAACAATACTGCAGCATCCACGTTAACAAGAAATGGGCTTGATTATGAAGATCTGCCAAGAGTGAGATTTTTGCGCATGACAAATCTGACTCATCCATGGCATAAAAATTCTCTTGTCCTTTGGTGACAGGGGATGAAGAACTGACCATGGTTAGTGCAATTGTAAAAGCAAAATTAATTCCAGCATTTTCCAGTATAACAGCAAATTCCCAGAGTATTTCATCTGGAAGCAGCCACAAAGCTCATACAGTGACTGAATACAGTCTTTGATTTCAACCCATCTGCCTGCTGGCAAAACTGAGAGCCCCACCAAATGTATAGACCCACGAATATCACACAGCACTTGAGGTTTCTTCTTTTAATCTGCCTATGCCAATTCCAAAGAAAACCTATGAGTCTATTGTTCTCGAGAAAACCCTGGGAAAACACAGCAAAAGCATATTTCTAAGTAGATCCACTAGCTGGGTAAGTAACTCTCCACTGAATTACTGTTATTAATATAAGAAGAGTAAAGGTTTAATAGTTACAGAAACACATTAACAGAGAGATGAACTGGAACTGATTCTTTACATCTGCTCTGACTTTCCCCTGGTTGTTAGGAACCTAACACCTTCTCTCTTCCTCACTTCACACTTTTCAGTCTCCCAGAGGTACAGGGAGACTTTTCCCACTTCTGCAAATCTGAGTAGAAGGTGTTGTGTGTGCAAAGTAGTGCTTCTAAAAGAAAAAAGATGGTGATTCAGTTTCTGGGAGCAGAAGGAAGTGCTTTTGTTTAACATTGAAACAGGTGTCCAGGCATTGCATTTATAGCCTGATACACACTTTTAGTCACAATTCACAGTAGAAGAAAACACTAAAATAACATGTTTTTCTAATTTATGGACATCAAAATTGAGAGTACAATTTAAAAGGTGCAAGTAGTTATTTGTCCTTTCCATTTAGATAGTGTATTTGAAATTCTCAAGTTCAGTCACATCTGCGTTTAGCTTTGTATCGAACCAGATGTTTGTCTTGTACCAACCGTGGACAAAGGCTGCGTCTCTTCAAGTTTGGGACTCTCTTAAAGTCATTTCATTATTATTATTATTATTATTATTATTATTATTATTATTATTATTATTATTATTTGTGCTTGCTAGTTTGTTTGTTTCCTCAGTGGAATTATAGCTATATCATAGGCCTTTTCCTGCTGATAAGCTACTCCTAGAAGATGCTTCTGAGTAAGCAGGATGTTTTCCTGCGTACTACACTAAAATCTTACCTCAAATGTACAGTTGTTTTTTAAGCCACAGCATAGAAGTGTACATTCACAGTCTTGGGTGTGGAGCATGTATTTATTGGCAGAGGTACTAAATGACTAAACTTAATGCTCAGTGCCTAGTGAAGTGAAAACTTCTAAGAGACATTTCTGAATATCTCTAAGCTCTAAGACAATTTGCTTTGCTCAAAGGTAGCGAGTTGTGAAAATTTTACTTGTTATCTTCCTTGAGTCAATACTTATTTGGGGAGCTAGCACTTAATTTGTGTATAGTCACACCTGCCAGAATGACCCTCTGAAACTCACACCACTCCTGAACAGAGTGTGTTTGAAAGCCTTCCAGAGTTTGGCCAAGGACCCCATCAATCACAGGAATGACAGGGTGTTTGGATAAGAGAGCTGACAGGCTTGCTCTCCCCTTCTGGTGTGCCCTCCCCTTCTCACATCTTAAACCAAAAGTCCTTGAAAATACACCAGCTGTTGTTGGGGAGTAGGACCTGACAACAATTTTCCAACTGTTGTTTCGAGAATGTGGTAGAGATTTAAAAGCCACTGTCACTAATGAAACACACAGAACACAGCTCTGTTTCTCTCATAATCAAAGAAAAGGAAAAAAAACGGCCAGCTATTGAGAACACTGCAATTAAAAATAAAAGCTGAAACAATAGCTTTGGGCAAATGTGATGTTGTCACCGCACATCCTGCTTTACAAACAGTCCACGCAGAGTGGGACAGTAATGAAAGGTCCAAAATTGGAGACAATACCAAGCAAAGCATGCAAGCTGGCATAGTCCAAGTCTGCCTCCAGTGGGCAGGCTAGAGTGAGGAGAGGAAGGAAAGCAGTGTGTTGACACATAGATCCTCTACCGTAGCTTTTTCACAGTAGCTTACCATAGGGAAGTGGAAGACAGCTTCCAAGAAATATCTTGCTCTCTGGGTGGGCCAGCCCCACACCACACATAACTTTATTGCGTAGGGCTGCAAAGTTCAAAGGAAGCTCTGGGAAAGGGGAACTGTGGCTCACAGTGCTGAGCCCAATCTGCTGCACCACACATGGCTAAAGTACACACTATCAGTAATCAAGGGAAGGACCTCCCTGAAGCACAAATGGCAGTGGGGTACCCTTCTATAAATATCCTGAGAAATAGCAGAGTTTCCCTTTCCAGTTGCCCGAGTGACTCCACCTCCTTTGATAGCTTGCAAATGTTTCCTTGGTTTTAGTAGTTACCACCGTCGCGTGCGCTGTAGATCAAAAACAAGTGCATGGGAAAAGGGAGCTAAGCACAATAGGCGTGGGTTGAATTGTATGCAGTAGGAACTGTTTTGGGGTTGCGGTTGTTCCCTTCCCTTTTTTTCCATCCTTCAAATCCCTTTCCTGTTTCAGTTATGTTCTGATTTCCTATACTCAGTCAGAGCAACTTAATGCCAATTCCAGCTCTCAGCCCCGAGGAATTAAACCCTCACACACAGATTGATAAAAGACAGTTTTAACCTGGCCCTTTTTCTCCTGCAGCAGGGAAACAGAATCCTACAGAAACCTTCAAGCTAATTCAGTACCACCTGTAAACCTCCCTGGCATTCAATCAGTCTTTCTAGGGCTGCATATTCCATTCTGAGCTTTAGATTTGGATGGTGATGACCACAGTCCATAGGAGAATTTGGCCTGATACCTTTCCATCAATCATCATAATCACCATTCTGGTTTAGAGTCTAGCAGAATTCTGTGAGGTCACGTCTATTTAAAATGGTGCAAAGCACCAAAAAAAGCATGAAATATGAAAAATATGCCTAACTACTTACTGACTACTACTACTAACTACTAATTAGTAACTACTTACTACTAGATATACTTGGGTACTTTAGAAGAAGAAACAGCAGGGAGTTCCCCTGGAACTATCTTTGTTCCCTAATGTAAAGAGAGGTAGGAAAATCAGTAACAATATTGCATTTACAGTATCAAAGTTAAATCAGATGTTGCATATGTTAGAAAATTGAAGAAAAAAATCAACAAATTACTTGTGGTCTATCGACAGACCAATTTATGATCTGTTCCTTGCATGAGGTTACAAGTGAGGAGTTAGGAGACCCACTGCTAAACATTTTCATTCAACACTCCAATTATTCTTTCTGCTTCTGTGCAAATCAGATACACTAATTCATTGGTGGATCAGCTCTAGGTAACTCTTTATCGCCCTTGAACAAGGTACCAGGGAGTGCAGAATCTTCAGCATGTTGTCTACTGTTTTTGGATAACTAAATAACTTATGGCTACTAGATTTTGTGAAGCTTACTTTCATCTACGGACTTACAGTAAGCCCTAAATAAGATTTTTCTATCACTCCTCCAGTTCTTTTTCATCAGTTCCTCTTTTTATTTTATTTTTCTTTTCTATTTCTGGTGGATACACTATTTCACACTGTCTTGCTGGCTATCCTGATCACAGGATGGTTTATGTTGTAAGGGATTTCTGGAGGTCATCTCGTCCAATGCCCCCTGCTCAAGCAGGGCCACCCAGAGCAAGTTGTCCAGAATTATATCCAGGCAGCTTTTGAATAATTTCAAGGTGAGAGACCCCTCAGCCTCTCTTGGTAACATGAGCTCTGTCACCTGCAGAGTAAAGAGGTGTTTCCTCATGTTTTGACGGTACCTCCTGTGTTCCAGTTTGTGTCTTTTGCTTCTTGTCCTGCACTGGGCACTGTCTTGCATCCAGTCCCTTAGGGATCTTTGTGGTCCTTCATTGGACTCTATCCAGTATGTCCATGTCTCTCTTGTACTGGGTAACCCAGAACTGTCACCAGCACTGTGCAGAGAGGAAGGTTCACTTCCTTCAACATGCTCCATCCATAGCGTACTAACAGATGACACTGGAGGGAAGGGATGCCATCCAGAGGGACCTGGTCAGGCTTGAGAGGTGGGCCTGTATGAACCTTATGAATTTTAGCAAGACCAAGTGCAAGATCCTGCACCTGGGCCAGGGCAATCCAAAGCACAAATCCAGGCTGGGTGGAGAATGGATTGAAAGCAGCCCTGATGAGAAAGGCCTGGGGGTGCTGGTTGATGAGAAGCTGAACATGAGCTGGCAATGTGTGTTTGCAGCCCACAAAGCCAACCACATCCTGGGCTGCATCAAAAGCAGCATGGCCAGCAGGGTGAGGGAGGTGATTCCCTACCTCTCCTGTGCTCTCATGAGAATCCACCTGGAGTAGTGTGCCTCCAGAAAAGCTGGGGAGGGACTTTGTCAAGAATTGTAAGGAAGAGGGAATGGTTTTAATCTAAAAAGAAAGAAATTTTGATTAGATATTAGGAAGAAATTCTTTACTCAGAGGGCAGTGAGACACTTGAACTGGTTGCCCAGAGAAGATGTGGATGCTCCATCCCTGGAAGTGTTTAAGGCCAGGTTGGTTGGTGCTTCGGACAACCAACTAGTGAAGGGTGTCCCTGCCCATGGCAGAGGCATTAGGATTGATCTTTAAGGTCCCTTCCAATCCAAACCATTCTGTGATTCTATGATTCTGAGGTGACATCTGATAGGATATGGGGAAATGACCTCAAGTTGCACGAGGGGAGGTTTAGATTGGGTATCAAGGAGAATATCTTCACAGAAAGGGTGGTTAGGCATTGGAACAGGCTGCCCATTGAGGTGGTGGAGTTGCTGTCTTTGGAGGTATTTAAGGGACATATGGACATGGCACTTAGGGACATGGTTCAAACGTTGGACTTGTAGTGTTAGGTGGATGTCTGGACTTGATCTTGAAGGTGTTTTCCAATGTGAATGATAGTAGGATAATATGATTCTGTGATCCTGTGATGTGGACTTAAAATATTTAGAAGCCCTGTGATGACTTTGAGATTCATAGAATCATAGAGTGGCTCAGGTTGGAAGGGACCTTAAAGATCATCCAGTTCCAACCCCCAAAAAGACTGCATTTTGGGCAAAATCTTCCTCCAGTTGAAGATAAAATTTAAACAAAGGTATTGTAGACCACTGCAGCTCATTCAACTCAACCAGTTAATTAAAAAAAAAATTTGCATGCTGTTAGGGATGGAGTTAATCTGGATTCATATATAATTTATACAGAGGAATGGCAGAAAGAGAACATACTTTAAAAGCTCCCATAAAATATAATGGAGACCTTTCTGACATCCCCTAGTAATAGGGGATTATTATATCCCTATTACAGAATGGGAAGATTCAGAAGATTTATGAAGGGTTCTTGCCTCTTGCTCTATAGTCACCTCACACTACTGCAGAACAAGGTCCTGATCAGCACAGCAGATCATTTTCATCATGGTGGATTAGGTGGAAGGGTTGGGCAGTTTCTCAGATCACATCTGAAATGTGTTTGATCACATCTGAAATCTGAAAGTGTTTCTTTTTCTGTATAGGTCAGATATGGAATTAGAATTTCTTGAAGATAGCTTTACGTCTGAAATTTCTGGGGACAAGCAGTGAAGACTCACAAGAATTACCTTTAAAAAGTGAGGTTTCCATTATTAATAACTTACAAGAACAGTCCTTTCATGTCTTCTGCCTGTTATGATGACATTAAGTCCTACAAAATGAGATAAGGTGATTTAAGGCCGACCTTGAATCTACCTCTGATTCCAAGCTCCAATTTTGCCTCAAATATTGTCTTGAACCTACTCCAAGTCTGCCTGTTTGGGCCCCATGTCTTCCACATGGTATGCATATGTGGTAGATCGTTAGGTAGAAGTAGTGATAAAAATAGGCCTGTTAAATATCCCTTTCATTAGGTACATCCTACTGAACAATCACATGGACATATTAAAGTTATTACAGAAGATATTATATACCTGCAAAATAAATACTGCTTACAAAAAGTATAAATTAAATACTCTTTATTATTACTCTTTGAGCAAGCTTTCTAGCAAAGCCAAGGTCTTTTCAGTTCTCATACCCACAAACTTTCTTTCATATTTAGCAGGAAAATAAATAAATGGCAGATGCCAGAGATCTCTTCCTAGAAAAACAGTTCTCCTTGGCTCTGTTTTTACCCCCAAGCCATAATACTTAGATACACATTGACAAACTCTATCCATTGCCATACTTTATCTATGCCAGAATTATCTATGCTAATACTGTAACTTAATCAGAGCTATATGGCTGCCATTTTTTTTTTCCAAATATATTCACAATACAACCTTGCTAATAGGGACACTTACTGCTGTAAAATCTCTTCTACTGAGCTCAAAAAGCTTTCAGGCTAACATGCAAATTCATCACAGCACTTTAATTCCTCCATTACAAGAATATGATTATCCTCATATGAGAGCACACCTTTATGAGCATATTTCATTCTTGTGGCCAAGGTACAAAATCTTTTTTGTCCCTTACGGAAGTTAGCACAGCTTTTAGACAGATTTATTATGGCATAACTGGCTTCTATTCATATGCTTACTGCTGAACAAAGGTGTAGTAGAGACAAAAACCATCTTTAAATACTCAAAAGGGCTTAAAGTTTTGTACCACTGAACTTAATACTCCCAGTATCAGTAAAGAGGTTGTGTAAATGTTTGTTGGATAAGGAACTTCACACTTTAAAATGAAGTGTTCCTCTACAGCTTTTGCTGCATTTATATTTTTCAAATTAAGTTGGCCAAGGTTTTTTTCTGCTGTATTTCTACTTGACCCATGGCCTTGAAAGAAATACTGTAAAGGAACTGAAATTCTATAATCATTTCCCCCTGCTTTTATATCACTTTAGTACTTAAAAAAGATAGAGTTGATAAAAAACATAGAGGCCTTCTAAGGTTTCCTGCAGACATACTTTACAGGTTTGATCATGATGTATTTTTCAGGTACAGTTACTCTTTTCCTCAATGGCTCTGATGTTATCTTCATCCTGTTATAGACTCTTATCGTTGAGGGATGAAATATCAGTTGATCTCCTTGCAAGAATTACATGCTCTGTCTTTCCATGGAGTGAACCCGGTTATGACTTATACTTTGTGAATGACCTTCTAACATGGAAACAGCATGTGGGTAGCAAATGGAATTAAAAGGGTTATCTTCAATTAATGCTAGTAAAAGAAAATAAATTAGAGGTACCAACTGCTTCAGTCTGGTTTACAAACCTACCTTAACTCTGAGTTGACCATCTAATGTGCCTTTTTTTGAAGAAGTCATTGTAGTAGAAAAATCTAATTTCCCTTTGAGTGAAAGTACAAATGCATAGAGAATATGTTAGCTGAGCCACAAAAATCTAGATTAAGAAGAAGAATCATCAAACTGCAGAAAACATCTTTATGTGATGTTTGGATAGAGGTTTTCAGCTGTGATGGTGCTGCTCTGACCTCAGCATGGATTTCACTGGCCTGAGAGAAAAGGGAAAATTGATTATTTTAATTGGAGAGATGAGAAGAAATGAAAAAAAATAAGCTGCATGGGGAGCTTACTATTTTAACACATATTTTAATTTCTACTATCTATAATATATTTAGAAATTCAGGAAAAATTATCCTATTCTATAGATTTCTCCTTCAGTGAACTTCTGTCTCTTCTGGCTTTTTTTGTTTGTTTGTTTTGTTTTTTGTTTTTTGTTTTCCATGTGTTATCTCCTTCATAGTGCACCAAGAGCACTTAGGACAATGACGAACACACAGTTTCAAGTGCACTGACATTGGCAATTCACATTAGTACAGAAGTGTATAGGAGAGGAGAGAAGCCATAGGGCTTCTCTCCCTTTTTTGGGGGGGCAGTGAGATGTATGTGAGTACAGGAGTCTGGATGCTTCTAGGATAAACACAGTGTGAATAGCACAAATTAATTTTTGCCATTTAGGGCTCAGGTCACTCCCTTTTTCCTACACTCCACCTTAAACCACTCAGTTCTTTTTCAGCTCTTCCCCTCCTGCTTTCCTTTTGTTAGGTCATTCACTGGATTATAGCACCATTTTGCTTTAGGAAAATACACACAAAAAAATATTAATAAGAAAAGGAGGTCACACTTGCCTCCTGTCTTTGAAGAAAGATGTGCCTCTTTCCAGGACATGTCCAAGCACCAGGCTCAGCACAAGAGCAACTCTCAGGAATTCCCCAATCAGAGATAACCTGGAGACAGTATAGGGGCTTTAACAGACTCTTCTGACTTGGAAAAAAAAATAATCAAAAAGAAATATTTCTTTCAAAAAGAGAGAAACTATTAATTAAGAAAATAACGGTGCCTTTTTATTGCTTTGGTCAGAGTGTAGCCCTTCCTTTCTTTCATGAAGTCCCTCAGGACTGTTGTGACACCCCTGGATGGGGAGTGCTAAATCAGTGGTAATTACTGTGCTATGTAGTGCCATAAGGATCATATAACAAGTGCAGTCTCAGAAGCTGTTAACATCTTCTCCGAAACTCCATTTCAGTAAGGTGCTCACTGCAAATCTTTGCTTTAGTCTTTTAAAATGCGTGTGGATTTTTCCCTTGGCACATTCTCCCCAATGGTACAATTCATATGCTAACTCCCAATTTGTGTTGATTTTACCGTACCTTTTATGTACTTTGGTTTGCCAACTACACAGCTTGCCATAACAGAGCTCAGTATCTATTCTGACCCATCAAAAAGAAATCTCTTTGTAAACAAATAAAGCCAGACTTGAGTTCACATGAATTTCATTTTACTTGCATCGTCACTAGTTGTTGTTATTGTTATTGTTGTTGTTGTTATTATTGTGACATTGAAAAAGATGACTTTTGTGAACACCACCAAGAGAATTGTTGCAGTCATATCCTACTGGACTGTAATTTTTTGAGATTCCCCAAGGCCCCTCGGCACTTAATCCTTCATGAAATAATATTACAAAGTTTTGTTTTGGAGCTGATTATTCACTTGGTTTTAAACTTCCTTTCTACATAGCTTTAGGATAATTTCCTGCCTGATTTTGTTTCTGATAAGTCATAAACCTGGTGTCCTGACTGCATACTAAAATTAAATGCCTCTTCACACCTGGGGAAAGAACATGGGATGTTCTCTTGGTCAAATTAGTTTGAAAAATTACATCCTACCTTCTTAAATTCCAGCCATACATTCAACTGGATATAGTACTTACCACTTTCTAGCTTAAAATGTAAAAACGCAGTGTGCTTTTTAAACAGCTGTTACACTCCACTCTCCCTCCCCTCCAGGTGGCTGCACTTCACTGATGGGTAAAGTGATTTCTGTTTACAGAAAAAGCAGCTTTTATAGTTTGTAAATGGTTTTAGGATCCTTTGGGAGGAAAGGCATGGTGCAGGAATGTAAGCTACTCTGATTCTTGTTAAGAGAAGGGGACAAAAGCCCGTAGGAATTAGACCAAAACTAAACTGTAAAAACCTCCAGGTGTGCAGTCTCTTGGAGAAGAAACATTGGGGCAATAAAATGATCAGTTGTGGTTTTAATTGAAGGACTTGAAGCAATAAATAAATAAATAAATAAATAAATTAAAGTTTGATAGTGAATAAACTAATGTTTGGGGGTTTTAGGAGAAGGAAGGGAGGAAAGTTGGTTGATAAATAGGAGGTCCCACCTTTAAGTGTGTATACAGGGACAATAAACTGATCTAAAATGTTGATGACCTGACAAAAAATTGTTCCCACTTCACAGTCAGAAGCCTGTTTTCTGCAAGCTCACTCAGACTGCGCTATGTAACATTTTCTTTGTAGGACCAAGGAGGTATCCATTAAATCTCAGTCCACTGGGATTTGTTGTGCTGAAGATGTTAATCAATGTCTGATTAACTATGCATGCAAACACAGACAGCCCCCACGACTGTTAGCTTTGGGCTTTTAACTCAGCCCAGCACCACTGGTGAGCTTTAAATCCTGTCAGCAGCACTCTGAAGAGTCTGTCTGAGAAACAGCCAAAATGCAGGCAGCACATTGGGAATGTTACCAAGTGGGAACTAGACTCTCTACTTTCAGTACAGAATGTTTTCTTCAATTAAATTAAAAAAAAAAAAAAAAAAAAAAAAAAAAAAAAAAAAAAAGAGGGAGAAAGAAAAAAAGAAAAAAGAAAAAAAAAAAAAAGAGTGGTCTGGGATTTGAATAAACTTGTTAGATTTGGATCTGCAAGCTTATGTCATTTTTTCCATGCTTCCCCTCAGAGAAACAGGTTCCACAATTTAAGTAAAGAAGTTCCCTTTTCTTGCAAAAATATTGACATTGACAACATATCCCAGAATCCTCACACTTGCCTCCCTTGTCCTCCCCTGGGCTGCTCTGCTGTGTGGCAGCTGCTTGGCTGCTGGCATGGGCACCCCTGCAGCAGGGACCACAGGGACTCCCAGGAGATGCACGGGTGGACTCGTGAAGGAGTCATGTGAGCAGACTCACATTGAAGAAACATTTAGCTCATCAGGTTTAACAGGAAAACATACTGGTGATGTCTGAAAATAATTTAAATTAGCGTTGTGGAGCTACCAGGGTATTTTTTGGACGGAGTGCATGCACATAGCTTTTACTGATACACTTGTCTCAGTTTGCCTGAAATGCATTAGCACACTGCTCCCCAAAGGGACCTGACTCAAGTGTGCATTGGAATTAACTCCGGTTACCTCTCTTAGCTGCAGGTTGCCAGCCTTGCAGCTTGTGGTGGACTGGATGATCTAACCTGCCTCTCAGCTGCTGTCATTCACAGGTCAGCTATTAGCCTGCTCTGCAGTAAGCTTGTTAATTGGGTTCACAGGGACACAGTGGGCTGTGACCCGTGGTGGTTCACACAGCTTGCTCTGCTGGTTTGCAGCAGGACTAGCAGAGGCCAGCTGAGGCACAGGCTGTCAGCTGGGACGTATCCTGCCACTGCAAAATAAGGCAAAGGAGCATGAGCCAGGGTGCAGCAGGTATCTGCAGAGGAGAGCTGCAATGGCCATCACCAGTGAAACAGAGCTCCTGAGGCATTCAGACCAGAACTGTAAGTGCAGAAAAGAGAAATGATGAGATGAGTCCTACTCAAGTGACAAGATTTTACATGTGGGACCGAACTTGGCTTCAAAGCAACTTCGAGGCAGCTCAGGGTCATCCCGAAGCAAAGGAACCTGAAATTCATCATTTGGTAGCAGTTCAGAGAGCAAGTGCGCCTGACAAGTATGGACGTAGAATAAATTTGGCAAGTTTGCAAGGAGAGGTGCAATTGCCTGGTCAGAAGGGCAAATGCTGTTCATCTGGCAGTATGTTGTTTAGCAATGTTTATTAATTGTACAAGACCAAAGGTGGAAAAAAAAAAAAAAAAAAAAAAAAGAAAAGCTAATTGTCTGAATTGCCTGACCCAGAACTTGCAAAACCTGGAGCAGCCCGAGGACTTTTTTTTTTTTTTTTTTTTTTTTTTTTTATGGCTCACTGTGGCCATCAGGGCTCCATATTAGCCAGGTGTAGCTGAAGTATGCCGCACTTGATCCCCACACAACAAGTCTTATGAGGAGTGGCTGAGGGAGCTGGGCTTGTTCAGCCTGGAGAAGAGGCTCAGAGGTGACCTTACCTTAAAGGAGGCTGTAGCGAGGTGGGGGTTGGTCTGTTCTCCCACGTGCCTGGTGACAGGACGAGGGGGAATGGGCTAAAGTTGCATCAGGGGAGGTTTAGGTTGGATATTAGGAAGAACTTCTTTACTGAAAGGGTTGTTAGGCATTGGAACAGGCTGCCCAGGGAAGCGGTGGAGTCACCATCCCTAGAGGTCTTTAAGAGATGTTTAGATCTTGAACTTAGTGATATGGTTTAGTGGAGGACTGGTTAGTGTTAGGTCAGAGGTTGGACTGGGTGATCTTGGAAGTCTCTTCCAACCTACATGTTACTGTGATTCTGTGATCTCCTGTTTCAGCAGGAAGAATGAGGTGAATCTTAATAAGAAACTTCCATGTCCTCAGTGGATCTCAATACCAGCCATATCCTCAGGTAACGTCTTGAAAAAAGCTGCCACTACCCAGGCTTTGGAGCTGCTGTACCCTAACCTCACACTAGGCAGATGCTCTAGAATTTGGTCCAAATCAAACTTATTTAGCAAAAAATTGAAAGAAAAAAATGGTAAGTGGCAGTCTGAACTCATTGTTTCTACCAGTTGCGTAAGTTGGAATTGTGACTGTGCCATTCCTTACATCCTCTACAGATAATGAATCTGATCCAGCATGAACACCGATGGCCCTAAGAGGCAAAGTCAACCAGGATCACGTTAGATCATAACTAAGGCTAGGGGATGTTATTTCAGGGGAGGACTTCTTTTACCTACACATAATTCAGCTTTGGTTTGACAATTCACTGCTCTAAGCTGAACATGTTAAAATGTGCCAAAGCTGAAAAGAATAATGAGAAATTTCACACACACACACATAAATGCTCATTCTGAGACTTTGAACATGAAAGATTATTTTTTTCAAAGAGGCATTTTATCTCAAAAGACTACACCTAGTTTTAGAGGCAGTAAAGACAAACAGTCCTCAAGAGATACATAGCATTGGGCCTCAATGAATTAAAACTAGTTATGTCTTTTGTTGTTGTTTTCTTTTTCTTCTTAGGTTGACTCAAAGTGTATTTTTAGCTTGTAGGTGCTTGATTCTAAGACAATAGGTGTCGGTGATGATGGCCATCTAAGTCCAGCGAGACAGATGGAGATAAGCCCATGGTCATGCCCTGTTATCCACTCATTCATGCGTTGCCAGTGCCTATTACCACAGACTTAAGACAGGCAAGAAGTTGCTAAACCTCACCTGACCATGAGTAACTGCACACACATCTCAGCCCCTGGCAAGTGCCAGGTAGTTGGCATTTGTTCTTTAGCCCTGGGCAGGAGGGAGGGAGGAAGAGCCGCCTAATTGCTCTTTCAGCAGTACAAGCCCTTTTAAGAGCTTTTCCACGATGCAGTTTTCTCTCATGGTGGTTTACAATAACCTGGGGCTCATTTGAATCCCTTTTCTTTCATTTAGAAGTCATGAAAAACACAGCAATGTCAGCATCTGGGCCTCAGGGGCTGTTGCAGCCTGGGTTGCTGCACACTCAGATCTCCTTGCAGGATCCTGGACTTTCTCCAGCTGGAGGGGAATCACCCAGGGGGAACCAGTGTACTGCACTGGCATTGGGACCATGCCGCTTTGATCCCAAAGACAAGTGGCAGGGGGCTGGGCCTCAGGGTCCATACCAGGGCTGATGGTGAAAGCTGGGGCAAAAAGTACTTCCCGACCACACAGAAGCCTTGCAAGCGCACAACTGTTTTTTCCAGAAGGAGCCACAAGAGTACTTAGGAAAACACCGTAAGCGTTATGAGATGTCCCATGCCTTTCCAGCTGGTGTGGACCAACAGGGAGAAGCCAAGGGGCCGCAGGCCTCCCGTCAGCCACGGCTCAGGCTGGCGCAGGTGCTGCTGCTCGTGGTGGGGCCTCATGGCCACCTCCTCTGCCCACCTCGGCATGGCGCCTGCATCCCCCTTGCTAGGGGCGCTGTGTAAACCACACGTAGCGGTATCGGTAGGTCGGTTATAAATTAAGCAAACTATATTAAAATTGATTTTGCGTTGCGGGGGGGGGAAAGTAAGTTATGAGGTGTTACAGTTGCAAACATTTTGTTTTATACGTTACTTCCAAGAAGAAAAATATTATGCCAAATGAAAAAGAGGTGTCAACCAATCAGACCTCCTGATGCCTGTCCCTTCCTTCAGTAGTAACAGTCCTGTCGTGCTGTTTTACAAGGCAGTAAGCCAGTCACCAAGTGGAGAAACCACCAGGCTGAAGTTCTCCTGGTTTATGCCAGCAAGGGAACCCGATTACAGCCTTGTAAAACAGTGTGACAGTGCTATTATTGCGCTGGGGCTACAGACTGCTTAGAGTTTTGAATAAATTTTTCAAAATATTCTCAGAAGCTGGTCAGGTGAGAGTGTCAGAGTGAAGGAAGCAGAGCAGAGCTTGTGCTCTCCGTGCAAGCTGCCATGGGTCAGGCCTAGCACAACTGCACACCAACCCTATGGAGAGCTGGGACAGCCCTGGCCTGCAGCCTGCCAGCCCTTCCCTGGGTTGTAAGCTCTTTCTCCTCCTTGCAGACCAGGATGCAGACATTTCATGAGAAGGAAGGCCAGGACACAGGAGGAAGAAGGCAGTTCACAGAGGAAGCCTGTATCCGGGTGAGAACTCCTTGCCAGTACCAGGATATCAAGGGAAAATGCAAAATATGTGCATGTCAACACATTGATTACCCAGGGAGAGACCTGCTAATGGTATACAGGTACCCCCCAAAACACATCAAGCACATGCTCTTCTCCAAAGTCTGGAGGCTGGGACAGGACAGCCTGAAGCTCGCTGGTTTTTAAGTTAGAACTAACTTGTCTCCTTAATCTTTGAAAAGTCTTGGTTACAAAAGAAGGAAAAAAAAAATCACAGTCCCCATCTGTGGAGTCTACATTTGCAGCCATGACTTATGCTCTTGTATGTAAGGAAAAACAAACTGGGAGCAAGCTGGCACTGAAGCAGAGCGGAAGGCAGATTTAACTTGTCTAATATTTGTAAATATAGTGGAGAGGAAATCTCATTGCATTTAATTCTAGGCTCTGCTTGTTTGTTGCCTCCAGTAAATTAAATTTCCAGATAAAATTACCAATGGGCATATGTGAGATTTTTTTAATGACATCACTACATAAGGAATCTGGCCAAGGTTCAGATAAAATAAACAATACACAAGGAAATCTATTCATTTTAATAGTCTGAATGCGACCATGGATGATGATAGGGAAAGTAAAGCTCAGATGCTTAGAAGCTCAGCAATACTGTTTAAAAAGAAGGGATAATCAAGGCCTACTCACGTTGTCCAAAAAAGGATAAGAATGAACTTAGAAGTGGGATTTTGTTCAAGGCCTCAGTGTAATTATATATTTTACATCTCTTTCAACACAACACTTTGTTTAAGCATGGGAACATTCTAGCAGACTTATAACAATATTTCCATACTGTACATTTATTGTAGCTACTCATTAAGTCAAATTGCTAGCACATGAAGTCATGTGGAAAAAAAGGGGGATTTAAGACATAACATTTGCAGGATGCAAACATGAGAAGTGAAGAATTTTTCATCAAACTTTTGTCTGCAGTCAAAGCAAAATTCCAGCGATCATGCAGAGCTGAGCTAAAAGGAAGGACATATTGCTATCAATTTGAAAATTATTTTTACATTCAATTTCTTAGCACATTACAACTCCCACCAATATGGTACCTGCATATTTGTTTATTGCTACTCATACAAAACAAAAAAATAAAAGCACATGAGTAAGTAAAGTCACTTCTTCAACTAGTTTTTTGATAATTACAAAAGCATTGTTATTCTCACTCTGACAATGATCCACATAGAAAATTAACTTTGTAGTTTTCTACAAAAGATTGCAAAACATAATGCAGTTAAGCAAAAAGAACTATTTGGTGTGTGAATGAAACTTCAGTGATATCTTCTCCTCTCAAAGTCACATCTATGCATGTGTGCAACAATACTTTTACCTTGATTTATTCACACTACATTCATGCTACATCCACACTGCTTTTCCATGACAATATTTGAATTTTAGTATTTCACTGGTTGCACCTAAAACTGCCACTTATACTGCTTAGTCTTCACCTTCTTCTTTGCTGCTTTCCTCTCCCTTTCACAGGTGAACCAACACTAACCTGGAGAACAGGCAAAGTGTGAAGTCTGGTTCCCAGCTCTCTGAACAAGCAGGCAGTAAGACCAGTTTATCTTTGTGAACATGCAGTCTTCCTTGAGGGGAAGATATCCACTCAGAAGCCCAGAAACCTGTCCCTCACCAATGATATTTCTAAGTTGGGGACCAACAAAATGAGCTTCAGCTGGGTAAAGAGGAAAGGAAATGGGGGAAGTAACACCTGATTTGGGCAGGAGAAAAGAAGAACTATGGCAACTATACGTATGTATGTACAAACACATATAAGCATTTTGCAGAGGAAGTCAGACTTGTGAACTGATGGAGTTAAAATACTGGCAGTGCATCCCTGCTGGGGAAAAACAGCTGTAGCAACACCGAGAGAAACAACAGCAGCCACCCTCCTGCATAGCACCTGGGGTGGTCAGTAGTCAGACATTTCTCCTGTTCATCTCGTTACAGTGAGACCAAAATATGTAGCTGTAAAAAGGCCCTTTCCACTCTCTAGTGCATATTATTTGTTATTCAGTATAGCGGAAAGGGGAGGCAATAAGCTGCAGGAGCAATAGTAAGTGTGATGGTGAAGCAGATTTTCTGTAAGGTGAGTCCCAATCTCTCTGAATATTATAGTGTCCCAACATGGACAAATGTAGGATTGCAAGACCTGTATTTAACAGAGCCAAGCAGGAATTAAGTATAGAAAGGAGTTGATCTTACTGAGAAGACAGCAGCTGGAAGGAAGGCTCCTCACTACTCCCACACTCCTGCTCAGGTAGGACTGGAGTTACTGAAGTCGCTGAGCCACAGCAGCTGGAAACCTCAAATTAGATGCACAAAAAGAAATGAGAAGCAATGGAGCAAGAAGGTGTACTTGTCTTCCTCTGACCCAAGTAGTGTCACACTAATTGTCATCTGCCTAAGTTAGGAAGCTGAAGTGTCAGAAGAAGGCAGGCACACCCCAATTTCACTGAGATTTTCAGAAGGTATCTAGTGCAGAAAGATCACCTTGGTGTACTGCCTTCCTGTGTTTCAATGTACCTCTTCCTGTTCTCTCTCTAGCCTGCCAAAATTCTTTTACCATTTTAGCAAGAGTTTCACACCCAAAGGTCATAAAGTGTCTCAAAAGTTCAATCACATTTTCCTTGCAAAGTAAAAAAACAATGCCCCTTTCCACTTCATTATTAGTGGACCTACTGAATGAGAATAGGTGTGTGCATTATATACTGGTGGCTGTGACAGGCTCAGTACTCAGATTTTAATCTTACACTTTCATTGGCCCAGCACAGTCAGTCTTAGAAAGCCTGCTTAGAGGCCCAGGTGTTGCTCTGTGTTCGTCTTTCCTTCCTCTACTTGTGCAAGAAAAGTCACTCACTTACCTAAACTAACCTAGTAAGTGCATGTAGTGCTGAACAAACTTCTGAGAGCAGCTCTGCCCTGAATAGCCTTCAGAAGCCACTTCCCCAGGCTGTGTTGCAATTTCCCCACCTGTACAATGAACTCTTTGTGAAGGACTTCAATGTCTACTGTATCACAGCTAGGTATTTGTAATATTACAGTTGATTTGTTTTCAGATGGAATGACTCCATTTTAGACAGCATTTGTTCAAAGCATTGATGTATTTTTCCTTTTTATCCCTGGAATGTATAAGCCCAGTGGATTGCAAATTTAAAAAATCCCAAAGAGTAATTTTATTAGCTGCTGAAATACATTAGTGTTCCTGGACTTTGAACTAAGCATAACGATAATAGCCATTCCTGAGAGTGGAATTTCTGACAGATTTTTTTTTTTTTTTTTCCTAATGTTAGATTAAATTATCTTTGTATGGTTTTAGCTTTTGTTGTACATATATAGCTCTTCTTAGTCTGCATTTATGTGAGAAGACAGTAAATAAGGCTAGCTTTTTGATCTGAGTTACTTATTGCATTGTGATGGTTAGCCAGATGGTGGCTGTTGTTGGGCAAGCTGAAGAAAGAATCCAAGCCTGTGGTCTTTCCTGTCACTTAAGAGGCCTACTTTTTATGGTGGTTGTTTTACCTGGAAGGTCTCCAAGGAATATCTAGGAGGCACAGAGTACTGGGGTCACAATGAGGAGAGAAGTTACTGATAACTTTGCCTATTTTTCTTGGTTCTGCCAGTGCTCTATGTAAAGCCCTTATGCAGAATGCTCACTCTGTGTGGACATCCAAGCCTAGTGCTGTAATACTGACACTTATGGAGACCAAAGTGATAGTAACACAGGCCAGATCTACACTCACAAACTTCTCTATACTTTGAACCAAGAATCTGTATAACCTTTACTTCTGTTGACTTTGAAGTGAGCTCAAATGCACTTGCTGCACCGAAGAAGCAAGACTTTCATCATACAAGCCCCAGTGGCATGCTCACTGCATATGAGTTACGCTCACAGGCTCCACTGAGAGACTCATTTATTGAAAGAAAGCCAGTCATTAAATGCCTGAGACCAAGAAGAAACATGTTGTGATGAAGAAAATGTTGTGTAAGTAGATTCTACAGCAATTTTTTCTTTGACATGCTGCAGGTAGAAGTGGATCTGCCTGGTATTTTGACTAGGAGATGACTCAAATATGGACATTCCCACACACCAGTAGTTATGTGAAATATGGAAATTCTCATAACATAATGTAGGAATACTAATAATTGCATTAAAAAAGAAAGTATTTGAAGTAAGGGCAAAATGGTTAGCAAGCTCCTGAACTAAGACTATTTCTGAAAATAAATAAATAAATGTTTGCAGTCTTACCTAGAAAAGGCTAATTCAACTTCTGCTCTGTTCTTGGGCAAACTTTCAGAATCTAATGTGTGTTTTGATTCAGGAAGAGGAAGGAACTCGGGGAGAAATTTCTTGAAGGGGAGGGTCTGTACTTACTTGCAAAGAAATGGACAAGTGCAAATAGAAGCATGTGAACAGTAGTGTTGAACATGAGCTAACAGTACCTTACAGAACTAACAAGACTTTATAAAAGAAAGAGTAGATGGGGTAATAAATACACTTTGTTTTTTGCTTCTTAGACTATACCAGTTATAATATTTTCAGTGATTTCTGAAAAATTATAATAGTTTAGAATAAAGCCTATCTTTCGATTATTTTTTGAAAGATAGACTCAAAATGACTGCTAAAGGGAGAAGAGGAATAATTCTCTCTCCAATATTAACAGGCAAAGATTGAATCAAGGCAGAAACAGATCACCTAGCATAGCTTGAGGACATACAGTTTATTATCTAGTGCTGCAATTACAAAGTTGGAGAAGTACATTCTTTCAGTCCATGATTTTTTTAAAAATCTAAAGCTCAAAGCAGGTATGCTTAACATTCAGTTCATATTTTCTCACCTGGCAGGCTTGCAAGTGAACTGGATTGGTATGTGGTGCCCCTTAACCAGTCAGCCCACTTCCAAAATTTTGAAATAGCACTGGTGACATATTTTTTTTGTTAGAAAAGATGAACCTGCTACTCATTACTTCTGATGCAGTTTCTCTCTAGGGTCTCTTTCCTCGTTTAGTGGAAAATACTGAAGGGCATTATCTTCCTCTTTAGTTTATTACCTCCCTAAAGTTACAGTATGCAGAATATGGGAAAGCTGCTGTTCTGCAAATGGACCAAGGTACAGCCTCCAGGTCCCACTACAAGTTGCCCACTAGTCTCCTCCTTGCCTTTCGTGACAGGTAGAAATAAGTTTCTGGGCTGTATCTCAGGTGGAGTAACAGCTCTGGGTGCTGGTTAGATTTAGATGTACACATTTAGGAGAAAAAGGAGAGCAACATATGAACAATTTATTGAGGGGGCCAGAGCTGGTACAAATGAAAGCATAATGACATTGTATTGGGTTTTTATGGCAAGAGCTTGGTGGCAGAGGGGCTATGGGGGTGGCCTCCATGAGCAGAGCCCAGCAGCTGCCCCATGTCAGGTCAGAGCCTGCTCCAGGCGGCTCCAAAAGGGACCCTCTGCTGGCCAGAGCTGAGCCAGGGAGTGGTGCTTGTTGGGCCTTTAGGAGAGCAGATTGAAGAAAGGGAAAAACTGTGCAACAAAAGCAGCTGGGAGGGAGAAGTGAGAAATAAGAGAGAAGCAGCTGTGCAGAACCCCAGGTGAGTGCAGCAGGAGGGCACGAGGTGCTGCAGGCTGGCAGGAGCAGTTCCCCTGCGGGCTGTGCAGGGAGAGGCCCCTGGTGGAGCAGGCTGTCCCCCTGCAGCCCATGGGTCCCACATGGAGCAGATCTCCACGTTGCAGCCCCCCCATGGGTGGAGGAGCCCCCGGTGGAGCAGGTGGATGTGGCCTGGAGGAGGCTGCGGCCCATGGAGAGCCCCCGCAGGAGCAGGCCCCAGGCCGGAGCTGCAGCCCGTGGAGAGGAGCCCACGCAGGAGCAGGGGGTCTGGGGGGAGCTGCCGCCCACCCTTGGGGGACCCGTGCTGGAGCAGTTTGCTCCTGGGGGATGGATGGATGGACCCCGTGGGACGGAGCCGTCTGGGAGCAGTGCTTGAGGAGCTGCTGCCTGTGGGCAGCCCCTGCAGGCTCAGTTGGGGAAGGACGGCACCCATGGGAGGGACCCCATGGGGAGCGGGGGCAGAGAGGGACCATGAAGGAGGGGCAGAGACAAAGCATTAGGGACTGACTGCAGCCGCCATTCCCTGTTTGGAGGGAGGAGGTAGAAGAGGGTGGATGGGGGGAAGGTGTTTTTTAGTTTTCTTTTAGTTTCTCTCTGTTCTAGTCTGCTAGCAATAGGCAATAAATTACATTAATTTCCCTGCACTGAGTCTGTTTTGCCCATGATGATAGTTCTTGGTGATCTCCCTGTCCTTACCTCAGCCCTTGAGCCCTTTCCATCATACCTTCTTCCCCTCTTCCTTTGTAGAGAGAGTGTGAGGGAGTGGCTCAGGTAGAGTTCACCTGCCCAGCTGGGTAAAACCACCACAGGCACAGAGCCATCAGCAGGGCACAATATAAATTGTTTTCTATGCAGTGTGTCGGTGATGGGGAGCAGTCAGGAAAATCCTTGTGCTTGTGAAGAAACTTTAACACCTGTTTTGGCCCAACTGGTAATCAATCAATCAATGAAAGCCCACTGGTAATCAATCAGACTGGAGTTTGTAGAATTAAACTATCACTGGGCCTTCATCATATAGAAGCAATTAATGGATACTGAAATTCCTGTTTGTTTGTTTCCAATCATATACTATTTCTGACTCTTCAGTGACAGATTTTAAATCCTGATCATACTAATTTTTGGTCAGGATCTAGTTCTTCAGCTGTATATGCACTTTACAAGCCCTTATTTTGTACTTTGTGTTTGAAATCAAGCTAATCCCAAGTCCTTTGAACTCTTACTCTGTCCCTGAATAAAAGACAATTGAAAGTGCAAATTCTCAATGGTCCCAAATCTGGACTGAGATCTCATTTGTGTAGCTGAACACTATCTGCGCATCAGTTGCATAGTGAATAGGAAGGAAAAACATACACAGAAATTTCCCTAAAAGCCCTGTAGGTCCTCATGTTCTCCAACTTCTCTGGCTGTGGTTCCTCTTCCCATCCTCTTTACTGAAGAGTTCATTCAAAGCCTGCTCTGAGGCTGATAGAAATCATTCTATTGTTTTACCAATGATGTAACAGGTGTTGGATCAAGCATAAATATTGGAAAGAACAGCCACTCCATCTTTTATACATTTATGTGTAATCATGGAGAGACTGCATAGATAATTGTTACCTAATTGACTGACTCACTGATGCATTTCAGGTATTTTAAAAGCTGTTTTTATTTTTTAGAGTTGCTGAAGCATGATTCAGAATATTTGGAACCTCTTTCTTAAAGTCTCAAACGCCTGAACTGCTGAATAAAGTTTTTTTGTTTTGTTTTGTGTTGTTTTTTAATGCGTAGCTAGTGTCTAGATTCCCTAGCTGAAGCCTGAAAACTGAAACTCTTCTTCCAGGGACAGGGAACAGAAGAATTTGGGGGTCATGTATCCCGAAGTGCACTCCTCTCAGCTGGCACAACCAGTCTTTGCAGTAGCCACAGAGTCCATCCTGTGCACGTGTGGCCATGGAAAGGCAGAGCAGGATACACACAGCTCCTGGGCATCGCGTTGGTGGCCAAAAGATGCAGCCCCTGATCCAGCTGAGCTGCTCCTCACACACTTGTCTGTGCCTTTCCAAGCTGTGCAGCAGAGAAGAGGCATGGGCTCCCCATGCTCCTCGGCGTCCTGCATGCGCTGCAGCTATGTTAAATAAATACAAGAGCAGCCCCAGCCCCCTGCCTGGCTTCTGTGAACAAGCCTGAATGACTGTTTGCATGACAAAGCAAGGCATAAGCAAGCATCAAAGAAAGAAAGAAAAATATAAAGAACGTGACTTTCGTTATTATATATATATTTTAAATGTGTATTTAAGGCAGTCTCATGAATTTTTGAGGCTTGATCCATTACCATTTAATCCTCAGAACTGGCAGGAAAGTTTCCTTCTTTAAACTTCTGTTGTACAGTCCTCAGCAATTTTAGTAAAAAGTGTTACCTGACCACTCACTATAAATGTTGTTCTTCGTGTCTTTTCTGCTAATACTAAGTATTTACCTATCTTCTTTGCATCTTCTCAAGGCTGCTTTCAAACTGGGCACTTCCTATTGTCAGGCCCTTAAAGGTGACCTGCAAACTGTCATGTAAACAGTAGAAACTGTAGATATTAAACACTTGTGAAAAAGTGGTGTATCAAAATACTTGCATTTCAGAGTACAGTGTTAACCAGTGCAGGTTATACTTGCAAAAGGACAAAGAAAAAAAAAAAAAAAAAAAGATGAAATATAATAATGTACATAGCTGCCTGATCACAAGCCATTTTATTTTGCAAGTCTGTAATGGAGAAGTATTATTATGAGACTCAGAGTGCCACCAGCTCCCAGCATCATACATGAAATGCAAAGCTGATAGTGGAGGGTTACAGGTGTACTAAACCGAGTATATTAAACTGTCACAGACTATTTATACAGGGTGCTCAGGGGAAAATAAAATGTAGTATCTAATGTCACAATAGTTGCACTGCTTGCACAGCAGAAATTAGCAAATTCAGATATTCTGTTTATCATTCATATATCAGAGTAATTCCAGCATTTCCCTGTAAAAGGAAGGGCTCTCTTCTCATCTCCTTTATGAAGACATGCCACAGCAGTAGATAGGGAAAGAGCATATGTCTTTTTTGCTTAGCCGGTAATAGATTACATATGGGAAGACAAACTGGTTTTATTTACGTGACTTTTGTTAAAATAATGTGATGCTCAGAAAAGACATTCCTGAAGGTCATTTGACAAACAGCAAGTACTTTAGTCTATTGCCTTGCCAGTGATATTTAAAGTCTACCAATCTTCTTTGGGAGGCTCAGTGCAATTTTTGCTTCCATCTGTATGGCTACTGGAAAGGGTGTCTGTTTAATATCCCATGCAGAACATTACCTTTAAAAGAAAATGACCTGTCTGCAGCTATGCTTCAGTGTCAGTATAGATATGAGCCCAACTCCTAACGTATAATCTCGGCTACATTGCCAGGTGGCCCAGAGTACATTGCACGAACACATTCCCGTGTTTAAAAGGATGTTTCTTTTTCATGGTGATGTAAGCGATACATTAACAAAGCATCTGCCCATGCTGAGGGCTGAGTTTAGAACGGCCTCACAGAGACAAATATAACAGGAAACTCTGTCAGTGAGTACATTAAAATAGGAGGATTGGTTTGAGTCTGTAAAGAAGAGGCGGTACACCTGGTTTGTGAGACTTTGCACACTGTCATAATAGTGTAAGTTAAGGTCCTTTGGAGCAAAACCAAGGCTGCCTAACCTTTCCGCACTCCTGAGCCAGTTAAGAAGATTTCAGAGCTGTGGGTATAAAATGCAGATAGAAAAGAGCAAGGGGACAAGGGAACTATGCGTCACAAGATTAACTAATTAGAAAAATATCAGAAGCGAAGACACACATGTGAATATTATTTTCGGAAAAAGGATTTCATTAAAGTATTTTTTTTTTATAGATGGAAAATGCTTCAAGTTCAAGCCATGCTTAAAAGCATAACCATATGGGACAAGAGAGCAACAGCTGCACTCAAATATTTTCTTAAGAGATGAACATTCATACTCACTCTGTGCTATATCAAAATAACATTTCTGTGTATCAGCTTAGTTCACAAGTGCTTTTGAAAGGCAGTCATTGTTTGTCCTTTCTGAAGCCATTTTTAGCTGGAGCCATCATTGCTCACTCTTCCCTGGTGACGCACAGTATGCTGGATTCTCATAAGCAGAGTAAAATATCCCTTTTCTGGCAGCAAAGAGGGCATTGGCCCCTCAATATTGCCTGAAGAAGGAGAAAGTGAGGAGTATGTTCAGCCCACATTATTTCAATATTTATCCATCCCTGAAATAAACATTCAAGTATAACATGTTAAAAATAAAATGTTCAAGATCTTGCTCATAAATACTTTATTTATGGCTTTGAAAATATAAGTTGGAATGTCAAACTGAAATATGTCCTGCACTTACAACCATAAATTATATAGCACCATAAATTTACTGGACAACTTACAAATACAGATATTTCCCCTGTCCCAAAGAATTTATATCTAAATCAGGCACGACAAACAGAAGGCATGGCAGAGGACAATAGTTCAAGAGAGGAATGACGAGAAAAGAGTAAACATTGTCTGAAGTGATGGGTTTAAAGGAGAGAGAGAGAAGATGAGTAAAAGGTCTGCTTTTAGGTGTAGGAGAGAGTTTTAATTTTACACTCAGCTTTGTTCCCCAGAGAAGGACAAAATATAGTTCAGGGTGTCTTTGTTTACATGCTTACTGATAAGATCTCTTGCTGAGTTTTGAAGGTTTGGTTGGAACTTGTTTATGTTTTGATTGTTTATAGATTATTATTCTAAGTATGCTTGCAGAAGGACACTGAATTTACAAGTTACATCTTTTGGCTTAATAACAAAGTTCAAAAGCTTGGAGGTAGCAGCGGGCTTTGTTTTGCTCTGCATTCCCAAAATGGAGGGCCTGTGCCAAGCGTGGAGAGCAGCCGTGACTGTGGTGGAGAGCTGACTTCAGAGCAAGGATGGACAGAGTCAACAGCATCTGCACTAAGCTGTCCACGTGGGACCCTAGCCAGTGGCAGCCACCTGAACTTAACCTTGTTGCAGTTTCTGGCTGGCAGAAGCAGGGCAGATACCACCAGGGTGCTGGTAGGCCTCAGTGGGTCTGCAGAGAGCAGCCATTTCCACGGGTCTCTTGTCCACCAAGGGTGCAAGGAAATGGTTTGAGTGAGGGGGTGGATGAAGCTTGTGGTGGGATTAAGTGCTCTGGGCTTCAGAAAGCTGGGCAATACACATTTAGAGCTCCAGGCTGACCAAACTCTAGGCGTAGTGCTTTGGAATAGTCATTTCTCTATATGTGAACTAAAAGCGTGGGGAGTTATCCAACTTTTCATTGTTGATCTTTTCATCCCTCTACAATAATACGTGAATTTCCTGTTCTTAATAAATGCTTGGGGCTGGTAAAAAGCCAGAGCTGTTCCTCTTCGCTATAGTAGTGGTGTTATAGCCAAGGTATCTCATGGGGGACATAGTTCAACTACAGCAATAAAAGATTAGATTCTGTTGCTCTGACACAGGAGCCTACTGTGGTTTAAGACACCCTTATACACCTGAAACCCTTGTAAAGGACTTATGGGCACTCTGTGACCACCTGGGACAGCATCTGGAGGTAAGATGTGATACCCCATAGCATCTAAACGCTAGACACCCATATTTAAGTTACTGAATTCTTCACATGGTGTCAAACAAAAGCAAAAGAGGGGTAAAACAAATATATATAGACACACCGTAACATATGGAACTGAACTGATACTTTACCTCAGTTGTTTCCTGCTTATCACGGGGCAGTGACAAATCTAGATGAATTCCAAGCTACAAAATTGCTCGTTTATCTACTGGCAGGTGGAGTCTGAACTGAACAGTTTGAAAGGGTCTCTTGCCACATCACCCCCACCTCAGCTTTGCTCTGCTGTAGGTAAAACCAGCCTCATTTTGTTGGTCTTGAGTGCTTAGTAAAGTAGTTTAGGACTACAGGGGTAGCAAGTTGCCGGAGTTGTACAGACTGGCCTAAGCAGCGCTGGTTGGATGTGTCTCAGAATGGTGCTGCACAGATGCAGAGCAGAACACGTGATAAGACACGGCATGGGGAGCTCTGCCAGCTCATATGATTTGGCAGAAGAGAAATTGCTCATCTCTGCTGTCCAACTGCATTTCATTGGCCAACATCAACATCAAATCTCCCCCCAGCAATTCTTGTTGATCTTATTCCTTCATAGAAAGACAGCCGTATGCTGCTTCAGCCCACGGAGTGTGCTTGTAATATAGTGGACATTTACCCCTCTTGATGGCAAAAGATAGCCATTGCTACTGATGGTCCAAAATCCTAGTCTGAAGTCTCCACGTGAAGGGCTAGATTTACACTGGTGGATGCGTACACATGCATATGGTTTACTTCTACCAAGAAAGTCATGCTGGACAATTTTTTGGAGAGGTACAGATTTCAGTGATACTTTCAGTGGGACAGCTAAACCATTTGTAGCATGTGTCCTTTTTAAAGATGGCTTTAACTAAGCAACTACCAGTGCACACATGACCTCCAGTTGCAAAGCCAGGCTACCTGCTGAAGGGAAGGAATGTATTTACACTTGGTTGTTGAAATCATTGTTGTCCTGAGTTATTATCTGGCTTAGAGACAGAGGCAATGCTTAAAGCTGTTTTAGTGGTTTATGTGAGTCTATATCCTTTTTTTTACAGTTTAGGAAGATTAGGAAGGATATGTTGATCTTTCATTACTGCCTGCTGGGGTTGCAAAACAGTCAAATTGCTAGAAGTCATGGGGCAAGAGCAGTATGGCTCCATAAGTATGTCTCTGGACAAAACTATGGTTTTCATTTCCTAATTAGTGTATCCAGCTGCTGGTTTACAGAGATGTACCATGGGGCACCAGAGAAAACCATGGAATTACTGTGCCTTGTAGGAAATTCTTATCCTGGATTGTACAACATTTAAAGATGTATCGGGACCAACTACATTGCTACTTTGGGGATATGTCAATAATGAAAAGTTATGGTAAATTAGCTTTGCCCGTGACAGTGTCAGTGCCGCCTACAAGAAATCCAGCATTGGTTGTACCTAGTAATAAGCAGATGAGAAAGGCCACTGCACTCTGTGGAGATGGAATAATGAAAAAACAGGCTCACTCACTAGACTTCTACTTATGCAGTAGTGTCATGGAAACTGCCTAGAACTTAACAACTTAGCTTCCCAAACTTGAGAGAAGGGAAACGGGGAAACCCTGGCTGCATGTACAGACTGGGCGATGAGACGCTGGAGAGCAGCCTAGAAGAGAGGGATCTGGGGGTCGTGGTAGACAGCAAGTTGAATATGAGCCAGCAGTGTGCCCTGGCAGCCAGGAGGGCCAATCGTATCCTGGGGTGCATCAAGAACGGCATCGCTAGTAGGTCAAGGGAGGTGATTGTCCCGCTCTACTCTGCGCTGGTGCGGCCTCACCTCGAGTACTGTGTGCAGTTCTGGGCACCACAGTATAAAAAGGACATGAAACTGTTGGAAAGTGTCCAGAGGAGGGCTACGAAGATGGTGAAAGGCCTTGAGGGGAAGACGTACGAGGAACGGCTGAGGTCACTGGGCCTGTTCAGCCTGGAGAAGAGGAGGCTGAGGGGAGACCTCATCACAGTCTACAACTTCCTCGTAAGGGGTTGTCAAGAGGCAGGAGACCTTTTCTCCATTAACACTAGTGACAGGACCCGCGGGAACGGGGTTAAGCTGAGGCAGGGGAAATTTAGGCTGGACGTCAGGAGGGGGTTCTTCACAGAGAGGGTGGTTGCACACTGGAACAGGCTCCCCAGGGAAGTGGTCACTGCACCGAGCCTGTCTGAATTTAAGAAGAGATTGGACTGTGAACTTAGGCACATGGTCTGAACTTTTGGGTAGACCTGTGCGGTGTCAAGAGTTGGACTTGATGATCCTTAAGGGTCCCTTCCAACTCAGGATATTCTATGATTCTATGATTCTATAATATGCTAAATACTGATATGCTAAATACTGGTCTATAAACTTGAATATCTGGGTTTAGCACAACAGTGCTGGATGGGGCTATCAGGACAGTAATTGATCTCCTGTACATGCTAGCAAATGAACTGCATCCATTTGGTCACAACTGTAACATGATGCTGTCCCCACTTACACTACTTAAAAATATGCAGCTTGTTTGTATGAGAAAACTTTGTGGCAATGGGGTCACAAATTTACACAAATTTGTCAGGAAGTAGCTGGAATACATACATTAAATTTCATAATTTTGAATAAGTTGCTCATATTTAAAAAACATCAAGTTTATATAATGCTGCCATCTATACATACTATGTTAGTTACATGTTGTAGGCATAATATATCACATGCACTAATTTATTTGAAAGTTCTGCAGATATAATACACTAATATTGAAACAATCTTTGTTTTCAATACTACCACAGTAATCAAACACCATCAGACATTGGATTGATGGGAGTATTTTAGCATTTTGTTCTGTTTTGGAATAAGCCTTGTTTGAAACCATTGGAATTTCCTTTATAACAGAAATCCCAATTCCCAGCCATTTTTGTTCCCATTGTTCCCGTATCCCAGCTCCCAGCACCCAGAGGCTAAGCTGCTTTTCCAGTGCATGTCCCCATTCCACCTCCCCATCCCCACAAGTCCTGCTGTGTGGAGTCTCACAGACTCTCTTTTTGAGAGAGAAACAGCCTCTGCAGACAGCACATGCACAAAGCCCACTGTTCGGAGCACAATTGTATTGTATAAGGTTCTTGTGCCTAGGGCTCTTTGTAGGAGAATCTCCCACAGCACTAACATTTACCATCTGGTGCTGTTTACCCCAAGGAGAGGCCTGGTGGACTACATTACCCAGAATGCTTGACAGGGGAGTTAATGAGTGGCAAATGAGCGAAAAATAAATCGTGCTCAATCACAGTGTTTTTCAGAGTCATATTCTTTTTCTTGCATAAAAGCTGCTGGTGAAAGGTACACAATGGATCATGGTGACAAAATAAATGCCAGACACAGGTTGCACTTAGATTCATCTCAATGACAAGGGAAAATTCAGACCCAGTCTTTCTGTTCAGATCCATCTCCCCAGTCATCACAGTGGAAAACTTACCTTTGCTGAATTCTGATGAAAGTGTTGAAAAAGTTACATTCATTGTAAAATTCTATTAAAAAAAAAAAAGCCCAACTTCTATAAATAAAATACCCAATGAGATAACCAAAGGAGGGCACTAGGATAGTGGGAGGTAGTGGTTTAACACAGACAACTCTCCAGATGCTGTAACAAGACTCCCATAATGATTTCATCACAGGCACAGCTGGAGAGATGCCAAACATCCTCACTACATGTAACTGGAGCAGGTGACAGTGAATCTCTGGTTCTTCCCTAAGTTGCCACACCACTGAAAACTTGGCATTTGCACCCTCTACTACCAGCTCTTTCAAATCAGAGTGCTGCTGCTTTCAATGCTGACAGCAGGCATCCAATTTCAGAGATAGATCACTATACTTAAAAAAAAAAAAAAAAGCTTCCTTAAAGTTTACGATGGTGGAGATGTCACATAACATTTGGCTTTTGATGTGATGCAGTGTAAATGCTGTAATCATATTTACAAGACATGATTGATAACATGCTGCACACTCTTTCCTTTAAACTTTCCTGTAAAACACACTCATCTGCCATTTCCCAATCTCAACTACTCAAGTATCCAAATGAAAAAAAGAGAAAAAAAAAAAAAGAAAAATTAAATAGGTTCAAACAGGGCAAGTAGGCCCTGAATAGCTGTTCAGGAGCAGGAGATGAAAGTCAGCTCCAAATTTGAGTTTGCTGAATTGCTGTGCTCTTCCTTTATAAGTTTGTGCAAATAATATTTTTATTTGTTTCACTGAACCTAGACTCACATCCCACATAAGATTAATGTGAGAGCCCAATGAATGCTAATCCCACAGCAAAACTATTCACTTTATTATCATTTCATTGACATTTTTTTTCAGTAGTTCAATGCCACTGATAGAGCAGGCCACTCCTGAGTTCCTCCGCTGTACCAAGATGGATGGGAGAAGCTGTGGAGGAGGCTGTGGACTTCCTGAACTGCTTCTCTGCCTTAAAGCATTCCCCCCTTAGCTGCTTAGCACTCCAAACCACAGAAATCACACACATGCTGGTTAACACAGACAACTTTGCTGGCAGGGACATAGTGAACACTGTTACTGTTCCGTCCCCAGAGCTGGGAGGTGATAAACTCCAACACAGGGCAGTCACAAATGGCTGGCAGGTACTAAAGGCTTAGATACTAAAGGCTTTCACTGCAGCCTCAACCACTCCAGCCTCTGTGGGGATAGCAAACTTTTACACTGAGCCAATCAGTTGTGCTCACACAATTTGCCTGAACTCCTCTTTAACATCCACAAAGGCAAAGTGTGTCTCCTGTAGAAGAAGATGACAGTAAGCAGATCACACAACAGTAAAGGCATTAAATTCTTGATATCAGATTTGATGGGACAATTCAACCATCTGTAAAAAATGCAAATGCATCATAGTAAAGGAAGATCACCATGAACAACCCAGCTGGAATAGCTGACAGGTCTCAACATACATTTTTGCTGCACTAGACTTCACATGATTCTGAGATTAAGGCTACCAAGCAACATATATATACATGTATATGTTAGTATATATATATATGTTATATATATGTATGTAACATACATATACCTATATATAACAAACAAACAACAGAAGAACCCCACCACAACTCTCCAGTTACAGAAAAATCAAATTCATTTTTTTGTGTCATATTGAAATATATTATTTTGCTATAGCATGTTTGAATCACAGTCAATACCTAAAATATACGGCAAGCCTTTGGGCAAATAGGACACGAGGTTAAAGTTGCTGCAAAATCATCATTCCCAGGAGTCTGGCATGTGGTAAAATTGTGCTGGAATCATTTAAGACATCAGATTATCTCGTGTAGTAGTGGGAGACACTTTGAATGGTGGAAGGACATCCAATCCTCCAGATGTTCAGATAACAAATGTTTTCAAGGCACTTTGAAGATGAAGCACATAAATAGAAGGTTTCATTATTAGATATTAAGAAGAGTAATAAAAATAAATACAGTTCAAACTAAAGAACATCTGAAGGCTCTTTTATGAGACACAACATAGGGGTCTTTTCAAAGTAATGATTTATTTTTTCACATTACTCCTTTTCATTAGCAGAGTTCAGAAATTAGTTTGACAATTTCTGTTTCATTCGATCCAGCAGTGTCAAACATTTTTGCTAAAGAAAGACACAACTACTCAGACAGCATAAAGAAGCTTGTAAAAAGCTACTAGACAGAGCTCACTCAACCACTAGCAGCACTGATTGGATCCAGAGCCACAATAAAAATGGATAGACAATATATGCCCTTACCTTAAACCATCTCAAATACCACACAAAGGAAGGGGGGGCGGGGGAGAAGTAGCATGAGAGAGTGCTGTAGAAAACCAAAATGAAAGCCATTCACTCAACATCTCAATTTCGAACAGTTGTGCAAAAACATCTGGAAGTTGCAAATCCTGAAGAACCCAGCAGCCCTCTAGTCTCCTGTTTCACCTAAAGACATCATTTTGGTCTCTATGAACTACAGACCAGGAGCAAAAAGATGCATCACACATCAAATAAGGAGCATGCACAAGCTAGAGATTTGTTGGCTTCATTACAAATCAATCCATTTTCTGCGTGATGGATGAGAAATGTCCTACAGGTCTGTCTGTGAGAGTATTCCTTTTATTATATGGATAGTGATAGGAAGGGAAGCTTACAACCTCAGGCTTACGTCCTTAGTGTGATCTTTCAGTCACATCCTTATGGTTATTTTAAATGCATACTGCCTCCAGTCAACCTTCTGCTTCTCCAGTGATGATTATATGTAGCAACAATTTTGATGGATATATCTTCAAGAAGGGAAATTCCAGTGAGATCGTAGAAGTGCCTTTGAAGTAAGAAGTACACTGATAGCCATTAAAATTTATGAGGTTTCCTTTACTGGTAGAAGAGAAAGCTCTGTGGTATTCAATAGACCTAAAGTGAAGCATACTGCAAATTTAAGCACCACTTACAAGAAAAGATGAGAAAGCAACTCATAGTGTGTTAGGAAAAGCATGTAATATTTCATACACGGTATGAGAGGATTTTTTGTAAATGCTAGTATCATCGGAGAAGTCATTTCACTGAAATACTGGAAAGGACATCCTCAGAAAGAAGGATAGGGCAGGGAGTAGGGAAGCTGGAAACAAAGCAGAAGTTAAATAACTGGATCAGCAAATGACTGTTTACAGAACTGAAAACCAAAACATATAAGGACAGAACAAGACTATAAAATGCGAAGCTCTTGATTTTCCTTGTGATTTTGGAGGGAGGGAGGATGTGTTTGTGGACAATTAAATACTTATTCCCATGTTTTAGATATAAAAGACGACATGACTTAGAAAACCCACAGACAGTTTTCTAGTAAAAGAGAAGACTATGAATATAAGAAATATTTTAGGATCCTCCAGTTAGTCTTAAGGACTATAAAGCAATGCTATTGGTGATGGTAATATTTTGTATGCATGGTGCACACATGTAGAACTAAAAATACACAATGAAGTTGCAGATTCAATTCTTTAAAATGAAGAACACCAGAACTTCCAACACCCATAAAATCTTCCTTGGGTGCACTTGTGTGTGTGCCTCAGGGAATGGTGAGGCACACAGTTTGTCCCATCCCCATTGTTCTGCATGCGCCTTTTGCACAGTTCAGACACAACTTTGAAGAAAGAATTGCTAATTTGCTTGCAGGTCTTTCTGTTTACTTCTTATTATAATACTTGAATGCTTCACAGACCGTGTTTACAAGAAGCCTCTGAAATGAGGGACTGTTATAAAAGATGGGAATTGAAGCATAGGCAGATTAATGTCCAAAGGTACCTTCCATCTGTTTTGGGTGCCTAAACTGAAGCTCCTATATTTTTTTTATTTCATTTTATTTAGTTTCTAGCACTAGCAGGCACTTAACACTTTCCAGACACCACTTCCATTGACTTCCATGGCTATTGCAAGTGCTCTGCAGTTCTGCAAACAAGACCCCTGCACACGGCAAGCAATTACCTGTTGAATTCTTGGCAATACACTGCAGATGAAATGTGTCAGAGAGAGAGAATTCAGTTGTTAGTGAAGGCATTTCACAACCCTAGCTCAGCTTGATTCAGTAAATACCTTCCAGTTTTCTTAACAATGAAAGCTAAAAAAAGATAACAATGTCCTTCATTAAACAGTCCTGTCCCTTGTGCTATGCATTCAGCGTGCTGAATAGACCCACTCAGACTGTTACCAGAAACAGTCCCCCCCGCAAACTGAAAGTAGCATTTTTCTCCTATTATTCCAATGAGTTCCTTCCTTTTCTTGGAGAATTTCTTGTATTCTTCACTGTAGAAAAAGAGTCCATGAAAGCTGAAGCCTATACTGGAGTTCCTATTGGAAATCCTATTCAGCAATTTCAAACCTAAGCAAAGTAGGGGGATGGAGTTGGAAAAAACAAATCCAGCATCAAGCTATGTATTCCAGTTTCAAGGAAAAAAAAAAAAAGAAGAAAAAGGTTTACTGGAAATCAGTTTTCTTGGTTTTGACAGTGTTTACAGATGAGTAAGAATGGATGATGGGAATGCCTCCTCTCATATCTCATGTTCTTGATACAACAAAATAATATGGAAAAATCATATGGGAACAGTTGGCTTTTGGATAGCAAGATTTGCTAATTATAATGAACATCTGAAGGCTATCTATGCATATGGTGTTCTGGCCAATCTTGAAAGTGTAAAACACGGTGAAAGCTGTTTTAAGTTCTTGTATGCTTAGTGCCTTAACATAAAACAAATGAAATCCAATGGTTGTGAAAGAAACTAATGGTCCCTTCCAGCTTTACACTTCATGAATCTATGAAAAAGACATTAGAAAGTTACAGAGGCATTACTATGATTAACATAAAAATTCCCCCCCTTAGTTGCATAGAAATATGTGGTTAATTCTTTCAGAGACTTGTGGTTCAGCAGCTTCACAGGATTCTGATGTTGCTTGGAGCATAAAAGAACTGTATTTCACAAGAACAATAATCTGAAAATATAAATTAGCTACTCTAACTTGTTTTCAGCTAAAGGCAGTGACAAACAACAGTTTGCGTATATGAGTCAATCCATTTGCCATCATACGCTATGGTACAATGTGGAGTCATGTTACACCTTGCACCATCATATCAGAATATGCCATAAAACAACATTCCAGTTCCTTCACTCTTGCTGTCTCCTGCTTCCACTGGCAAGCCGTAACCAATATTTGCCAGTTGGACGATAGCTGGAAATGACTATCATTAACAGTTGGTGCCATAAACAACCACATTTCTCTGTCATTCTTAGCATAAGACCTTTACATGTACTCCTAGAACAAGATTTAGAAGTTGGCTGTTTGCAATGGCAGAAAATCATTTCCTACCCAGCAGCCCTTAGTAGCTGCTAACTTCCTCTGTCACCATGAGCACAGTTACATTCTGCTGATGTGAAAGATCAAAACGCAAAGACAGGAAAGACCTTCCACCACATGGTAAGCCTCTACTCCATACAAGAAAATCACACATTCACCTAACAGGCAAAGGTGAAACCTTTTAGAAATCATGTGCTTTTTGGGCTTCCCAGAAATTTTGATCCAACTCTGACATACCTGAAACCGAAGCTCCCTTCTTATTTAGTCAGGAATCTCCCCCACCTCTCTCCCTCCCTCCCCTCTTTTTTTCCCTAAACCCTCAGGCATTCTGGGACATATTCAATGACACTGCATGCCTGCTACAGCCTCCAAATTCAAGAGAATAATGGGTGATTCAAACCAAAGCTCGGGGGTGGGGGTGGTGAGAGAAATTCAGCACCTAATTTAGGCTCCATAGTAGACAGTCTGCATATCCTGTACTTCAGCAGATAAGATAAATACCCTTTTGCTACCCGCTGCCAACAAATGCAGTACTCCTGTGCTCCACAACACAGAGCCTTATGCCTAATTTTCGTTCAATTACTTGTGACCTTTTCAGTAATAATATCCAAGGGAAAAAGGATTTCCCCTGTTAAAACTGCTCAGAGCATCATTATTACTATTATTATTATTATTATTATTTGCAAATTCATCCCTCCAGTGTGCCTTTGATAGCCTGGCTGCAAAGTTAAAGCAACCACTGAGGTTGTATCAAGCCTTGCTTTATCTCTCATTTTATAACACAGTAATCATTGTTGTGTCATTGTCGTTGCTGTAGAATTGCTACAACATTTTCAGCCTGTTCTGTGTTGTCACCTGCAAGCTGATGAATCCAAAATATCCTGGCATTGTCTTCCTGAAAGGCTAGCACTGACCTGCATATTTTTTGAATTTGTCCCCGTTTCTAGCAGTTTCTTCAAGGTTGCTTTGAACGAATAAGCATTTGCATTGTGAGGCTGTTTCCCACAACAAAAGGACACAGTCCTTGAATGTGGTCTTTGTGCTTTCTCTTTGACCCCAGTTATTTGTTGCACAGATGACATGTAGCTGTTGCAGTTCCCTGGCATCTTTAGTTACCATCTCCCCTAATCCAGTAATTTCTAGTACATATTTTAAGGCCAAAACAGCCAACAGCTACTTCTTGATTGCCTCCTTTTGCACATTAAACACTGACCAAGCCTGCAAAATAACGCTGAAACTCTGCAGCTCTGCATAGCTCCTTTAATTTTCTTAATTGAATCAGTTGAATTCCTTTTTTAAATTTTTATTCTGTTTAGAGACATTAAACAAACAAACAAACAAACAAAAAACCACTAAAAATACATAGAGACTACACAGATTCCCCATGATTCCCCACAATTGTGTTTAGTAAATACACATCCTCCTGAAGACCAGTTTCATACAAGCTACCTTTTCTGGCTTCTGAAGCAGCATACAGCAAGTATCAATAGTTGCTCAGATGATTTTTAAAGTTCTCACCAAATGCTTATATGTTGCTACATTATGCAGCAGTGTTTTAACCTGATAACTCCTTGAATTTACTGAGGAGTACATATAAATTTTGGCAAACAACAGGTCAAATTTGGGTATTTTGATGACATACCTTACAGTAATACCAGCACAGAGAAGGAATTAGAGGAAATGTTTCCATGGGAGACAGGCATGCTGGAGTGGTGGATTTTTTCCACAGAAGACTGGAAGCCTAGTCCTCCTGAACTCTAAATGAGTTTTGCTGTAGACTCTAGCTAGACATCAGGATTACTACAGCATTTGACTTCTGGTGTTTTGCTAGAAAAAAAAAAAAAAAAAAAAAAAAAAAGAGCTGAACAGAAGCAAATCTGTGACAGATGTATAACCTACCAGTGAGATCTTGACATTTTGTCACACCTGGTAACATTTGCCATATATGTTTAAATGGTGCAAGGGACTGCATGGGAGAATTTGGTCAAGAAGTATGTGAACTTAAATGTTAAAATAGCATTTGACATCAAGATAGTCCCTAGGTGAGGCTCCTTCCTACACTGAAAGCTCTTGATATTCACCCTAAAGAGAAAGGAAGAAGTTAACATAAATGTATTCTATGGTTATCATATTAGTAGGCACAGAGGAATTACAAATTCAGGCTCAAAGTGTAATAGTAAATGGGGTTACATCAAGCTGGTGGCCAGTCACTAGTGGGTTCCCGAGGACTCCATTTTAGGGACAGTTCTCTTAATGATTTGTCCTGGTTTCAGTTAGGACAGAGTTAATTTTCTTCCTAGTAGCTGGTAGGGTGCTAAGTTTTGGCTTAGGATGAGAAGAGTGCTGATAACATGCTGATGTTTTAATTGTTGCAGAGCAGTGCTTACACCAAGCCAAGGACATCTCAGCTTCTTGCTCTGTCCTACCAACAGGAAGGCTGGGGGTGCAGCAAGAGCTGGGAGGGGACAGACCTAGCACAGCTGACCCAAACTAGCCAAAGGGGTATTCCATACTGCATGGGGTCATGCTGAACAATATATAGGGGTGGCTAGCCGGAGGGAGGAGTGCCAGACTGCTCGGGGTTAGGCTGGGCATCAGTCAGCGGGTGGTGAGCAATTGCATTGTGCATCACTTGTTTTGTACACATTATTAGTAGTAGTACTATTATCATCATTATTGTTATTATTATTGTTGTTATTATTATTTTCCTATCTTAATAAACTGTCTTTATCTCAACTCACAGGCTTCACTTTCCCATTTCTCTCCCCCATCCTAGAGAGGGAGGTGGGAGGGTGAGCAAACGGCTGTGTGGTGTTCAGCTGCCGGCCGGGTTAAACCACAGCCTGATTCCATAGATTACTTGGATGCTGGCAGGACTTGAAGGTATACTGATTAAGTCCGCATACGGTACCAAATTTGGAGGAGCTATTGATTCCATTGAGGCTACCCTCAATAAGGCCTCCTCAATGAGAGGCCTCACACAGAGGTCTGGGCAAATTGTAGAGCTGGGTGATCACCAGTAATATGAAGTTTAGCAAGAGCAAGTGCTGGATTCTGCGCTTGGGAAGGGACAACCCTGAGTGTATGTACAGGCTGGGAGATGCGAGGCTGGAGAGCAGCGCCACAGAAAGGGATCTGGGGGTTTTGGTCGACAGCAAGCTGAACATGAGCCAGCAGTGTGCCCTGGAAGCCAAGAGGGCCAGCCGTAACCTGGGGAGCCCACGGCACTGCCAGCTGGGCAGGGACTTGATTGTCCTGCTCTATTCTGCGCTGGTGTGGCCTCACATTGAGTACTGTGTGCAGTTTTGGACACCACAGTGTAAGAAGGACGTGAAACTCTTAGAGAGTGTCCAAAAGAGGATAACAAAGATGGTGAAGGGTCTGGAGGGGAAGACGTATGAGGAGCAGCTGAGGTCCCTTGGTTTGTCCAGCCCCAAGCAGAGCAGGCTGAGGGGAGGCCTCATGGCGGCCTGCGGCTCCCTCACGAGGGGAGCGGAGGGGCAGGCGCTGAGCTCTGCTCTCTGGGGACAGCGACAGGACCCGAGGGGACGGCATGGAGCTGGGACAGGGGAGGGTCAGGCTGGGGGTTAGGAAAAGGGTCTGCACCCAGAGGGGGGTTGGGCACTGGGACAGGCTCCCCAGGGCAGTGGTCACAGCACCCAGCCTGCTGGAGTTCAAGAAGCATTTGGACAATGCTTGCAGACATCTCAGGTCTGATTTTTGGGTGGTCCTGTGCAGAATGAGGATTTGGACTCAATGGTCCTTGTGGGTCCTTTCCAACTCAGGACATTCTATGTTTCTATTAAATTAGTTTCGGTTGAGGTCCAGCAAGCCAACCTCGCTCCAGGTGGAAAACTGCTAATAGGATGGTAATGGAGATACCATGAGACGAGATATTTCAACTCTGAGGCCATTAGAACTGGAGATAATGGGCTAGGATAGAGCTGAGGATCTGGAGGATGTATGCTGCTGGTGTTGCATAAAGTCTACAGATGAGCTGGAACAGTAACTCAGGCCTCCAAAAGCACCAAGATGCCTGCTACGCAGTCAAGTTACAGAAAAGCACACTGAAACATTAGAAAACTGTGCGCTTAATATTGAAGAAAGCTACAACATTCCCTGAAAGCAGTTACTGCTTATAAAACTTTATCAACTCTCAGCAGAAAACACTCAGCCTTTCTGTTTAGTGTTTTTCTCAGATTTAATACATGTATCCTGAAAGAAATAAAAAGGTGGAGTTTGGGAACGAAGCAGAGAATACAGCAAATGCAAGAAGAGAAGCACAAAGCAGAAAAAGCCAAGGAAAATATGCTTCTTTCTGGGGATTTCAAAGTCATGGTCCATTTGTTTGTTTGTTTACTTACACAATACAGTTACGCTTCTCACTGACCAGGACAGGACTTATGAGAAGAACCCTCAGCATTTAGGAGCTTTTAAATTACAAATAAAAGTTATACATAAAAATGCTGTATTCTCTTTTCTGCATTTCTTTCTCTCACACCCTTCTGGCACATTTTCCTCAGAGCTTCTCACTTCAGTGGCTGAGAGGTGTTTATTGCCAGGATCTTCTACCCTTATTTCTTCAAGCAGAAGAAACATACCTTACACCTATTGCCCAGACAGAAAGAAAATCATGGAAGTGAAAAAAGTGTTTCCAAAGAGCTACAAAGCCTCGCTACTTAAAAGCCTTGCAAAATAGAAACAAATTACCTGGCAAGAAAGATTGAAGAGCAGGCTGTAATGCTTAAAATCCCTGTGTTACTGCTTCAGCCCATGTATAAGTTATCCCTCTAGAGGCCAGCAAAGTATCAAAAAACAGTTACTGTGAACTAGACCATAATACCACTGTAGAACCAACTCTTACCCAAATTATTAACATTTAAAACTTCTTCCAGCTGTCCAAAGGCTGCCTTTTGTACTCAGACTGAACTGTCTCACAATTATAGTAAATATAAAAAGCATGCCATAGTATTATCTTTATCGTGATCTAAATTCTGTGGAGTCATAGATGTTAGAAATACAGAATACTCACTAAAAAAGATATATTACCCTCATTCATATGGGAAGATTTGCTCAGTTAAGAAGCATGTTTGAGATTACTGCATACCTAGGAAAAACCGTGTGTATTGTGGATAGAGCCAGGAATAGGACTCTGCTGTACTCTGGCATTGATTTGCTGTCTCTGAACTTTGTGCCTTAGTTTTACTATTTGTAAAATAGATAGTGTAATAGTTAAAATGCACAGTGGACGTGGGAGAAACATGTCCTGCCTCACAGAAGTGATACAAAGATTAATTACTGTAATCAATACACAGAATAGCCTCAATAAAAAGTGCAATGGGAATGCAAAGCAATGTGAGATTTGGCAAAAGAAACAGGTATGCTCATGCCTTAGTTTTCAGGAAGTACATTTTCTTCTAACCAGCATGCTGATCTAACGCTTTCATTTAGAGTGGGTTTTACTTAAAGGCTTGTTCTTGCAGCCCTCACACAGCCACATTCCCACAGAAGTTTGCTTGAGGAAGGCCTTGAGATTCAGCTTTGTATGTTTTGTCTTGGTGCCAGGAAATATTATCCTCTTAATTAGCAGGTCCATTTCTTTGATAAGTGTTCAAGTGGCTTCACTGCAATTTCATCTCTTCAGTTGTCATCCAGCACCTGGGAGGTAAGGAAAAAGGAAGCAAGCACTGAATTTTTCCATCCTTTCTAAAAAGTGATATTTCTGGGACACTGTTCTTGGGTGGGTGGGCGGATGGATGGATGGATAGACAGACGGAAAAGGGAGTTTCCTTTATGGGATTCCAATAATTGGTATGTGGTTTACATTCCATTCATCTGAAGGTCTCTGATTTTAATCAGAAACAGGCTTGGGCTACTAAACTACCTCTAGTGTTCAAAACATGCCCTGCTTTCAGCTAGTGACTTTTCTCACATGCATCTTTTCTCTAACACCCACGGGCCCCAAAGAGTAATGTGGTCATTTACCACCAAGAACTCAGTGTCAGGTCCCATAATAGGAGCCAGTTCAGAGCCCTCTTCTAGGCAGAGGTTTTCTGATTGCTAGCTTCACAAGTAGAAGCACTTTATAGTGTGGTATTTGAAACTGGCATTGATTTCATTAAGAGTTGGGTTTTTTTCTTTGCTTTTCCTAGGCTCATCCAACTCTGGGAAAGCCTTGTCTGGACAGTGTCATGGAGGTCTGGCAGCAGCGCTTGGTCTTAGTAGCCAGACACTAATGCAGACAACTGCCGAGAAAAGTCCCATATTCGGCAGCTGGACTTGCTGTGCATTAAGCACAAATGAATGAGGGGCTAACACCTTGTCCAGAACTAGTCAGACTAAATAAACAACAACAGAAGATGAATTTCAGCTTTGGGGCTGGTGAAAATGTGGAGAACTTCAACATAACTGCTGTTATCCAAGGCCAGGGAAAACACGTAATGACTTTTATACCACACTGGTGTACTATTATTCAGAACTCTCTTTGGAGCATTTGTGATTGGCCTGCAGAAAAAAAATAAAACTTTCCTTCAATCCCACCTTTCCCCATCAGCTAAGCTGTCTATTTCTCTAGATTCATTTACCCTTAAGTTTTAATTAGATATGCCCCAACACTTCTTTTCTGTACCTACATTGACTAAGCACTCTAGATTGTAACTGCACACACTGTAAAGATTTCCATACCATCATCCTCGACTGTACAAAGTGCTTCATGTCTCCTCTCCTGTGCCCACTGTTTGGGCAGTCAACCAATGCAGTGGAAGATCTGATGCAGGATGCTAAACAGCCTAAGAAAAGAAGAAAAGGAATAAAAGTTCAGGCCTGTGGCAACCTGGGACCATCACAGGCTTTTTGTGTGTGCTGTTTACACACCTTTTGCCTCAGTTTCCCATTGGGGTGGAGACAACTGGGACAGATGCAAATCAGATATCAAACGGAAGGCTAAGCCCACCCTCTCCATCCCATGTTGCAAAATATGATGGGGGAGGTCAGCAGCACTGGGCTATGGCCACAGATAAGAACTGCACAGCATTGCCAGTGTTTTTCTGTCTCCCTGTATCCTGTGAAGACAACATGCAACATGGCTTTGGCATGCACTGGCATCAGTTTTTGGCATGCAACTAAGAATTGCTAATGTATTGAAGGAAGCAAAAGCATCAAGAACCTTTTTCTTCAGCCCTGTGCTTCAATAACCTCTTAACATTCATTTGTCCCCTGTTTATTCAGAAAGTGAGCCCCTTGGGACACTCTTGTTCAATGAATAATACAGTGAGACGCTGACACAGGTTACTAGCAGCCACTTAGCAAACCCTATCAGGCCAAGATTTAACATTGGCAGGTACGAAGTATTCAAACTTGCCCTTTGGGTTGCAAAGGTCTCAGAAAATCCTCCAACTATAACCCAACTATTTCCCCTCTCATGCCACAGTGAAACAGAACCTCCCTCCCTGGGCAAAGGCCTTTAGCCCTGTACTCTGCTCTGAGAGGTGTGGGTCTGTCCTGTGCTAATAAGGGCAAGATCATGCTATACACCTGTTGGAGGATGCCTTGATCAAATTACATTACCGTGCTTTACCCTGCATGGTCTTTCACAGATCCTGATCTCTCAGGCTCCAAGATCACTTTGAAAGAGATTCGTCCAGCTTGACTTAACTCAGACAGATAATGAAGTTAATCCTGTAAATACATGGGTCAGACAGTTGGGGCATTAGCTACACTGTTAATTTAGAGTAAATTTATCAAGATCAGTGTTAGTCTACTGGCCTGAAAACAATCTGCAGTACACAGCCCTGTTCTGGCTAAATAATTTCCATTTAGAAGAATAACAATGTTTTGTAAGACTCCCTGGTGTTGTCTTGTCATTTAGGTTTTTCCCACCCATGATTACTCATTTGCTTCATTAGTATCCTGACTGCTTTCTGGGTTTATTTTATTTTATTTTATTTTTTTTCTGCCATTAAATAAACCAAAAGTTATTTTGGATACTGAGATTTAACACTGAACTAGTATTTGCTGCAGTAACTCTTTGCTGCTGGACATCCATGGTTTTCCAGGTAGCACCGTTTGCTTTTGTTGGACACCAAAACAGCCTGATACAAGGTGTCTTTGGATTCATCTTTTCAAGCATGACTATATTGGGTCCACACCACATTTGATTAAGGGAAGGTGACATCCTGAATAAATCATGGCCAGCACACCCCAGGGGACTCCTAGCAGTACAGCCAGTTCATTTAATCATCCCGCTGTGCTCTCCCTGGACTGATCAGACAGCACCTTTACACATCAAGAACTATAATCCAGCCTTTAAAGTTAATTAAGGTGTGACTGCTTAAACTTCTGCATTTTTTTCCCCTTCTCTTCCCTTGGCTGGCCACAACTGTTCAAGTGTTGCTGAAGGTTATTATGTTTAAGTATTAAAAAATGCTTAGCTAAATAAGTTAGCTTATTTGGTTTTGCTGATAGTAGCAGTCCACCCACAGAGCCCTTTCAAATCTCTTCAGTGTTTTGGAAAGTGGATAAGGGACTTATTCAGTGACGTGCAAGTTTTGCCTGAGCCAGGAATGAAGCGTGCATTTCATGAAATGAGAAATAACCTCAGACCACACACACAGTGTAATTTCTGAACTCCAACTCATGCTCTCTTCCCCTCATCCCCACACACACATACACACACTCCTGCTAAAAAACAAGATGATGACTGACATCCCTAAATCCTTTAAGCATTCTTCTACAGCTAACGGCAGAGGGAGGTTTTCAGAGCTTAGGTGGCTCATTATTAGCAACAAGCTGATGAAAAAATGGATTACTACAGTATGTGCATACCATGCCAAAAAGAAATAGTGAAAAGCCTATGCCATCTAAACACAGCTTTCAAGAGGAGAAACTGCTGATGCAAACATCTTAAAGCTATTTTTACTGCATAGGGAGATGACAAGGAGCCCTCCCCACAATTTTGTTAAAGAATAATGTTGGTTCTGTCACTCCTTGTTTAGTTTAGCTAAAATCAGTGAGTGTTTCAAATATTATTTTCCATTATAATCCCATGAAGTAAAACAGACAGATAGAGTTTATTGCATACAAGAAAACCTCACATCCTTTCCTCTCCCAAGCACAGGAATTATGGTGTATGGTGAGAACAAACTACATGCAGAATAGGCAAAGGGCAAACTTTTCCACAGCTGTTACTCTAGTGCTAAAATATTATCTCCAGAGTTTAATTCCCCAGCGTCTTGAAGCAAAACAGTGCTCTTAACCACTGACACATTGGCCAAACCCTTGCTCAGGTCTCCTTAAATACGTCCCACATACTGATCCAAAAGTAGCAGTTTCATTGTGTTCGGCAGGTAAGGAGTTCTCATGCATGAGGATTGCATCATGGCTGCTGAGCTGCCCCCATAGGGCTTAAAGAGAGCAAAAGTGCCTACAGACTGACTTCTTCTTCTCATTACTTTATACCTAATCAGAAATACCAGGAACTGTCTCACCCACTGGTATCTGCTCTATCATGGTGACACTGCATAGCTGCTTATGCATACAAATTTATATCTGTACATGTATTTTAAGCACGGCTGTTACTCCCACCAACAGCTAAACTTGCTTAACACTTTCCATTATAGGACCTTGCTTTCAGTTGTTTATAACTTCGCCAAACTCTCAGTGCTCCAGCTGAAATTTTCCATGCTGGGTGTCTGCATCAGGCTGTTTTTTTTTTTTTCTTTTTTTTTTTTTTTTTTTTTTTCTGTTAAGTTTCATGTAAAATAGTACAGCTGTTCTGAATATGGGGTTAAAGGAGAGCAATCTCCTTTTTTCCCCATTCCCTCCCTACCCCTGAAAGCTATCGAGAAGCTATTTTGTCTGTATGCTTTTTAGAGAGATATGGAGGCTGGGAAAATGTGTTTCACTACTGTAAGGCATCAAATTGTCAGGGTCATGCCTGGTACTAGCTGACTGAAAATGTCCCAAACTTTGGCCAAGTTATAAATTTCTAAAAACTGTGCTTTGCCCATGCTCTATAGAGAGCAGCACCATTATTTTCTGTATATTCCTCTTCGACAGAAGGAGACCTTAACCTCATACATCTCCTCCATGTCCATCATCAGACCATGTGTGCATCCTTTCCACAGGCCAACTAAGAAGCATCCTCCCAGGTAGAAAAGGTTATACGGGGCAGTTTGGGACTTTTTATGCAGTTTCTAGTTCTGGCCCCCAGGAGTTGCTGTGGCACCAGATCTGAAAGCATAGAAATTCTGTTTATTACACCATCAGTATCCATTGATGGTACTCATGCAGTATACTTAAGGAAGCTGCTTAACTTGAGAACAAGCAAGAAAGAAATAAAAAAGCAGAGGAGACACGGAAGGACAGGTGCAGTGAGAAAGTAGAATAGTCAGGGCAGAATGATCCATTGTGTTTTAAATACATAATACAATCTCGCCAGACTGTAGAACAGAAACAATAATTCACAAATCCCAGCACTCCTTTGTTTTCAGTTAGTATCTGTGACATCTACTAGCATCTATATCCTTTCTTCCTCTAAGTGTTTGGTCCATAGAAGAGACTGCAACCTACTAGTTACTGCTATGAGCCATTCCAATTGGACAAATGTCAGAAATTGTGATTCTAAATGTTAATGATGATCCATGTGGGAATCACTCATGTTTGAATTGCTTTTCTTTTTGCTTTTTATTTTTTTCCTTAAAGTTTTCCAAAATCACAGCGTCAAAACCATGGCAGAAATATTAAGGCTACAAAAACAGTCAAAAGTTAGAAAATGCCAATGTTAAAACTGTTCATGAAAACTTCCATATATGTACCACAGCACAATCTTTAGCAGTATTCTCATTGATACTAACTTCTTTTTTCCCAGGCCATCGCCCTTTTTCTTTGCACAGAACAACATGATCCTGGAAATATGCCTTTATTTCTTTCCCTTTCAGATTTGCAATTCTTCTGTATAAAGAGTCCCAGAAGAAAGCCAAGAATGAAGAAATTCCAGTTTGCACCTCCAGTTCAGCTGCAGCCTCTCTGCGGCTGTGAAGAGGCCACAGCTGCACATTGGCTTCCATCTCAACTCATCCAAATTAAGCTACTGGTGACTATAATCTTTTCTAGCCCTCAGTTAATTCCTGGTTCCTACATGACCAAAACCAAAAGGTGAAACCAGACACATATCACAGACTTCATGTCTGTCATCCTGTAATCCTGCAAGGCTAAAAATGTTCAAGTCTAAAAAGCTCTCTGCAGTAGGTGGAACAGATTCACTGCAGCTTCCCAGCAATTCTGAACACTCGTTTCTTGCCTCTGAAAGACTGAAGCAACAGAAGAAAAGCTGGTGACATGCTTAAAACATAGTAACTAAATTAAAGAGGACTTTGTGTGTTTAAAACCCAGATACCCTGAGTTTAAGAAAAATAATGGTGCTACTCTCTATGAAACGTACATGGAACATGGACAAAACAGTTTTTAGAGCTTGGCCGAAATTAGGCAGGCTTTCAGAAGGCTGGTTCCGTGTACGACCCTGACAGCCTGATCTCTTATAGTAGGGAGACCCCTTTCCCAACCCTCAATATCCCTCCCAAAGCACGCGGACAAAATATTCCCTCCAGGTATAAAACTGTTAAATCACAAGTCATGTATTGTAATCCAGTAATTTGTAAAGTGCAACTACAAAACTGTGTGGGGCAGGCAGAGGCAAGAGGAGCTCATACAATTTCTGCATGTAGAAGGACTAAGGCAAGTTCAAATCTGCATCTACTGGGGGGGTGTAGATACCAAAGCACAAAAGAGATGTTCTAAGAAAGCAGCTTTCTCGGAGGTACGTAAATTATATTCCCAATTAGACCACAGTATGGATTTATTTTCGTTGTCATTGAATAATGAACCAGGACAACTCGGAACTGCTGTAACTTCCACCAGAGCCTTAATCACAGAGAGGCCAGCACTGCCTACAGTTGTGAGCATTTACTTCAAACAACATAAATATACATCTGGTATTTGTTTTTAAAGCAATTGGCATAGAATGATTTTCAGGGTGATACAGGAGATCATGTTTACATGAGCGTCCACTTGATGGAAACAACTTAGTATCAAACCATAGAGGAAGAAAATCCCTTTAGTATAAACAGTTCTAGTGAAGTAAAACACAGATTCATTCTGAGTTGAGCTGGTATTCATTTAGCATCTGAACTATCCATGCTGCTTTGCCATTGTCTTTAATGAGAGCAACGTTAGGGATTGCTAACGTTAATACCAAACATATTACCAATACTTAGCCATTGGTACATGTTACTATACACTGATGCAAATTCTAATGCAATTTTTCTCTGTGTATGCACTTTCAGAAAACGGTGCTTTAGTGCAGCAGGCCTGCCCATGTTCCAGTTTGTATAGATCACTATGTGCACAATCTCAGTTGAACACAAGGTCAGAATCTGACCACTTGATTCCATCCTCTCAACTCAAGCAAACACAAATAACTCTTAAGTATCATGCATATGGGGAATACCTACATCAAGTTACTTCTTTCATTTTGGAATAGTCTTCACTTGGTCTTTGGAAAAAATGCAATTTAGCCTTTTGGATGCCAATTCAACAAAGGTTAGGATGTCAGCTGAACAACTCTGAAGCCCACCAATCTGTGCAGACCCATTTTCCTCTTTTAGAATTAGTGTCTTCTGTGCACAATCATATACAAAATACAGGTTCAATTACTATCACAAGGATGATTCTATGGTCCACGCATGTTCTACAGCAAAAAGTGCGTAACATCTTAAATGTTCTGAATCTTTGTGTACCTCTCACTTGCACAATCTAGAAGTACAATTAATATCCCAGAAATTGAATGGTCTGAGTTACGTTGAGCCAGTTACCTGTTTTTTAGGTGCACTATTCAGGAAGGTAGATCCTGGTACGAAGTCTACTTAGATGGTCGTTACTTTTTTCCATAGGATGCACTGAATCAAGATGTATGGAATCGTGGAATGTACAAATGCAAGGAGAGCAAGTTTTCATAAGAATATTACCTCATTTGTTGCATAAGCTGGAAGGTATGCAGTGAATAAAATATGCAGGGCACTGCTGGAACAGGAAAAGACCTAATAGCAAAGGCAGTTAAATGCTTCCTTGGAAGAACAGAATCTTCTCCTTCTGCTGCAAAGATTCTCAAGCAAGTAACTTAAATAATCTTTCTCATACACCGTAACTGTATTCTCATCTTCGAAGTATCTAGTGATAATTTTTACATTATGATTATACTGTTAGCCATTTCTCTTCTCTAATAATTAATTATTATTAATTATTTCCTATTAATGCTGCTTTCACTCACTGTGCTCAGGCTATGGTGCTGGCGTTGGTCTGCCTTTCAGTGCTTGAAGTCATGACCCGCTAAAGCTGAGCAAATACATCCTTTCAAACTGCCTTTTTGTGTTCATGAAATGTTTGTATGCACACACGGACTTTTTAAAACACATTCATTATTGGAAATTATTCATTCTCCCTCCCCCAGACCGAAAAATGAAATGTGTGTACCACATGGCTATTCCCAAATCCAGTTATAAGCATAGCTCTAATTTGTAAAACATGCTTAAGATCCGAACTGCACTTACAAAACAGACCCAGGACACACACACTGTTTTTAAGTGGGTCTGGTGACAGTTTTGTAAACAGGTTGCTGACAGAGCTGCATTTGTTACTGCAGGCAGGGTCAGATTTCTTGCCATTTCACTGGCATCCTATTCCCCCACCCCCTGTCAAAGAATTCCCACCAAAGCCAAAGGGAACTATTGAAACCTTCTGTCGGGTCAGGGACCCAGAGCCAGAACCATCAGAACCCCATCAGCTACAAGAACAAGGAAACTCCAATAAGGAACAGGAGAGAAAAAAAAAAAAAAAAAAAAAAAAAAAAAAAAAAAGAACACAAAACAAACAAACAAAAAACCCATGCAAGCTGCTTTCAGCTGGAAACAGGGTCAAAAAAAAAAAAAAAAAAAAAAAAAAGACATCCTTCTCCTCTTGGCTGATTTAATCAGGTGATTTAATCAGGTTAATTGAGATCAGGTGATAACTGCCAAGAAGCCATTTCCTTACAATTGGAAGCTGTTAGAATCTCCCAGTAGTCTGTGCCTCACTGCAATCAAGCAGGAACCTGTGAGTGGAAGCTGCACAAATCTCACTCCACTGAAATCCTAAACACAGAATTCCCCAAAGCCTCCTTCATTTTCAAATCCAAACAAAATGATAGTCACAGATTTCCATTAAGAAAAAAGCTGTTTACTTTTAACATTTGAAGGATATGCCTTCAAAATGTCATCCTTTTTGAATTAGTTTACCTTTTTAAAATCATACACACATCTTATTCATGACAAAAATATTTTATACACACATCCCTAGGGCACTAAATTGCACTATTTATGGGTTAGGTGATACTCCCTGGTAAAATAAGTTAAATTTGCATAGGAAGATACAGAGTAACATAAATCTTACTTCAAGACATCACCCCGTAGCTCAGCTTAATTACAGATTAAAATAAAAATGCATTTCCACAAATAAATTAGCAGTACTTGGCATAGATGTGAATAAAACATGCATTTCTATGGAGGTTTTGACATACACATTTCGTCATCTTACAGATGAGAAACAAATTTCCTCATTACTTCAGAAATCCGATGATGACTTCTTTCTTGGGAATTAGTTTGCATTTCAGCCTTGTACCTGTACATTTCTACTGCATGAAACATTCTAAAAGAAAGGAAAGAAGGAAATGTTGACCAAACTCAATATGATCACATCTTCCCCATTATCTATTGATTTAGACCATGACTGACAATCCAGTGGTGCTGGAGTGAAATCTCTCCCTAGCACTTTGGTATAAACTAAAATAGACATTATTTAGCCCCTTCCAGCTTTCAAATTATTTGAGAAGCTACCAGCCCTTTCATTTTCCCTAAAATATGTCCAGTTATATCCATGTAATTTCTAACAGATATTTGTCTCGCATTCTTAATGACGTCCAACATTGGCACTCCTCCCTAAGCAACATATTACACAATATTTACTCTTAGAGACTTGTCCTGTTACCTAACCTGTTATCTTTGGTGTGTGCTGTCTTTTCACAGTGGAAGTGAAGGCACTATGCCCTTTCTCTGCAGCATTTTTATGCATTTGAAGGCCATATTCTTTGTTCCACCAAATCTTCTCCTCTGTACGTTAAGCAGACGCAGTTTGCCTCACTAAGCAGAAGAATGCTGATCCGTAAAGAAAATCAGTATTAATGCTATCAATCAAAGGACTTAATTTATGCCCTACTTGGTAACATCAACAAGAAGGGTCCGGATATTCCCTATCGTACATTGACTTCTTTCAACTGTACATAATTCAAAGGCACCAATAACTAACAGTTTTAAAGCTAAAAGATTAAAAAACAAAACAAAATAAAAACAACAAACAGCTGCTCCAATTGACTGTCCTGAATTTCATTTTGCATCTTAATGTCATTGTATAATAAAATGCTAACAGCATAGATTCAGGGTTAAAGAAAGAGAAATGATTAGGGAACACATTTATTTTATTCACATTAGTTGTCTATAGAGACCAAGCCTCTTACTACTTCATCGTGTACGTTCAGAACTAAGCTCCTCATTCCAGGTAACTAAGTCAGATTTCCCAGTTCGGTTTTTAGATGGCTCCCACTTACAACAAGCGCATAACAGTTAACAGACAGAGCAAAGCCTACAACAGCTTCCCATGACCTAAAGTAGAAGCTGCTCCAGATCAAATTTAAGCTTATTTTCCAATGGGCAGTCATCCAGACCACAAAAACCACCACCATTCACAGACTGCTGCTGTGCAGCTTCAGTGTCCAAGGTTTTAAAATTTCATAACATTTACCCTTCACATAAAACAATTTATACAGTATACTCAATGTAAAACCCTATGCTAATACAGCATTAAATTTAAGATGTCAAAGCTTACAGAAATCAAAGATTATGGTTAAGGTTTCCAGAGCAACATGAAGTCTTGGTCTCTTTTGGTTGTGTGTTATGATAAGGTACTCCTTCACACAATATCGTAGTATTGAGAAATGTGACAGACTATGAGGCATATGAGACATGACATTGCTTATCTTATAACCACTTCTCTTAATCTGTGAAAAAGTTTTCATTTGGAGACTTTATTACAGCCAGTGTTTCAGGAGTAAGATGACAAGTTGTGGGTATGTAGGAGTCTTCTTACTCCACACATACTGTATTGCACTTTCTCAAAAACTGACAACATAACCTCTGACTTCTTGAATTATGTGTATTATATCACCTACAGAAACAAAAGAAAGATCCATTAGGTGTTTTCCTTTAAAGCACACCTCCAAAAGTATTACTTTTACACAGATGTATGGAATTATTTTTAGCATTTTGGATGCAGAATATAAAGAACTCTTAGGATCGTGTTCCTTAGCCTCCTGCTAGAATAAATCAGTGTTCCATTGCAGAATTAGTTGGGTAGTGTACAGCCCGTGTACCTCACCTTGCAATCATGACTAGATTAAAAAAAAACAAACATTATTACACATCCTATTTGGTAACACGTGTTTGATGCACGCATCGGAGAAAGGACTTATGGCTGAACCTTCAATCCTCATTTTTAAGTGCCTGAGTCTGCAACCCTACATACCACTAGTGAACTGTTGGTCAAAAAGGAAGTTTAAGAAGTTCAACACAAAAATAATCTTCCCTGAAAGCTGTGAGTGGAAAGTAATAGTATATAAATTTGATGTTCTGAGAAGTGCTAATGTTAGATACTATGATCATATACAAGCACATTTCAATTCCTGTGTAGGAGGGTGAAGTCAAATGCAGAAAACGCACGTAAATATTTGCCTTGGCTGAAAAAGAGCAACAAGATCAAAAAGAGCACACAGCAGCTGTCATGCCAAAACTAGAGGAACACAAAACACCCTACATTTAAAGACAGAAATCTGCATAGAACTCTACATAGCAGAGGTTGAAATGTATTTGGTGCAAAGCTGGGAATGGCATCAGTGCTTTCCTCAAGCATTCACTGCTGTACCCCAGCCTCTTCTTCAGCAGCCCTTGCAGTAGAGCCAACAGACAATGATGTGTCCACATCGAGGCCCATCATGTGCCATGATGCCTACTTATGAAACCAGAACACCACCCAGAACATACCTGCCCCCCTTCTGCCCTCTTGAAAATAGGTTCAAAGCTTAAATAATGGGATATGACCATGTTATGCACAAATTCCCCTATGCTTCCAGTAGTGACAGGATTGATGGTGTGCACACACCTACTGCACTCAGTCATTTCTTCCTTCAACTGATGATCGTACACATCGATGAGATAATGGACCATCTTGATAGAAAGGTCTGACTTGGAAGTGTGTGACTTGAAAGTGGGAAACACAACTGACAAAACTTCCAACTATCAGCAGAAGCTGAATTTAGGCTGCAATGCACTTTACAGTAATATTTAGTGTCAACAGCAAAATTAACTCAACAGATTACAGTTAATTTCTTCAACTTTTTTTTTTTTTTAAGCTACCCAAGCCTGAGTTTAGAACAAAAACCTGACAGTCCATATACACAGTAGTAAAACATTTTTTTTTTTTAAGTGCACATGAAATACCATATCATAGTTTTAAAAAATAAAATAAAAACTAACATTTTTGTTAAAACTTTTAAATAAAATCAGGATACAGTACTTATAAAAGGAAGCTTGTTTCATTTGTTAAGCTGAGCAAGAAAGACAGTTTTCAAGTATAAGCCATACTTGTTTTGCATTATTGTACCACCTATATTTTTTCATACCAAATAGATGTATGAAATGAAGACACCATGAGTCTCAATTACTGAATGGCAATACATTCTTCCTGAAATTTGCTAGAAGTCAGAATATATTTTATTCCATTTGAAAATAGAAACTTTTTTCCTTACATAGTTCTCAACACCAAAGTATTGTTCAGACCACATAACCTGACAAAGGCATCATTGAAGTCTATAAAAAAGGTAGAAATGTAGTGACATGAAATTTGACGCTTCACATCATTTAACATGCAGTAGATCTCACACTGAAAAAGACAGTGAACAAACTAAAATTGGTGCTCCTTCACATCAACTAAGCCAACGAACTCACTGCCGCAGGATACTGAAGTTAATTAGAAGCTCCAAAGCTTTGTAGAGAGACTGAGCAAAATCCAATAAAAAAAAAAAACAACATTGCAGTCTAGAAATCACCCCTGTCTCTGGAAGCTCCGAGTCCTCAGTAGCTCAGAAAATATGAAGAGTTGCTTTGTCAAATCCTGTTACCATACTCAGATTCTGCCACAATGTCTGAGGGTAGCAAATGTGCACACGGGGAAAACTGCTTAGCATTGCTACCGACTGTAGGAATATAATCAGGATTCAAGAAAGCGAAGTGCACTCAAAATATTTAAAAAGAATTTAATCTAAAATGGTATGCCATAGCTTATGATAATGTACAATTTAGTCAATGTAAAATGTACACTAGTATCATCATAAATATGAATTCATCACTTTACATTTCATTTCAAGGAGGTATCATGTTTTGCAGAAGTTCTACACATTTTAATGTTCATTTAATTAAAACAATTATAGTCCAACTCATGTAGAAAACCTTCATTTCACTACATCACAAGATGTAGCAGTAGATGGTTCATCTGGATCATCTGTACTGTGTTTTTTCCATAGAAAGTTCTCATTTTTTTTCCAAAGAGAACTTTCACACACACCTCTCTTTTCTGTCACTGCTTGAGGTACTCTTTCACACAGCTTCTCTATGACTGCCAGGTCCGTGAGCTTTCTGAGGCTCTCCTCATTCTGCTCATTCAGCATGTCCCAGAAGTCTTTCGGTCTTTCCTTTGATTTTTCTACTTGCCCTGAAGGGATTCTCCTTGGTGATTCCGTAGGCTCATTTCCACCATTTCCGAAGAGGTCATTGAGAATAGAGGTATCTCCAAGCAAGTCCACAAAAGACTTCTTATAAGTCTTAGCTTTTCTCTCCTTGTTTTCTGACTGAGACAGGGATCTTTTTCTTGGCAGCTCTATTACTTCTGAATCCTGCTGTTCTTCACAGCTTTTTACAGACAGCACCTCAATTATTTCTGATTTACTGCTTAATGAACCAGATGCCATAAAATCCTTGAATGCCTGACTGTTTCTCCTTTCAGTATCTTGAGTAGCATCAGTGAGTGATTGTTTGTATTTTGTATTTTTAACACACACATTATCTTGCAAACAGGAATCACTGTGAAGTTGCTCTACTTCTTCACAGCTTTGCTGTTTCTGCATTCCTGTAGTTCCACTCAGAAGTTCTTTAGCTGATGAAAGTCTAGACTTGAGTCTTCCAAAATTAACAACAGATTTTCTTTTTCTGGTGTTTCTTGCATCCGCTTCTCTTTCCACATAATCATGAGAAACTTGTGCTGGTATTTCAACTGGAAACAAAGATTCCACCTCTGGATGCTTCGAAATGTAAAATTCTCTCAACATCTTCTGCCGTGTTTCTGATGTAGCTTTTGTAATATGTTCTGCAAGTTCTTCCACTGATCCCATATTGAAGTGGGATACCATTTCCTCAAATTGTCTCCTGTAATAATCAAAAAGAAAAAATGTTTTATAACCAACAACTTTAATTAGGAACAAAAGAAGCAATTTTCAAAATGACTTATATACCAACTATCATAGTGATTTCCTTGTCACAAGGCCAAATTAAAAATATATACCAAATCCGAATTCCAGATTTGCCAACTTAGCAATAGCTTTCCACTTTCTTTTCCACATACCACCTGGCTATCTATGTATCAATGGAATTTAATTATCAATATTGACAGCAAGAATTTGGGGAAAAAGGAAAAATAAGACAGAAAAACTCTTATCTTTCCAAAGATGAAGGGGAAAAAACATATTAAAAGAAATATTAAAAAAAATACTGAGTTTCACGATAAAAAGTTATATATAATGTCCAATCTTTTTACAGTCTATGAAAGTGATGAAATCTAGACAAAACCAGTAGGCAGTCAGAAGCTCTCACTGTAACATTTCTTGTTTCTAGACAGCTAAAACATTAGTTTGCAATACTGCATGGTGCACATACCATGAATACTGTGGTGATGACATCTGCACAGTGTCATATAACATATGACAGATCGAACCAACACATTAAACTGATTTGTGGATTCAGTTTGTTTTATTAATCAATTATGCGACTCCATAAAGTTTGAGTGGAAGTATCCCATTAGTTCTGCTCTTGCCACAGAAAATCATCAGTATTCCCTGAGTAGGGTTGAACCAAAGACAACAGTAACATTTCAAGCCTAGAATTTTACTTTATTCTCACCTACGTATTTCTTTGGGTGTCTTTCCAACCAAGAAGGTGGTTGAACCCACTCTGTGTACTTTTTTGTTTTTCTGGATCACAGGATGCACAACATAGAGGTGTTGCTTACTGTTCAACGTCATTTCTTTCCCTCTTTTCATAATGTTCGTCCCCGACATCTCTTCTTCAGAGTTTTCTTCATCTTTCTAGCAAAACAAGACATGGAAATTGTCAAAACCACTGTGTCTCTGAAACAATGTTGTTATGACTGCTTCTGAAGCTCAAGAATTTGTGTGCCAAGACTGGGATTCAGAGCTTCATTGTAAACTCTGTTACGTCATCAGCTTCCTGGTACAGTGAAGGGAAGTCTTAGTTCTCTAAGAGTGAAGTGGGATACTGTTCCAAACATGTTAGTTAGGATAACTGAAAGATCACAAAATTCTCTAATACACTAACAGATGTTACACAAATACTTAATCTCATGCCATGGGACCCAAACCTCAGTTAGAACCTCCAAATATAATTGCAAAAAAAAAAAAAAAAAAGAAAAAAGATTTATCTGTATGTTATAGTCTTAACAATATCTTACTTGATTTATCTAGTACAATATTATTTAGATTCTCTGCTTCCTAATAATTCCTGATAATATATATTATTATATATAGTGATACAAATAGAGATACTGAAATTAAGATAAGAACATTTTTGTCAATATCAAGGCATCTAACACACAATTTATAAAACATATAAAGTTACTTTTGAAAGTATCACTATGCTTGCCTGAAAAAGTGGAGAAAAAAACTACACATTCTACTTACATTATAATACAGATAAGAGCAAAACACACTGTACTTGTACACATCTCTCCTCTCTCAGAAGGCAACATGAACAGTAAAGAATGCATTTGAACAGGGCAGGGGGGAACAAAGAAAAACAGAAAAGCTATACCATCTTTTCCCCAAAATGAGGTCAGGGAAAAAAAAAACAACTGCTTAATGACGTCCTCAGTCCCCCTACTGATACTATCTGAAAGATGAAAGCACAAACTATGTTCACACCTTGTCATCTACAGTTCAAAATTTGGTTTTGGATCTACAGTGTTTCTTCCCAATGTGTTTCTATTTGATCCATGTCCACTTCCTTTATTTCCATGGGCTGTTCACAATGTTCTTGAGCTTTAGGATTGCACATCTGTTCCCAATCCATTACTTTGGCAAGTAACCTCAAACTAGCATACAAAGAGAGTTTATACTAAGGGACTTACAGGTATAGATTTTCACTCTTTAACCTACATGCACAATTCCAAACATCAGAATTTCAATACATTATTACAGTAAACAAAACTGAAACTAAGGCTCCAATTAAGATTTTAAAAACTGTCTATATCTCAATATTATGGTGATAGCAACAAAATTAACATTGAATTAGCAGATATCATCTGTCGCATAAATATTGTATAGTTACCTTGCTAATTCTGTATATATTTAAAATATTTACAGGTTTCTTTCCTTTTAAAAAAAAAAACACATTTGCATAGATGATACAGAACTTACTCGGGAAAATATATTGGAAAAAAAAACAAAAAACAAACCAATGCCGGTTTTGAAATATATCTGTTTTGATGTAATTTTGGCATGACAAAATAGTTATATAACTCAGACTTTACTGTGACAATGCATAGGGTATTTGTCACTCTGTCAGGAAATTAGGATTGTGTAATCTAATAATAATTGCCTGACCACGTTAATGCCTGTCTTAAAAGTATTTAAAGCCTCCATAAAAGTACATTCAACTACCACTTAATAAACAAGACCAAAGTATAAAAGGCAGCAACACTTTGTTTACATATCTGTTCACACACAGATTAAAAACTCTTTGGAGGAAAAAAAAAAAAAGGCAAATTTTGTAGACATACCGGAAGTTGTATAATTCTGCAGAGACAAGCAATTTCTGTTAAAAACTGCTAACTGTAAATAACTTCAGATATGGCATATTTACTTCAGGAAGTACAAAACTTAACTGCATGGACTAGCACTGCCAACCAGAAAGAAACAGCAAAATATCACTGTATACACACAGACAGTTCCTCCTTTTGTGCCCAAATTAGCAGCTCAAAGATTTTTGCTGACTCTACAAAAATTTAGTGGAAACAAGTCATCCCAAGAGTTGTGAGAGTTAATGGCCACTGTGAGTTACTCTTGAAAATCTTATCACAGCTCTCTGCAGCAAGGCCAATTAGTTACATGGCACCCAGTTAGGCTGAAACGCAACTGGCTCTCTTGAATTTCAGAATGTTTCTGAGAGTTTGCCAACTTAAATCCATCCCCAAACTCATATTCATATACACATATCTACACATATGTATGCACGATAAGCCTAAGCATTTTATACCTAAGCATTTTGTCAGTAGAACTAAAAGACTTGTTTCAGTAGTTTTTCTCACGATGGGTCAGCACTGTCTAAAGGTCCAATCTGAAGTTTGTTACTCTGGATGACACATGGCTGATGTTCAAGCTACTGATAGCATTTCCACGTGTATAGATGAAAATATTCCCTGTATTTTTCTACTTGCATTACCATAAAAAAGTTAAAACTTCAATCAACACTTCAGCACTGTATTTCTTAGCTTTCTTTTCAATCTGATGTCATCTGTTAGTGATTAATTCTACTATTTCCTCCCTCTCAAAAAACCTTTTTTTTTTTATTCCCATTAAATACTTGCCTTCTAACTTAACAATTCAAATCAATTTTATGATGAAAAATTCCTTTTGACAGCTATTTTCTTTTTCTCAAGCGCTTTCTCTACCATCACATGTCCGTCCCGTTATCTGTTCCTACATCCAATACCACTTTGACTTTAGAAACCTGGTCTTGTGAATCTGAATTATCATGTGCGTCATATGCCTCAGGCAATCTTGCAAAGTAAGACAAATCAATTGAATCTCATTCAGCTAGGAACCTCTGACTGTTGTTATTACATTACTGACAATAGCACATTCAACAATGTATTCATACAAAGGGTTTCCCATTCAAAAATTTATGACCTGAAGAAGGGAATAATACAGGAAAGAAAAATCCTTCACCCCAAGGGTTCTGTGCATTGGAAGTGCACTTTACCTTTGCTTATCTTATAGTATTGTATATTAATTATTTTACTTAAATAACCACAAGTGCTGTTGAACTTCTTAAAAGAACATGCTGATGAAAAAGAATTCTTGCCAAACATTACGCCATCAGACACATCACTGTGTTCATTTTTTTTGGTGTGTACTGCAGTGCACATCTTCTAATTAGCCTTATGAAATACATGATGTAAAGCTAAAGCAATCATTAGTGGATCCCAAATGTATTTTAGAAGATCTTTTTTTACAAAGGATTGACAGCAATTACAAAAGGAGGCTTTATTAAATACTTAAAGTACACATAGAAATTTTCACTGCTCAAAGTACAAATTTCCCTTTAAACTTCACCACTTATTCACTGGTCACCTGATAAATTAAGTGAACATATACTGAATTACCTGTAACACACCTTTATATGTTACTGCATTCTTCACATTTTCTCCTGTCTCTAGCCATTTCACATTGGCATGGGAAACAAGTAACACCTAAATTCCTTTTATCAAAGCCAAAAAGTACTAATGTATTACTGAATTACTGAACATTATATTTTTACTACTGTCTTCAAACTTCTGCCATTCCTCTTTGCCAAGAAAATCTCAGCACAAAGCTTAGGAGAAATAAAAAATTTATCTTCAAACACAGGCATGTATATAACACACCCAAAGAGCTATAGATACAAGTTGATCAGTAGAAGCAACATTTTTTTTGGATTCAAAAAAGTTACATGAGAGAAGATTACACTGCAGAAAACATCCCAGTAAATGGGGAGGGGCAGGAGTGTGTGTGGAATGTAAAAAAAAGAGCAGTAAAATGAAATTCTGAAGTGTAATTGTCAATGATGGAAAGTAACATGTAAATAAACAGTCATTTCTTCTTGTTTTACACTTATTTTCTTATCCTGTCCCATCTTCATTTATTGCATTGGCTCTAAAGAGCCTTTTCACATAAAGCAATAGGAAGGAAGAGTGGTCATTACATAACTTTGCAGAAAACAGTTTTAAAAGCATTCAGAAAACCTTGGGACTCTTACCACTCATGAACAAATGTCAGAGAAACCATTCATTTTCACCTTTCATGTTCCATTTAAACTCTGGGATTTTCAACTTAAATATGACATATACACCCTTCCTATCTTTCTGCCACAGCAAGTATTTTCCTCTATTCCTTCTTCATTTGTTAGGTACTTGTCTTACTCATAAAACTATACCTAAGGTTCTGGATACTACTAGTAAGTTCCAATTTCTTGGAGTTGCATTCTATATACGGGCTGTAACCATGAGTCCGGCACCTGCACCTTTGAAGTATTGCACAGTGTGCATCAGTGCACACTTAAAGACTCACACTCTTCAAGGACATGCAGCTGAGAATCAAGCAAAAATGTAAGTGCTACAGCGCAGCCGTCACTTCTGCTTAGAGATTCCAACAGCTCTTGGATCTGATTGCTCCATGCGCCTGCCACCACACAGTTACAGGAGTTTTTAAAACAGCATACACATACCCAAGCCAATTCATGTCTATTTTTGATGGCAAAAAACTTCTACCTAAGTCCTTCCTGCTACAGGCACAGAGAGGTGGCTGCGCCCTGTAGCAGTGAATGCAAACATACACATATGAGCATCCTCACATGTGACCGATCATTTTAGGTCTGTGACTTCCCCCTTTTTCTCTGTAGCTCCTTCAAGCACAGCAAGAGAGAACAATGTTCATCTTAAGTACAGCAAGATGACAACGTGTGATAGAGCAGATGAGCAGAGTCTAGGGGTGAGATGAGTAGAGAAAAAGACACTGGTGCTGGGATAATACTTTTTTTTAGGCTGTCTCTTCTTGCCTATGGCATTTTCTTTAGTAACAAGTTTGAGGATAATGAAGTTCCTACAGAAGCCTGAAGATGAAAACATGTTTGCACAATTACTCCTCATCCATAGTTGCAGGACATCTGAGTATCATCCCCTCTTCTATTGTTTAACTGAAGAACCATTAATGGCAGGTACCTTGCCGGGTACTGCTTCACAGCAGCAATTCCCATCTCTGACTTCCCCACTCACACCTGAAGCAGTGTTACTAGCTCTTCTCTACACAGGAAACCACTGCTGCCAGATATCCAGGATATCATCCCTTGAAGAGTTTTGTTGTTTGTTTTTGTTTCTGAAGTGAACAAGAATAGCCTTCTCAAATACCTTGTTACCTCAATCAGAAAAAAGCATGAAAACTCTGAGTTCAGTATGACTATCCTCTTAAAACTTGGCATGCAAGCAAATAATAGAACTGCAAGGTAAAATATGGCATACATTTTCCCACTATTCTCAAAACCCGACAAAACAGACAATTTCTCAGGTATATTACAAGTTGCAGCGGATATTGGGCAATTGCTATTTTGACCAAGTGATACTCATTGTATTCCAGTGACTTTATCTATCCAAATTACAATTCTATATTATTTTAGTTAATCTTTTTTCCCCCATTAGTTTTCCTTTTTTTTTTTTTTTTTTTTTTGGTTCTCCCCATCCCCACTCCCCAGAAGCCTTTTGGATAATATATATCCAAAAGTATGATTTTTCTATATTCTGTTCTTGAATATATGCTATTCTTAGATAGTGTTTTTACTTTGTCTACATTTTATATACTTGCCAGGACGTATCATATATAAACAGACTAAAATGTTCGTTACCTGTTTGTCTTTGGTCTCATTTTCTCTGTTCTACACCTACTCATGTCCAACAAGAATTTCTTCCTAAATCATTTTACATGTCAAGGAAAATGGAGTATAATAGTGTCCTCTGAAAATTTCACATAGTTTATCTAAAATTGAGGTCCCTCCACTCAAGATCATAGAAAAGCTATCTTCATGGAATAATCTGAATGCTTCCACCCAATTTTTAAAAGAAAGCAGAATTGCTTTTCTACTTACAGATGATACAATACTGAACAAATTATGTACTTCAAAGCATTATAGTGACTTACACATCCCAGTTTGAAATATGCCTGCATCTTACTGTATATTAAATCAATTTAACACATACATTAATTTTCCTTCTGAATTTAACTTTCCTAACTGAAAGACAGTCTTAGCCAGATTGAATTGATCTATCATTCTAGCAGAATAGGATTATAGAATGAGAATTAGAAGTAATTGCATGGCTAATGTTGAGTAGCTCAACTGTCTAGAAAATAAAGCTAACCTACTCTGGAATTTTAAAATACTCTTGAACAATTGCATTTATATTAATTCTGAATTAAAATGAATTCTATGACACCTAATATTTGATAATATCATAGCAGACCAATAGCTGAAATACCATCCAAGCTACAAGAAAAAAGTTAGACTTAGATTTAGCCAGTGTTCCTATTAGTCCCCCAAAATATTCAACCAACACACAAAGCAGGACTTGCAGTTTTATGTTTACCAGAGCATGGATAGACCAATATTTAGCTACACCTGCTGATAAAATAAAATTTATCAAAGCAGTATATATTTTCCCATTCTTCATCTCACTTTTTTTTTTTCTTCTCATCCAAACAGAGACTAAGGACTACACAGACTCTAGTATTTTGCTTGGCAGTGGAAAATAGCCTACTAAGTCAAATGAGGACAGAGTGCTTTCTTTCTGTTTTGCATTTACTTCTGAGTTCCACTGTTTCTTCTCCAATACAGTACCAGCAAATTTTCTCATTGGGAGCAGTTTCTTTTAATTTGTTGTTGTTGTTGTTGTTTTTTAAAATAAAAAATTCTTATAAGCCATATGACCTTTTCACAACAAACACAATGCCATAAATTATGTGCCACTTATTGTTACTGTTTGGATGAGAGGAGATAACCAACCTATCTCAAAATTCAAAGCTAAGGTTAACTTTATTCCAGCAGAAGTCTATGGATTTTCATCTACCTTCTTTTCCACTCCCACCCCTCCATCAAACAGCAGCAAAACAGAAAGCCAGGCACGTACACCATAAAGAAAATGCAACTTACATCGCAGAATGTCACTTACATGCTGACCAAATTTAAAAATACCCACACCATACTGAAATAGTTAATTCCATTGTAAACTGAAACAGTAATCTCAATAAAGCAGCATTACAGGCCAATCATTTGGGAACAATTACTTTAAAGCTGAATGGCATTCCCCATCCCAGAAGAGCAAGCATAATGGAATGTTATCTCCCCAAAGCCTACTCATTGTAAACAACTATCTAAACTTGTTGAACCTGAAAGCTGTGCAAACACACTGCAATCAGAGTTACTATAACTGATATAAAGTCTTTGTTTAAATAATCTACAAAATGTCAATGCAATACAAATACAATAAAGAGAAGTTCTTAATAACACAACTTTTTTATTTACAGTATTCTCAACAGCACTTAAATCTGCATTGGAAATACAAAGGGCACGTTTTTTCTCAGGCTGACAGCATGCTTAGTTCTCTCATTTACACCACATTGCAATAACATAAAGAGGGGTTTACCATTAATCCAGGTTTTACTACAAAGCATCCCGTTATTTCTCTGTCCAACACTGGCAAGACTGCCAAATGTCTGTCATCCAATTCAGAGGATTAAGTCTTCTTTTATAGTGTGATTCTTGTACCAATTTATAAAAATACAGATATAGTTTCTTAGAGCTGGTCACAGTCTATATTTTGGCCTGAATTCATGCCACAGAGGTTGAATATGACAGCTGGCAGGAAGCAGAGGGGAGAATACATCCTCCCCCTTTCCAGGCACCACATTTCTGTTGCCATAGTGATTAATCCTCAATTGAATGGCTGTCTTTGTACATTTCTTTTCAGTAAAACTAAGTAAACTTAAGTTGAAAACATACAGTTGGCTGACAAAAAAAAAAAGACTCCACATATTCAACAGGTACAGTAGAAGTTCTATGTGACTAATACTTTTCCACGTATTAAAAAGGGCAAGTTAGCTCTAATGTGGGACATCATCATTTTTTTCAATTTACTTAGTATGCCCTTTTCCTATTTTTGACTATTATGACACATTATGCCTTCTGTAAAGTCTTCCCCAGGCTTCAGCCCCCTCTCTTCACCCCTCCCCCCTTCCCAGGATTCCTATTGAAGAAATACTTCACAAGTTCAGCTTTACAACAAGTAAAGAAAGCCTACTTCAGACTTCTGTACTTGCGTAAAATATTTCACACGGGTTGTTTTTGCCAATTAATTAGGGAATTAATTAAGGAATGCAGTCATTTAATTCAGAATAGACTAGAAACATTAGAAGATATTTAATCTTGACTCTGGGAGGCTTCTATTCCTTATTGTACCTAAGAAAAAGCTTCACAAAAAACAGTGCAAGTTACCCAAAAAAAACAAAGTAACAAGCCCCTACACTGCAGGTTGCTTTGGAACCTGGAACCCACCAGGAAAAAAACCTCTCAAATACTTCATTGATGATTAAGATCTCAGAGAAAATGTTAACACTTTCATTTTTACCTAAAATTCACAATGCCAGAAGAATTTTGAACAAAGTATCACATGAATGAATCTCAAGACTTCTTTGTTTGCTTCCTGAAAGGCTGAAATAACTGTACACCTAGTCTGAAAATTACACTCTGGCTTTAAAAGGCCACCATGTCTGGTCTAGAGGTTTCTTTCACATTTTTTGTAGAAGTGCTTGTTTTCAATATTCTTTTTTCTGTAGTTACATGAGATAGCTGAAAACCCAAATAAAGAACTTATTTTTTAATATATAGTGATGAAGTAATAGACAATTCTTCACTTGTTTGATAAAAAGAGAATTTCTAACCAAGTCTATTTGCACAGATGTATAAACAGATTTGAATCAAAAATAAAATGCGGAATGAAGATGATTCAAAGGCATTAGAGCAGCCTAAAAACAACACAGAAAATGCAAGCAAACAAGATTGTTACTCTAGTATCTTTTTTGTTTTTTTAACATAATCTTATTCCTTCATAGTTCTATAAGAAATATCAGAAAATCCTTCTTAGAAATAATCTACTGTGAAATAGCAGATGAAGTCTATCCAGTGTATCAGTAAGGAAGCTGCAAAGAACAGATCTCAGTAGTTGTTACTGTGGTAGATACCTGCCACACTAAATGACATGCATTTTCCACTCAGGAGTTTAGAACACTGAAGTCTGGTGTGATATTCTCTGCATCATGGTATCAGACAGCTGACCTGCAAACTGCAATCTGAGAGACACACTTAACTGGTCTCTGAAAGACTTAGTGCTAAAAATACATTGCATAGCCCAGAACCTGCAGAGGATGGACTTAGTGGAAATTACTTGAGATATAATCTATATCTTCAAAGTTTGTTCAGAACAGCTGTTTGCCACATTTCTGCATGGAACAAGGAACTTAAACACCTCTTCCTATTGACACTTCAATGCCTTTCACATAAATAGCACTATCAGAAACATCAGCTCTTTGGGAGACATCATATAACAGTACGTTCTGCTCTTCTGTTCTCTCTTCCCCAAATCTACATTGATCTGACACTGCCAGTTGTGGTCAATGGGCAGAATTTGGACAATTTTCAGACACTAGGTAATGTGTATGACTCAGAAACTGTTGTTAGGAGGCTAAAATATTGTTACCATAATTCCAGTTTTCTGCCTTTAAGGGATATCTAAATGTATAAGTACTATGTCTATCTAAAGTAAATAAATTAAAATTTCTAATCTTTTAAGTGCATTCCTTGTTATATTTGAAAACTAAAGTTAAAGCAGATATACACTGCTACAGATGTCTATTTATGATAGCTCCTTCTGTAAGATGACAACAGCTTCTCTCTTCACTGGAAACATCACTTCATCTTACCTACAGCTACAGCATTCTCCATTTTTATGCATTCTGATGACCTCATCAGACAAAGGGTAGATATTCCCCAAAATACAGTATCTTTTAGTTTCTTCAAGAGCATGTGATAAAGACATTTGCTTGCTTCTTCCATTGTCTTATTCAAACTATCTTCAAATGGTTATCTTTCTTTAATTCAAATACTGGACAGGACTCAGTTTGGCTAGTAATATTCATCCACAATGTGGTTTACTTTCTCGTTTGTCTACTTAATGCGTATATCATCTTGTTACTTTTACTACTTTTAGATTTTATCTAATTTTTCACAGTTGAGAATTTGAGAGAGCTCTCACATGTTTTACTCTCATTTCATGATGGCACGCTTCATATTCTGTTTGCTGTTACCCAACCCAACTGAATTTTCAGCCATCACATAGAATCTGTGGATATCCACACTAAACAAGAATACCCTATTATAAGAGTGGATGTTCTAGCTAAACTAGCCAGTTTGTACAATTCATTTGAAAACAAACAAGAATTGAGAGTATGACCGTGTTCCCTAACACCTCTGCAGAAAGAGTCAAAAGCTCTGCAACAGACTTAGAGGTGTCTATCAGCCCAGTTCTGGACACTGGAGCAAAAACCAAACAAGAAGAAATAGTAGCAAGAGCTGTTTCTTGTGGAAAAGAACCAAGACTTTGTTTCAAAATGCCTTTAGAGGTAGAGGAGGTTAGGAGGTTAACATACTATGTTTCATTAATCAGAGAAAAGGCAGATGATACATGAATCATAGCACAAGTAACATTAAGGACAGACTGACTATTCCTTACTGGATAGAAAACATGCTCAACTGAAACTTACACTTCAAAAAACATACATTAATACCCACTGCCCAGATCTCACAGACTTTCTGAAGTCAAATTAAGGAAAGAAACCATCAACAAGACACCTTTTCCTATCCTTAAGTTCAAATCTTACACTTTTTATAATCAGTTCATTAGTTACCCATGTTCTTAAGTACAATTTCCTAAATTCCTGTAAAGCTTTCTTTGACTAACAAAAACTTCCTGTTCCCTAACCTTCTACCTCGATTCCCCAGGATCCTCATGCGTATTGTAACTTGTGGGCAACTTAAGTGCCTACATTAGTCTCCATGCTTCAGCAATAAAGGACTAATAAACCTAGTTTATCCACTGTGGATAGGAAAAAAGATGAATTCAACAAAATGTCAATATTCTGATGAGGCCATCTTAGTTGCTTATTACTTATTATTTTTGCTTATTACTTAATGCTTATTATGTTGTTGCTTTCTGCTCCTGTGGTTCTAGATTCATACATAAGTAGAAAGAAAAATGCTTTAGTCAATCTTTGAGATCTGCAGGAAAAAACAGTATTTCCAAACAGAAAACACATCCACTTCAATTGAATGCTCTGTTAGTTTTCAATGTTTTTGCATTCCTTTCCCAAAAGAGTCATTTCTTAAAAATAAAGTAAAATAAATTTAAAGGCAGAAACACCTTATTATAGACAGATTGCAGATCAAAGCAGGAAGACACAGTTGGCATAGATTAACTGAACAGCATAAAAAATATTTTGATCGTCAAAAAGAGACTTATGAATTGAAAATACCAATTTCTGATCAGTCTTACGTAGAAAATCAGAAAATTTGATTAAATGTACTTTAAAAAAGGACATATCATTCATAGGTCTTCATGATGCTCTCAAATAAAGCTTCAATATAAAATAACTATAAAAAAACTTCTATTTAAAAAAGTGATAATTCAAAGTAAACAGAAACAGCTATACAATAATTGTTAGTCCCTGTTAGAATAATGATGCTAGAAATCAAAATAAATGAGAAATTTCAGTTATCAGAAATTCTGTTTTTCCTTCAAGAACTATCAGGTTATAGTTAAGATTCCAGCATTTAAGACTATCACCATTTCCCTAAAACTGTGATGGAAACTTAGCTGTATTTTTAAAATAGTATTACATCTAATACTAATCTGTTGAAATCTTTTTCGGTAAGATTCACTTGCAATCAGCTTTTTAATTACGATGAATTAGTTGCTCAGACAATGAAACCAAACTTCAACTAATGCAAATTAATTGAAAAATGGTCTGATGGCCAGAAGAGCAAAAACGATCATATTTTTCATAGAAAACGTTTTGAAACTAAAATAATGAATAAATGAACAGAATAAAAGTTATATTCTAAGTAGATACTCTTTTCAGATGATTTTATGAGGCTTTAGCAGCTCTTTTTTTTTTTTTTTTTTTTAAAAAAAAAAGCACAGAACAAGGAATTCCAAGCTCCGTGTTTAAGAATAGGCAGCCATAGAGGAATTATTTCTAGATTAATGCTTTCTATGTCAAAGCAAGAACAGGAACTGAAACCAAGAGGCAGCCTTCTCCATAATTACTGATATCTTCCTGCCTCATTCAATCTCCAAGAGAATTGATACTACCATTGCTTCTGAGTCAAAGAATAGATGGCTTAAACTGACAAGTTAAACAAGAGAAATAAATTTATAATATTTGTAGTCACACAGGCTCTAGGTAATAATAGGTAAACTGCACAAACAATACAACTGAACTCTCACAAAATAAATGTTGAGAGAGATGGATCAACACACAGTTGTTCGAAGTTGTCCTTTCAACATTTTCTTTCATTTATATTTAATTTTATTAATGTTACCAGCAACACCCATTAAGACAGCATCTTTCTACATTCCTGAGTATTTTTGACCTACTTTTCTGTTAAGAAGGGACATTCTAATGCAAATGTATTGGAATTGAAAGGCCTCACTTTACAACAGTTGGCCTGGTTTGATCTTCCCAGTGTAAAAATTCTTTGGCATCCCTGCTAATGGCTCTATTAGTTACAGTACATCAACAACACTGGAAGAAACTCTTTTAGCCACTGTGGATGTTCAACATCCTAGAACGACAAAATCTTGTATCTACAATTCCTACAGTGATTGCTAATATGTTTGTAAAGACTAAACTGGTTATTCACGAATTACTTATTATATGGTTGTGGTTTATCTTAAGGATCAGTCTAGGAAAATGCAAATGTTTATTACAATGCAAACAACATCAAAGCGTCCAGATAATCAGAGTAGATTAAAACCACTCTGTAATAAGAATAAAAATACACAAACTGTACCTGAATTTATTCCAGATTGTATGTATTCCAAATGTAATTAAAAAAGACGCATGACCAACAAAAAACTTAAAACGTATCTGTTGCTGCAAAGGAGCTCTCCCAGTAAACTCTAGTTTTATGTTTCAGACATTAAGCGCAGACTCTAATGACCATTAATTTAACCCATTACAGCAACTGCATGTTTCCACCCTCAAAAAAAAAAAAAAATCTTCGAACTGATTAATGTTTGACTTTCCATGCCACAGAGATTTTAGCATGTGCTGTGGAAACTGGATTTTTGTTAACTGAATCCAGGTCAAACTGAAGATTTTTCAAGCCTCAAATCAGAGCAACATGGCACAGAATTTGATTTCAAACACCTAATCTTTACTCCTACTGTTTCTCTCAGAGAAAAATCACGCAGAGGGGTGCTCTGTTGCTCAATTCCCAACTCTTTCAGGGATGACCAATACGAAAAAAAAAAAAAAACCAAAGGTAATTTATTAGACCACCATTTGACCCTTCTCCTCCTCCTCCTCCCATCCTCGGTGACTTTGATCATTCACAGTGGCCATTAACAAAAAAACCACCAAGTTTGTTACAGCTTTTTAAGATGAAAAATGAGGATAAAAATAGACTAAAACCAACATTTCCCAAACATTTCTCTTTACCTTGGCACTACAGACTGTTACATTAGCAGGGAGCTGGGAAAATTGCTTCAACTCAAATACATCTCGCACTGCCCACCGGCTCAAGTGATTCTCAGCCTTGCTGGATCCAACCACATTCTGATTCGAATGTATATAAGCCACTTCCTGAACACCATCTGAAATATTAGGAGAATGATATCAAAGATCTTGGTTATTCCAAAACTCTTAAGGTACACAGTTATTCTCAAGAAGCATATCGTATCTTAAAAAGGTTTTACTTGAAAGCTGTAACTTTTGTTATTATTTCACTCAGCCCTAGGTTTCCCTGCTCTGTGAAATTAACAACAATCATTAGATTTATCCAGTTTAATGCTGCTGCCATTTCAGTGTGGGACTTTTTCAGATTGAGAAAGAAGTTTCAAAGTGTCCATGATTTAATGGCTGCAATACTGATGTTTAAAGTTCAGTCACTAACAGAACCAAATCTTCTACATGGTATTTCAAACTCTTAAGTCACATAAATAAAAACTAAGACATGTGAGGAAAAACTACCATCCCTTTCAAGACTTTAAAGTCTTTACTGTTTACATGGCTCAATTTGTGAATTCTTATTAAATCTTTAATCCTAGCATTTTTCAATGGACAGTAAATGTTCAAGAAAATACTGCAGAGCAGCCCATTTCCCCAGAAGACAGGAAAGTAAGGCTAGCAGGTAGAAAGAGTAACAGCAAGACATTATGAGATAACTTAGTACATTGTTACAAGATAATGAACAAAAGAACTTAAAACCTTCCAACAGTGGTAAATTAAACACATTACTACTCTAGATTAAAGAAAAGCAAGGTAATTAAATGAATAGTTACCTAAATATTTGTCCATCGATTCCACTTCGTGATCCTGATGGTCAAATTCTGCTTTATGTGCATAACTTTTATGCCCAGCGTAACTGCTGGACTTCTTTTCTGCAACAGTGCACATTCTATCTTGAATAGGATGGAGGACTTTGGACCCAAACCGAACTGTCTGTCTCTGGCTTTTACACTTATAGCTTTGCTTTCTGGCATGAATCTTCTCAACTGGTAAGTTATCTTCAGAGGATGAAAATTCATCTATGTTCTGAGATTCACTTTCCTTTTCTTTTCTACTGGGTTTCGCTTGCAGCTGAGATTTGGAGCAGTTACCCAGTTCATTGCTATGGGCATGCCTTTGTTTCCGTCTTGGAAAGCTGGAAGTTCTCAACTTTTCCGATTCAGAATTACAGGGAATTTCAATATCATCAGACTCATCACTCACATCACTTGCACCTTTCAAATCTCTTGCACTGTTCTTGACATCTTCAGAAGACCTGATTTTGCTGACATTTGATTCAGTACTACAGAATCCAAGTTGCCTACAGTCTCTTTTAAATATAGACCTATCTTTTGCTGACTCTAAAGGATTTTCAGACAGTGATCTGTGTATTTCAGCTCTTTTAGTAAGCATTGCTTGGTGGCATGCTGAAACTTGGGTTGGAAAGATAATGTTATCATTCTCTTCAGAACTACTTTCAGTTTCCATCACTACATCATTCTGCTTTGAAATGCACTGATCCTCATCTTCTCTATCCTCTTCCTCCTCAGAGTTTGATAAAACAAGCCAATCTGCACTACACATTTCTTGTTTGTCAGTTCCATTTGGTGACTGAGCAGCTTTGCTGCGCTCTGAAACATGCACATGGCTTAGATGTTTCTGAACACGAGTACATTTGCTATTTACATTTGTTCTTGTAGTCTGACCATCAGAACTTGAATGATAAGAGTTGTCATTATCATTTTTTTTGGTAGTTTCAATTTCACTCTGCAACAATTTAGAAAAACCACACTGCATTAAGGAAAGCTGTCCCTTTGTTACTGTTAAATTATTTGCACTGCAAGGCCTCTTTCTGTCATTTCTTTTCATGGAAATTTCCAGCATATCATCATCACTAAAATCATTATGAAGATCTATTTCTTCTCTCTCTAACTGTGCCTTAGAGTTTGGGGGATCTCCATCTCCTCCAAAGTCTGGTCGTTCATACTAAAAAAAAGAAAAATAGATTATAGCTGTTAGATACTACAAACAAGGTGAGGCAGAACAAAGTCTTTAGCAGAACAATAAAGAAGACAACACTAAAAAATTGTTAATGCATCTCAGCAGTGGGCAGCATACTCTAAATCAACATTCGTTTTCCTAATTCACACCCATATTTTTTCAGTTTATACTAATCTTGTTGCAACTTTCCATCTTTCAAAGGTAGTTTGAAAAGTGACTTAATGATTCAAGCCATAAAAAAGCCTTTTTATGAATGGTATTCATAAAAAATCTCATTGCACTATGGTCAACCTCCTTGTATAAGGCAGCTAACAGTTTAAATGAGCTGTAAGTACTTAAGATTCTGCTCTAAAATTAGTTGAACCCTACTGCAATACAACAAAAATTACCTCCAGGCAACCTTAAAACACTTAAAAACCTATAGGAGTCCGGAGTACAGCTCTAAAATTGTATATTACTGTGACAAGAACTGTGACAATATGTAAATGGGAAGTCAGAGGGTAAATACTCAACTTTTTTTCATGTAGAAAAGTTTTAAAAGTTCAGCTTAATATATTAATCTTGATACAATCCTGCCTGTGAAAGTATTTAACATAACCCAAAAATTGTGTCACCAAGTCCAATTTGAGGTCATGACCACTGTGAAGTCACACTGATTTAAATTAGTATTGATAATTACCTGCAGAACCTCCCTTCCAAAACATAAGAGATAGCAGCTAATTTTCAGTATAATTCGCTGTGATATGATATTTTCACCCTTAGAGGCCATATTCTAGACTCTATTGCTTATTTCCCAAATCAACTTAATATAGTGTTCAGTCAAAAAAATAAATAAATAAAATGTTTACATTTAAGCCTAGCCTTTAAAGAAAAACTTCTCTGGTTCCAGAAGTAAGCCTATAGATTCATTACTTGAATTAAAAAGCCATGACTGAACAAACCACTGATACAATAATCGCTGTTTTACTCCATCAACTAAATAGCCCATGTCTTCCACAGAGGGCCAAAAAGCCTGAAACAAGTTTTCAATCCTCTGAAACAACTCTATTCCTTTCCACAATTACCTAACCAAAATCTTCCAAAGAGCAGTAGGTGCCAGATTCTTAAATGACTGGTTGTTATAGCAGGTCATATTGTGATAGCATAAGGCTATCGCTCTTAAGGCAGTACAGAGCAATCCATCAGAAAAGAATGTTGCTGTATAGTAACAGCATGTTAGTAAAACTTTCATTGAGCCTGATGATACCGAAGTACTGTAAAGGTCACAGAACACTGTAACACCAGATGTTCAAAATATTCTATTGTAAATCCAGACAGCAGAACATTATATAATGATTTATAATATGTACAACAAAAGGCAAGCAGCCAATGAAAGACGGCAAGTGCAATCACATGTAAAAGCATTACCAGCCTAACAACGTACCGACAACATTTGCTACTGTAGTGTCACAAATTAGAGAGACATTCACACTCTGCCCTGTATCCCACAGAGATAACTCACCCTTTCTGAGCTGTGTGGAGGAGACTCTTCCTTTAGCCAAGTAGTTGCTGTCATAACTCCCGCTTCTACTCGCCCTTCCCTCTAAAAGGAATCAAAAATATATAGAGAACAAAAATTGTATCCTCTCAAATTAACAAAGGCAGACCTAACAATATATTTTTTTCCCTTACTATAGAGGTATAGGCATCTAAAGTATAATAAGCAAACCCCAGACTAAGACCTGCATTTTAGCAATAAACTTACTTCTCTTTTGATCCAAACCCATGACCTGCAGGAGCACACAACCCACGGGAAAATTGACCTATTGTATAAATTGTATCTTACACGGTTTCAATATTTTTTTTTACACCTTTCTTCCCCCCCAGCAGAATACTTGCTACAATTATATATATTAATAATTACTTAAAAATAATTTGCACTACATGTTTTGGAACTGGGACGATAGCCTACAGAATATGAAACCTCAGTTGTACAACTCCCTCCTGTAACATAGAGAAAAAACAACCTTAAGCAAATCAAAAAACTGTTCAATAAAATTTAAGGAAGTTTTTCCAGCTTATATTCTGCAGAGAAATTAGCAGGCCTATTTCATTTAAGGTACTACCAAGACACATGGTTAAGGTTCACCATTCTGTTTTGTAAAGTGCTTCCATTCAAAATTCTGACAAAATATCTCATGAGAAAGGAAAAATATAGAACTAATAACCAAAAGTGAAAGGGAAAGACTTCACACCTCTAGGATTTCTTTGGTAAGACAAGACCCATGAATCCTGAGTTTGAAAAGGTTATGGATCCCAAAAAGCTCTCCCTGATGTTCCTTTGATCCTTGCACTGCCTCGAAATACCGCTTGGCATTTTCACTTCCAACCACCGCGCAGTGTAGTTGCTAAAACAGAACAACACAACAGATTTCAGAAGTGTTTGCTCCAACAACATGTCAGAATTTCCTGGCATCTATGTTATATACACAGCTTTAGTTAGAGACGGCAGAAATTCCTAAGGGAGGATATTTTGCTTTAATTTCCCTGACAGATGGTGGTATAATAGACTGTGGTATAGTATGAAGCTGCTTAGTTTTACTGAATAAATGAATACACATCTATTTCAAATATTTTACTTCACTGTTATCTAGTATCAGATACCTACTATAAGAACTACTGACACTCCCTCTGTATCTTGACTACTTATTTTTTTTACACAGCCTTTGGCATTGTATACTTACTTAGTAAACACTAAACACAGCCACAGGATAAAATATTCAGAGATTAATAGAATTAAATTATTATGTACTCTTCCAAAGTAGCTTAAACAGAAGAGACTAAAAAGCCTTCCACATGAAACAGAAACATGTAAGTAAATAGTTTATCAGGCAGAATTCAAGAATTCTTGAAGTCGGGGAGATTTAGTTTTATACAAATGTTGAAAAATGTGCAGTCCTTGGAATAACGTATTTGACTTTAAGAAAAAGAATGCCAAAACTATGGTTTTATGAATACCAGAGATGTAATACTTTTTGTACCTGTCTCTCAGTTGTTGGTAGTACTTGAGCTCTACTCACTTCTAGTTCTAGCATTGAATAGGCATTTTCCTAGACAGCACGTCTCTTAAACTATGTAGGCCAGTAACTATACAACCAAATTACAGTTTAACTTTAGCAACCAAAGGCACAGATTATATCGTTCTTGAATTATGCACGGTATTCACAAAAGTATACTTCAGGATACATATATAATTTGAGTTTCTGTATTTTAGATTTCAATTTTATTTGCGTCAGACACATGGCTAGGTCAACTAAATGAAAACTGAAACACCTATAAAACCCTTTTTATTTAAAATACTTTGTGAACTTTACCTGCTTATAAACTTGACGTAAGTACATCATCTCCTCCACAGTTCCCAAGGATATCAGTCTAAACACTTTAACATCCTTGCATTGACCAATCCTGTAAGCTCTTTAAAGAAAGTGACTTATTAAAAAACATTTTTTTTAAATAATTAAAGAATAAAGCAAGCTTGTAGGGCAGTGAAACAAAGATCACCATTCCAACAAAATGAGAATGCTCCAAATCATTTATGAGTTACTTTTCAATTTTTCCAAACTCTCTCAGTATTTAATTCCCTTTTCATTTATCCTTAGTTTTCCACGTTTCTTCTAAGTCCTATCCAGCTGCAAAAACTTTCATCTCTTTGTATCACAAGGCTTGTCTCTCATTTCTCTAAAAAACACTTCCACTATGTTTTTTCAGGGTCTTTTCCCTCTCCCTCTGCATCTGCTCTTGCACAAGATATTCTTGTATTTGCATTATACATGAGTTAGATCATGGATTACTTCGGGCAGTCTGTTCTTTCTTAACTTTATAAAGCACTTTGCAAGTTACAACATCATAAAAATAACTAATGAACAGGCAGTAGATTATCTAAATGGCAAATTCTGAGATTTCTAACAAATTATATTCAGAAAATTCAATGCATGAAGTTCATGAGACGCTGACCCAATTTATAGAAATGTGATCTTAAGAAGACTCTTTTAAAGACGGTCCCTTCCAACAACACGCATTTCTGATATATGTATTTCTGTAGGACAGGTGCACATAAACACCTCTTAGCTATCAGAAAGATCCTGAAAGCAGAATTACATAATTGGATGGGACAACAAAAAGAAGTTTGTTTCTCCTCGTGAAAATACACGTATCTACTGAATTTTTAAGGCTTCCAATGATCTTTACTTCCACAATTCAAATGTTTGTCCTGAACTCCTAGGGAACATCCTGTGGTCAAAGATCCTAGAAAGACAAACCAAGATTCCTAGAAATACTCCACAAAGGAACACTATCATGGAAGTGAGTGCTGGTAAAAGACTAATCTCCACAAGGGTGTGGTAGAAAAGAACATAAATGTTTTTCTTAAAGGATTCTGGAATTCAAAACATCACTTGAACTAGGGTCAATGACAACGTACTTTGCCCTGACAAACACAGGAAAAATGCCATCCGGCTCTACCCAAGCACTTGTTTTTAGAGATAACAAAGAGTTACAATAACTATGACTTTTTTTATGAACCAACTGTAATGGTGCCACAAAAATAAAATGGAAAATAAAATACAAGATTAAGATATTAAATAAGATACAAAATAATGATTAAAAACAAGAACATCAAAGCTAAAAAAAAAATAATTTAACCAGACATTTCTTACTGTCTTACAGATAAGCCAGACTATTTAAAAAATGTCTTCCCTTAGAAAAATTATAGTTGGACAATTAGATTACACAACCAAAACAAGAGTACAATATAGTTCACGTTACGCATTTTGAGAATATACCTGTCAATAGCCTGAAGATCATTTGCTGGGTTCCATGTTGGATCAAACAGTATTACAACATTTGCACCCACAAAATTAAGACCCAGTCCACCAGCCCTAAAAACATAAAACAAACCAAACAAAATCGGCAGAATTATGTGATAGCAAGAACAACACTTTTTTCCCCTCCCCCCCCAATGTATTAGGTCCATATAAGCATGAATCTTCCTTGCCTCATTAAATCAGCACTACAGAGATACTGGAAATTGGGGCATGGCTTTGTGTTAATGCTGTGTTGACAGCTCTGCGCTAATGTTGAGCTGACTGCCTCCAAGCACTTAAATAACCACTACTGTGAGATGCAGTCTCCTCACCTAAGTAGCAAGATGACTACGAACTGTATGACCCATTCAGTCACAACCAACTGCTGTGACCTTCACTACAGTAGAAATACTGACTTCTTCATGCAAGCTGAGAGCTATGCAGCCCAATTCCCCCAAGGAGTATACTGTAATTCATAACCATATTTTTAGCAATTAATATTACAGACCCATAACAGAAACAGGAGAAGTATAGCTTAAGCAAAGAGGGACTTAAGCATCTGCACTGAATTTTATTTCCTCTAGTCCCAGTACATGGTCTTAACAATAGTGCTATACTTCTTGGATTGAACTGGTCAAAATCTAGGGTAAGTTGCATCTAGAAGAATGAACAACTTTCACCAGTCTATTTGTACAGTATTTAAGACAACTGCTAAAAATAAAGCTAGCCACACATCTGTGTATGAGCAGTACTCGTATACATTACATGTAAAAAAAAAAAAAAAGTCCCTGTAAAAAAAAAATTTCTACTGTTGGGGAAAAGAGTTGCAGAGGTACCAGTTAAATGACCATAATTAAATAGCTGTGGCATGATTACAGGTAAAGCCTGCAATCCAGAAGAGAATTAGAATATACATTTAACCTGAGGTAACTAACTACCTAATGCCCTGGCTGAATCCAACAAAACTGCTCAGTTACTTGAGTTTGAAATGTGCATAGCTGTATCAATTGATAGGAACCACAGTGAGGAAAATACAACTTCTCATCCAACTGCAAAACAAGCATATACTGAACATTCTTTTCCACTGTCTCAACTAATGTTCCTACAGAAAAGACAAAGACTTCTCTATATAACTACAAGCTAAATAATAGCATTTAAGTACTAGAACAATTGTTTACATTGTCATAGGCAGCAATAATTTGAAAATGGGATTTTCTCAAAGACTTATTGCAAGACTTAAGAGTCTACTCAATACAATTTACCAAACAACTGTTTAACAGATTACTTTACATTCTGCTTGTTCAAAGCAGTGAGAAAGATAAAGGTTACAGGGAAGTGAACGAATGGAAACAGAAACCAAAAGCTTACAGAACCCAACCACCTTCTGGTTTACATGGAATATTCTTCTAATGTAAACACAGTTGTGGTCTCTTCCTACTAGGTGTAGCGTGGTGTAGTGTTAATAAACCCTGGAAAGGCTGAGGGTATAAAAACCTGCCAGTATTAATGGAGGTTTCTGGAAGATGAGCAATCTCAACGTTTGAAATGTTGAATAAAAATCTTTGTGTTTTTCAGAATAATTTACTGTATTTTTGAATTTTGGTGTATTTCTTTTTACTGAGGGCAGAATTCATACTCTCCTCTTACCAAGACAACCATGCGGTCAGACTGATGCATAAGTCAACACATATTTCCAAATGCTTTCTCATAAAAAAATGCAGTAGTTGGAACTGAAATATTAATTCTCAGTGAAAAGCCTCAGTGCAAGTTAAATGGACAAACTGCAAAAAATAACTAAACAGGATACTCAGTGTTCTAAAGATTTTACCTTTCAATAATTTTAGGCATGTCACAAAAATTCAGATACTCCAGAACAGAAAAACAATGCCACCTATATCCTTCATGGACAGAATGAATGCAGTAGCTAGTTTGTGCATTGTAAAAAAAAAAATATCCTCCATTTTAAATATCATTTTAATCAGCTGTTTAAGTCATATTACTGTAAGATGGTCCATGCAAATTAGTATAATATGACTTGAATGAAAAGCCCTTTATTAAGGGCCTTATAACATTTCTATTGCAAACAACTGTTTTCAAAAGATCATTTTATTTAAGACTGCACACTGCTTTTTTTTTTTGTATCCTGTCACTGACAACTTAATACCACAATGTTCAAAAGTTACAAAACACTATTGCATTAGGAAAGTTTCCATGAAAGCTGTGACTACTTAGTTGTATTTACTGAGATGCTTTTGGAGCTTACAAGTTCTGTTTCAGTGAGATCTTGTGGCTGAGAGTTCTTTCAGTGTGATTAAATGCACATAGAATTATTTGCAATAGTTGTGAAGGTAAATGAAGCTCTGTAATCACGTCTAAAGCAATGAACAGTCCAGTAATGGGCAGTAATTCTGAACCCTGCAGGCAAAATGGAAACATATACTATACCTATTCACGATAGAAACAGTCTACAAATTTCTGTACCCATCATCATCATCTAAGCAAATCTCTCTATATAATAAAAAAAAGAGAAGGAGGAATAGATTTTCATTAAATTAATTCCTTCAGAATAATTCTAAGGACTAGCATTGAAAACCCAGAGAAAGGTAACTTAGCTGTTAAAGTGCAAATACTTGTTCTTATTTCTTCCAGAAAATTGTGATAGAGCCTCACCACATCGACTTCAGTATTGTCTGTAGGCAGTTTCCTCTCTTTAGGCAAAGGAGCATCAATGAAGTTCTAAGCTCTCACATTCTATCAAGTTAATAATTCCAGCAAGTATTTCTAAACTAAAAAGTACTTCAGGTGGCCAAGAAGGCCAATAGTATCCTGGCTTGCATAACAAGCAGTGTAGCCAGCAGGTCTAGGGAAGTGATCATCCCCCTGTAACCAGCTCTGGTGAGGCTGCACCTTGAGTACTGTGTTCAGTTTTGGGCCCCTTGCTAGGAGAAGGGCAATGTAGAGACGGGCAATGTAGAGACGGGCAATGTAGAGACGGGCAATGTAGAGACGGGCAATGTAGAGACGGGCAATGTAGAGACGGGCAATGTAGAGACGGGCAATGTAGAGACGGGCAATGTAGAGACGGGCAATGTAGAGACGGGCAATGTAGAGACGGGCAATGTAGAGACGGGCAATGTAGAGACGGGCAATGTAGAGACGGGCAATGTAGAGACGGGCAATGTAGAGACGGGCAATGTAGAGACGGGCAATGTAGAGACGGGCAATGTAGAGACGGGCAATGTAGAGACGGGCAATGTAGCTGGTGAGGGGTCTGGAGAACAAGTCTTATGAGGAGCAGCTAGGGGAGCTGGGCTTGTTCAGCCTGGAAAAGAGTCGGCTCAGGGGCGACCTTATTGCTCTCTACGGGTACCTTAAAGGAGGCTGTAGTGAGGTGGGGGTTGGCCTGTTCTCCCACGTGCCTGGTGACAGGACGAGGGGGCATGGGCTAAAGTTGCACCAGGGGAGTTTTAGGTTGGATGTTAGAAAGAACTTCTTTACCGAAAGGGTTGTTAGGCATTGGAATGGGCTGCCAGGGAAGTGGTGGAGTCACCATCCCTGGAGGTCTTTAAAAGACGTTTAGATGTAGAGCTTAGGGATATGGTTTAGTGGGGACTGTTAGTGTTAGGTCAGAGTTTGGACTAGGTGATCTTGGAGGTCTCTTCCAACTTAGACAGTTCTGTGATTCTGTGAAAAGTACCGTTCTCTTCTTCCAAATAATCATGCGATCTCCCAGCAGCACCAGTGCAGAACTGAAGTACTCCAAATCAAATTTTACTTCATGAGCCCTAGAAGTTCCAACAGATCTAAACCTCTTTTTCCATAAAGATCAAGGATGAAATATCATGATCTATATCTACTGGCCTGATGGAATTTTTAAGCTCTGATGAAATCAGCCATATTTTCTTTCAACATAAAGAGTTTACAAACATTATGAATAGTTATGTGAGTCTGTTTGGTACTAACATTAAATGCAATACCTGAGGTCAAGCTATAGGGATACAACTTCAGTTTTTAACTTTACTATTTAAGGCTCCATTTCTCAAAAACACATAAACCAATTAAAATTTGAATTTTCAAATGTCTATGAACCATATAGAGACAACTCCTGGCAAAAAGGCCATTTTACTTATATGAAAAATGGAACACTAATGAAAAATGGGAACACTGTATGTTTAACAGTGAAGTCATCACCACTGTCTGCAGTGTAACTCACTAATTTATTGATTGGTACTTCCTGTTTAAAGCTGTTAATTGTGTCAGTCGAATAAAATGGCAGACTCAAAATCACTACGCTGGGAATTCATCCTTTGCAGAACACATTTTTACAGCCAAAAGAATGCGTAAGTATTTTTGGTGAAAAACAACATTTGTCTCTTTGAGCAATGGGACAGAGCACATACAAATTGACTACAGAGAACAGTCAGCCAAAAACTTTGCAATACAGTATCAACAGAAGAGCATGACCCAATTCTGTCAACATGTTTCAACTTACTATGTAATTAGAAATAAGACAATAATATAAAGCCCTAATGCTTGAAAAATCTGAGTAAAAGGAAAACCTCTTGTATGGTAGAATGGAGATAAATAATTTTCTGATTTCCAAAGGATTACAAAACTTAAGCTGCTTCCAGCACTATGTATCAATCAAGCAAAAAGACCACTTTTTGTCTTTTGTGGTGATTTACACTAAGAATTGCACCTCCTGTTTAACTTAGTAAAGATAGGTTATATTGACTGCAATTCCATCATTGATTGCTCCTTCCATTTACTAAGTTGAGAAATGCTAAAACCACTATCAATCACCACTACCAGGCATAGGCATGCACAGCTCCCCTACCTCAGTATTCACAAGTGCAGTAAGAGAAGGTCCACCTCTATTCACCTAACCTTCAGAATTGTGTCTGTGTAAATTAATAGAAGAGGACTGAAAAGGTTATAGCAACAAAACTGAACTACTTATAAGCACAGACCAGTGAGTTGTCTTATGCTACAGATACAGTAATACCCTGCTGTCTTTGGTGGCAAAGAACAGGGACTCTTGAAGGTCTTAGGGAAGCTGATGGCCAAAATCTGAAGTTACAAGCAAAGGCACATGACCAGCACTACAAATCTCCTCAGAAGCCCGCACACATGCTCCAGAGGGTATCCAAAGACAGTTCTGACACGTGTTTGCAGTGATTTTTAAGATGATATCTGATTTCTAATTAAACAGAGTTAGTATGGACCCTTCTATTTTACTCCAACACGTATGCTTTTAGCAAAGGACCAAAGTGATGGTACAGATAAAAGCATGTTTGCACGTTACATGGAGTTTCACTTGTGCTGCTGAGCAATGCTGGTACAGCATCAGGACTTCCTCTAATCCCCCCCCCAGAGCCAGCAGGCTAGGGGTGGGCAAAAAGTGAGGAGGGGACATCACTGGGGCCGCTGATCTAAACCAATGAAAGGGATATTCCATACCGTATGATGTCACGCCCAGCAATAAAAGGTGGGAAGGGAGAGGGAGAACAGGGAGGCTTTCATTAGGTAAGCATGTAACTTCCTGTGCAACCATTATGCATTTTGAGGCCTTGCTTCCCAAGACATGGGCAAGCTTTGCTTGCTGATGCGAAGTAGAGAATAATTTTCTCCTTTTGCATCTGTTCAACCTTTACTACTTTTTTTCCCCCTAATATTATTAGTCCTTAATTAATTAAACCATCTTTATCTCAACCCATGAGCCTTTTTTCAGCAAAATTTTCCCCCTTGGTGTTTTGAGGAGGGGGAGTAAGAGTATTGTAGTGTTTAACTAGCCTTCAGTATGAAAGCACCACAAGTGTTTATACCCACTTGCTAGTTCTATTAATAATGTGCAAGAAATGGAGTTGGTCTACAATACGGTGAAAGCTTTTGGTAAATCATGGTGTTATGTCAGTAACTGTTTCCTCACTCCTACAGGAACTGGAAATTTGAAACTCTAATTCAGAGGATCTCCTTTCTTCAGATCTTAGAAGCCCTCAAAAACAGAGGAGATGGGGAGGGCGGAAGCCTCTAGAAATTTTACAATGCGGGTCCACAGCAGTAAGTCCATGTTTGCCAACAAACATACTTCGCTTTCTCCAAAAAGTTATCCCTCACAAGATCATAAAGCAAAATCTAGAACAACCTATTTTTTACGCAGTACAACATCTGAGTGAAACAAAAACACAAGAAGTTAAATTCTCTTACATTGTAGATACTAGGCATATGTTGATTTCTTGATTTTTGTTGAATTCTCTTACGATTCTCATCCTATCTTCTGATTTTGTATTTCCATCAAGTCTTCGGTAATCTAGCCCAGACGCCATACAGTACTGCTCCAGCACATCTAGCAGCTGGGGGGGAGAGGAGGAAAGGGGAAGAAAAAAGATCAAGTACTCATTGGTATTTTTTCAATTACATGTAATCACTAGCGCCTTCTTTCTTGAATATTTCCTATAGACAAAGGAACAAAAATTAGAGCAAATCTTCCACATTTTGGTATCAGAGCCCTTGACTTTCTATAGCTGTGATTCTACAGCACTCTAAGGCGATTAATATTGGTCTGCTAGGGTCTCATACTTCCACTCTGTCTGTCTGTCCCACCTCTACATGATGCTGAGTCAGTTCACCTCAATAAGCTGATAAGCAACTTAAAACAGTTTCCTACCATCTTAGCAAGTTAACGTGACTTTAGGTATGGTAAATGAGCACCAGAGCCAACAAAGAGAAACAGGCTGGTATGCAGTCAGAGTTTAGAGGCATGGAGTAGAAGAAATTGCAGTAACCAGCAGACTTGTCCTGAGCACTGAACCACAGCTTAAATCACCTAAACATTAACTTGCAATCTTCCTTACAGCCACAAAGTGATTAAATATTTAAGACTCTGAATTGTCATTCAGTATTATAATGCTTTTTTTTTTTTAGTGCTATCATTACAAACGTTTAAAGAAACCAATGTTATATATTGCACCACTTCAAGAAACTCAATATTTCCTGACAAGAAAATTACAGAGCAAGTCTCTAAAAGCAAAGTGCAAATACCACTCTAGCTCCAATTAAACAGCCTTAAGCTTAAAACAACTGGTTTGGTGTTTCAGTCTCAAAGCTGAAATTTGAGTACTGCTGATGGTCAAAAGCCAGCAAAAGAGGAAATTTAAATACTTTGCAGAGCTAACACAACAGTTGTATGATACTTCAGTCGTAATTTGCAGTGATGCTGCTCTAACTCAAGATGCACCAACTGAATTCAGTATTACAAATATACCTCAAGTACTAAAACAAATCTAAAAAGCTGTAAGGAAGTAAACGGAGGCTTATGTCTATTTTGCAATCAGTATTTTTATCATGAGATAACATAAGGTTTCAACATGCTTCTGGAGTATTGTCTGCTGTCCTTCTCTATCATCATTTCACACAGCACAGAGGAAAAAAAAAAAAAACAAAGGCAGTTGAATACTGTTTATGTCCTTACTGCTTTACACATCAGAACTTGCTGCTGTGGTTAATAGAGAAAAATCATAAGAAACTCACCTTTGTGGAAAAGGAGAAAAGAAGAACTTTGTCCTTGTTTTTTCTAAAGTGATTTAAGAGCTGCTGAAGAACCTACAAATGAACCACAGAACACAAGTGAAGAGATTTCATCTACAGGTCATCTCAGATGCACTCAGTTGTGTTTTCAGACTTTAAACATGCTACACTAATTGTTTGCAAAGCCAAACAGCAGCATAACAAAATTAGTTTTGTTAGTTTTTTAAAACTAACATAACAAAAATGTCAAAGGTAACAGATGCTGAATGTATTCATTTTCCAGTAAGTATCTCCATGGTAATCATACCATTAACAGGTATATTCAGAAGCTATTTGTATCAGTGCATAGGCTGCAACAAAACGTTACTTATCTCACGCTAGGTCAGGTCGCAAATTCTTGCTTTTAACAAATGTGCAAAATTCCCCTGAAAACAGGAAGGCCTGTTTAAGTTTTCTGCACTACATCTAAGTTCAGAACTTCTTGGAACTTGTCTTCTTAAAATAAGCAGTGAGACATATGCCCCTCCCCGCTCCCACTCTTGTCTGTTGCTCTGTTTACAGTAGGATCCAGCTTCCCAGACTATGCACAGACATTGAAATGCCAATAATCCGCCCACACACAATGTTCTTCTGGTGGGGAAGCAAATAATCTAGAGCCGTGTGTATAATAGTGATACTGTTATTTTCAAAAGAAGCATGTCCACATCTGGCAATGGCAGCTCCAGAGTACTGCGTAGAAGCAATACACGAAGGGGAAAGAGGAATTTTTTACACCATGTCTGTAGTTTTCTCCCACTGGGCAATAAATATTTAAAAACTTGTGTTTTGTTTTCTTCTCCCACTGATAAATACTTACACTTTTAATTCACTCTAATTTCACTAGAAGCCTAACAAATCTTTGACAAGCAAATAATGAGGAGTGTTTATATTAATTTTACAGTTCTGGACAATATCTAAAATATAAGACAGCCATTCTACACCATTTATAAACCCATTTGTATATAATAGCCAGAAAGTTACAAGTGAAAACAATGTAGAACAAGATGTTTTACAATTAAACCAGGCAAAAATAAAAATATAAAACTGGATTTATTTTATTAGGAAAAAGAATCACATCAGGTAATTTAGCAAGAGTTAAGTGACTTACTTTTGCATTGTTTAGTTAAATAAAAAAAAAAAAAAAAAAACAACACACAGTGACATGCTTTTAAAGCAGAAGGAATTTGGTTACTGTAGTTCTGTTATTATCAGAATAAAATATAGCTCAAATAATTTCCTATGGGAGAACATAAAAACAAATCCACCCAGTTTGTTTAAATAAATTGGATCAATGTCACGTCCATGGGGATTTTAGCTATTCTAGATCATAAAGAACACTGAAAAGTAATGAATGATTTTACACCGAAGAGAAATAAATTCTATGCTTGCACATCAAAGTATTATTCTGAAATCTGGTAGCTTGAAAAAGTAAATAATTGTTCATGAAAAATAATAACTGATTGTTCCAAAACAAAAGTATTTTTGTATGAGTCCATGTAAATTTACATCACTACATATTGTGAGTTGTTTGACTACGATGAAATTTTGCCAATCATATCTGAGAATTCTTACATATACATGTCCATACTAAATTACAGGATTTTTAAGCCTTCAAAACAACGTGTACTTGGGTTACATTTATATTCAATAGTGGAAGTCACTGTTATTTGCAAGGTACTCCCCACAGACTTCCGTATTCCTACTAAAATAATGACAATACGTTAAATAGAAGTAACTACATAGGATTAATTTAAGGGTTTTATGTTAAGAACAGTATTCCAAAACTCCACAAATGGATGCCTGTGGAAATATATATGTGTATCCTTAAAAAAGTGCCATTTCAACTGCTCAGACATTTAATAGCCCTTCACACTTGAAAAATATATCACCTATCTCAGACAGGATTTTAGCAAAACTATAGAAATTATCAGACAAGATAGCCTTGAGGATTACTGCAGGCTTTAAAATTATTTCTCCTTTAATTTATGTTACTTCTTTTTCCAAACAGCTTTTGTATGGAGGCAGAAACTGTAATTTGCAATCTTTGCTTTTCAGAAGTAAAAGTGTAATTTGTCCTTATGGTCTGTAGTTCCAAACTTTTTTTTCACTTCATGATGGAAAAGTAGTGGTTTCCAAACTAGGCAGCACACCCCTTTTACTTCCATTCTCATATATTCAGCTACTTCAGCTTAAGTATCTAGGCATGAAATTTACCTCTGCAAAACAGTTACAGCTACTTTGCTAGCAGTTGTAACTGTTTTGAACTTCATTGAAGAATCCATGCCTTTTTCCTTTCCTCTCTGGAATAAATTTAAAGTAAGTGCCACAAACTTTTCCTGTGCAAATATGCTCAACTGCAAAAGATGAATCACCTGTGCCAAAATTTCCGGGAAGTACGTACTAAATTTTAATTAAAAGAACTAAATAATACCTACTATGTCTATGCTACCAGATGAAAGTTATGATAACATTTCAATTAATTTCTAAAATGTATCTATAGAACAGAAAATTAGAGCTACTACAGTGGCACAAGGCTATTAAAGACGTTTTCTGTAATTAGTAAATATTCTATTTCTCAATAAGCATGTTAAAAACATATAAGGTAGTTTTCAAGCTCTAATATCTGTTGACCCTCCTTTCTGCACTTCCTGACGGTAAGAGGTCCTTCTAAATGAAAGAGGTCCTCAAAATGAGTCTGCTCAGAGAATCTAAAAAAAATAATCTCAAACAGCTTCCGCTTAAAAAAAAAAAAATCAGAACAGAAAACAAGTTAGACAGTCTTGTCTCAGAAAACAAACCTCTACTGCAATCAGCAGCAGTATTTGGGCCCTTCAGTACAAGAAGGACATCGCGGCCCTGAAGCATGTCCAGAGAAGGGCTACGAAGCTGGTGAAGGGTCTGCAACACTAGTCCTGTGAGGAGCAGCTGAGGGAACTGGGGGTGTTTAGTCTGGAGAAGAGGAGGCTCAGGGGAGACCTCATTGCTCTCTACAAATAACTGAAAGGAAGTTGTCAGAACCTGGGGGTCAGCCTCTTCTTGCAGATACCTAGTGACAGGACTAGACGGAATGGTCTCAAGTTGTGCCAGGGGAGATTCAGGTTGGAAATTAGGAGACATTTCTTCTCAGAAAGAGCAGTCAGGCATTGGAATGGGTTGCCCAGGGAAGTGGTGGAGTCACTGTCCCTTGGTTGTTTACCCCCAGTACCAGATACACATGGACCAATTTTTGGCAGTACAATTATTCTGAAGTAAAATTCAATGGTCTCAAAAAACGTTGTTTTTCAAAAATGGCTACTTGGCCCACAACATAAAACTTCTCTTTCCAGGCACAGAGATACCATCACATTCTTCAGAATATTCAGACATATTTCCTGAATTAATGCATAGTAATTCTAAAAAATTCTATACAGTTTGCAATACACCAAAACAGGTACTACAGATTTCCAATTGAAGCATCACATAGACGAAACCAGAGGTCATCAACAACGCAAAGCCATACTATAAATCTACTGGGCTGTCATAAATGCAGCACTTGAAAATTCATAAAGTAAAAAACAAAATAAACATGCAAGAACCCCTTGTAATAATAGATCAAAAGATCTTACATCAGCGTAACTTCAGTGCCTGGTAAAATTATGGAGAAGATTGTTCTGGGAGTTACTGAAACACACCTAAAGTATAACACTGTCATTGGTCAGAGCCAACATGGGTTCACTAGGGGAAGTTATATGTATGTCTAACAAATTTAATTTCTATGACAAGATCACTCAGCTAGTTGACCAAAGGAAGTCAATGTAATCTTTCTGGATTTCAGTTTGGCTTTTGATACTGTCTGTCCTCTGAGAGACAAAATGGACATCCTTCTGGACAAAATGACCAGAATGCTGTTAGATAAAAGCATAATAAAATGGGTGAACAATTGGCTCATGGGTCAGACCCAGAGTTCTTGTAAATAGGGTCACATCAGGCTGGCAACCTGTCACTATTGGGGTTCCCCAGGGCTCTATTTTAGGACCAGTCCCTTCAATGTTTTCATAAGGGTTTCGATAAAGGACCTGAAGGTGTTTTGAGCAAGTTCACAGGCAATATCAAATTGGGTGGACTCTGTCGAGGGCCTGAGGCCTTGCAGAGAGATCTGGACAAATTTGAGAGCTGGGCTATCACCAATAATATGAAGTTTAGCAAGAGCAAGTGCTAGATGTGTTTGCTGGAAGTGCTTGCACCTGGCAAGGGGCAACCTTGGGTGTATGTACAGGCTGGGGGATGAGAGGCTGGAGAGCAGTCCCACAGAAAGGGATCTGGGGGTTTTGGTCAACAGCAAGCTGAACATCAGGCAGCAGTGTGCCCTGGCGTGCAGGAAGGCCAACCACACCCTGGGGTGCATCAGGCACGGCACTGTTACCTTGTCAGGGACATGACTGTCCTGCTCTACTCCGCACTGGTATGGCCTCACCTTGAGGTACTGTGTTCAGTCTTGGGTGCCACAATTCAAGCCAGACACAGAAACAGGCTCTTCACTGAGAGGGTGGTTGGGCACTTGAACAGGCTCCCCAGGTGAGTGGTCATGGCACTGAGCTTTCTGGAGTTCAAGAAACATTTGGACAATGCTCTCAGACACATGGTCTGATTTTTTTTTTTTTTTTTTTTGGGGGGGGTGATCCTTTGGAGACCCAGGAATTGGACTCGACAATCCTTTGGGTCCCATTGAACTCTGATAATTCTATGATACAATAATTATAGTTTCTTATGGTGGAGGAAAGAAAGGTCCACATTGCTTTGCACTTTTGCCTACTACTAATACAATGTCTACAACTAGTACAAAAAGTCTAAGCTGACTTTTTTTTTTTTTAATATCATAGAGTAATAAAATGATCTGTGAAAAACACTTCAAAACATTTTCTTACTTTTCCACAGCATTTTATATTGCACTTACCTCTCATCTACCAAAACCACTGAAAAAACATTTTTCAAAATAAATGTTTCGAAAGCAAAAGACAGCTTTAAAAACCTAGTTTTCCATAAATACTTAATATACACTGTACTCTTTAAAAATTTAACTTCTCCATACTAAGACCCTCCTTGTGAACTTTTTTTTTCTCCCACATTTACCTACAGTCTGTTTACCTCAAAATATATGAAGATTGATCTGTACGGACTGATCACATGCTAAAAGGTCAAAAATGAAATAAAAAGCATAATATAGTAGGTGAGGAAAGTCTTTAGTGAGACATCCCAACAGTATCAAGCCAACAACGAAGTTAACTTTCATGAGATAATTAACTGTATATTGTCGGATACAGGCCTCTCTCATGTATATAGTAACAGAAAAAGATGTTGCTTGCATAACAAGAAATCAAAACAGTGATCGTAATCATCACTGCTAACAAATGCGACTTTGTTTCTGCCTCCCTCCAGCCCCAGTGAGCAGTTATAAACATCCTGGTTTATAAAGAAAGCAAATATACAGCATACCTCACTCTGAACAGCTTTTTATTCACTATTTATTGTTGTCTCAGAAATACTCCTAAACCAGGTATACTTTTCTTTTTAATTAACTACATTAAACATCTTTTTCAGTTATTCATCCTGTTCCCCTCTATAACCAACCAGGAAAACTCACAGCTCCTGAAATGAGGTGTTTCACAGGTTTACACTTAAGATGTTTATTTTGATCATCTTTAGGCTGGATCCTATGAGCTTCATTCAATGCCCCAAGGATTAGAAAAGACAATAAATACTCAGTACATCTTCACTAGCTCCATGCCACTCATGATTGTGTAGAACTCTATAATTTGAAATTTTTTCCAGGTTGAAGAGTCCCAGCCCACTTGGTTCCTTCCACCCATTAGCACTGACCACCTTTGTAACCCTCCTCTGAACCTTTTCAAGGTCTAACACATTTTTTGAGAGAAGGGACTGAGCCAAAATACTAAAGGAGGCACAAGTCACTCAATTCATAATAATTTACTTTTGCTCTATTTCCCTTTCCTAAGTATTCCTGACTGGCACCAAGTTGTTGGTTTCATAGAACCATCTGTCATAACCCCAGATTCTCATTCTTGAGTGTCAGGGTCAATTCAGTGCCCATCACTAAATATGCAAAGCAAGTATTTTAGGATATCAGTCTTAGCATCACAAATTACTCTTTTCCAGTCTTTATATGATGCAATCCTGATCCAAAACAAGTTATCTCTGCAGTACCACCACCACCACAAAAAGAATAAGTAAGATAAAAAAAACCATTAAGTGTACATTTTATTACACCCATACACTGAGACAGATCTATTATTATCAATACTTATTTTTCCTCTAAAGAAAAGGTTTACCTTCATTTTTCCACTGTACTTTGGATCAGAAATTGTTTCAAAGGCTGCATCTTTGCTTAACTGCACAAAATCTGGAAAATTGGAAAAGACCTCGCTGCACACCCGTTTGATATGTGCTTCCTGAAAGAAAAGCAGGAAGTTTGAACAGGCATTAAAAGTCACAGCTGCACTAGCTAACAGTAAGCCATGAAAGGAGTCAAAGAGGCTGAAACAATCTGCTGAAGCAACTCTACCAGAAAGAGTTATGTATTTTTATTCAGTTTGGTACAGAAGTATTGGATCACTCATCTCCTGTGTGTTTTGGTTTGCTTCATTTAAAAAAGACAGAAGATCCTATGTGAAAGGAAACAATCCAGTTGCTAGAATAAGAGATGGTGAAGATTTCTTCTCTGGGGCAGAGACTGCAACAGGACTCGGCTTAAAGAACTCTTCACTTGGTGTTTGTATGACCCAATAGTTCTGTACCAGAACTTCTCCTGTATCTGTTACTGTAATTGGATTTCTACAGTCCCACTGATATAAAAGAACACAGTATGGGAACTGCAACTAAACTTGTCAAAAGCCAAATAAAACTCTATTGCTAAAATTTGGATAGATCACACATGTTACATCTCTGTTTCCAGAGGAGCGGAAAACATCTAATCTGTCAACTAAGAATCACTATGAAATGTTTTCACAGCAAGAACTACATATGCAACACACAAAAAACACGTGTGTATTAACTACATATGTCTCTGGGCACTAACAGTAACACTTCCTAATAAACAAAACCTTTTTGATAGAACAAACTTGCCAAAATTTGCTAGGACTTTCTCATTTCCTTCCCTTTGTGGTTTCTGAGAGGAAGTGATAACATCCCTGATACCTTTGATCATTTTGGGATATTAAGGTGCACTAGAAGTATTTTTTAAAAACCTCTGTCTTTTGTGGTTACTTGCCATAGTAACAAGAGAAACTGATACTGTTCTCCCCTTGTTTTGCCAAAACATTTCTCATATTATTTACAGAAGATCATCTCTGAAAATAAAATTATAGAGAAAAATATAAATAAGCAATTAGAATGTGTTATTTGCACAAAGTAAACACTTATAATAGTAAACACTTTGTAAACATTTCTAATAATGCTATTTCTATTGCATTTATGACTCTTTCTCCAAGAGTTCTTCAATTTTAATATAGACCCTGTTTCCAGATAATCATCAACTATATCAACATTCCACTGTGTGCCATCTCTATCTACTAAATAATGGCTGGATTCTAAGTTACTGAATGGAAAGAGAATTTTGAAAAATATCTGAATTACATTTAGTTAAGATAGAGAAAGAAGACAGCAGAAATTTTTATTCAAAAGTTTTCACCCTATTTTCCACAAGTTCAACTGTTTAAAACTTCTGAAACTAACCTGTTGCTTGCTAGTGTTGTCTGTCTGCAGCAGTGCAGCATGATTTGCAACTTTCTGTAGGATTGTCAGATAGCTGAAGCGCAGTGACTTAATTGTTTCACCATAAGCATTCGCCTACAAGAAACAAACAAACAACAATGCTTGATGCAAACAAATACACTTGAAAATAAGAAAAGCTAAAATACCGTTCTAACAAGGTTCAATGTATTAGCAGTTCTGCATAGCACTAAAATTGATTCCAAACCGATGCATTCTGTATTTCTAAGAAAAATGCATTAAGTTTTTATTCCTAGCTTCATGGTCCTTTTAATAAAAAATGTCTTCTCAAAAAGAAAAAAAAAGCCATGTTCATTCTTTGCTAACTACTTCAGATAGCATGATATCTGCAGAAATTAATATAACCAAGAATTCCTTGTTAGGCAAAAAACCAGTAACCTTACAACTGATGTAAATGCAAATCAAAGTAGAGTTGTTTGAATGACTTCTTACCCTACAACTGCTAATTTTACTGCAAAAATTTATAAGGTTTCACAAACAACTAAAGTAACATAATTCAAACAACTTGAAATGTTCTACAATGCAGCAGCAACAGCAGCAGGTATTTTTCTGATTATGGTTGGCTGTTTTGACCAATACTAGTTTTCCTTTCCCTGATCAGGTTACTAAATTTCATTGTTAACTTTGGAATAAGTCAGTCTGTAAGACCTCTCAAGTATTCCCAGACTTGCCTAATGCCCTCTGTGAATCACATTCTACAGCATTTTACATTTTTCTATAAAACATCACACTAAACAAGAGCTTGCAAAGAGCTAATGGCACTATTCATGGCAACTTAAATGGGCTGACATTGTTTTTAAATCAAGATGCAGAAGACTAAATAAACTACATTAGTGGAATGGGAAACAAACAAAAAAAAAACACCAATGCTTGAGAACCTAAATAGGCCAGAAGTTAAACAGGGAAAAGCAAGTGTGAGATATATACTTCTATGTGTTTAAAATACTTCCTTAACCTAAGTCTACTAAGAGATACAGAGAAAAACACAAAGCTGGATTAATCAACGTTAAAGAAGAAGGAAGGAATCTGCAGAGCTGTTCCTAGTGAACAACATTCTGCTTGCGTTGTAAGGTTTGTCACAGTTCTCCCTTCAGTAAGGTAAATAAAAGCACATGTATAGTGGCAAAGAAAGACATGATCTAACTGTAGTCATGACACAGCCAAAACCCAGACAATCTGCTGTGTCCAGGTTGTCTCTAATTTGTATCTTTCTGCACTGACCAGTTAAGGTGCATGGTAGCAACATACTTTACACATAGTGAACATCCCAATGTATTACCCTTTCCAACATAAACTGTATCACAGACATACTTAATACAACTTTACTATACAAGTTGTATACAACTTTATTAAAGTTGTATTAACCAAATTTACTGTATTAATAATGACTACCTGCAGGGCAGCTAACTGCTTATTAAGGCAGCTAGCAAAGCCTTAACTTTGCTAACTCCAATGCCCTAACTCCAATGTTTCTAGTCAGATATCCCAAACTAATGGCCAGACAGCCACTTCAATCTGCTCACCTTCAGCAGGGAACCTATTGAGAAAATCCATCTACTACTCAAGTATGCAAGTCTTATGTTCTAAAATTCAGACAATGTAAATTCTTACTTTGTAACAACAGTTCTTCCTTTTACGGCCGCTGTTGCAGTTACAGGGCTCTCCTGCTCTTAATACTAAGCTTACATCCTCTGTCTCCAGCACAGCCTGGTATATTGCTTTCTGGAATTCTGTCAGGGAACAGTACACCATCTGCCAAAGAGAAAACCCCAAAAATACTATTATGAGCAGCAAACAATAAAAGCAAAGAGCATTGCATCAAGAATGCTCTGGAACTAGAGTAGAAAACAGTAATATATTTGCCCAAATAGTTACAGGAATTTATTCTACCCCAAACAAACAAAAAAAAATCTGCATTTTTACACAAAAGTAGTATGAAACGGTATCCAAAACATACATAAAGTTGTTTCATCCCTTCCCAAAATTCTACAAAGAATACAAATGTCAAGCTACAATAACTTGCAGTTAGGTTTCTATAAACCTTTCAGTAGGGCTTTTGTGGAAGGACAGGAGGAGGGAAGAGTGAGAGAGAGAAATGCGTAATTGTAATTAAGGATTCCCCTGTGCTTTGCCAGTTGCTTAATTTGCCCTTTCCTCTTCTTAGGCACTAGCTGTTTGTAGGGCAACACCACAGGCAGCACAAACAGAATAAGCACTGAGAAGGCAAGGATCTACACAGTGCTATGGCCAAAACTCTTATCCCTCCTCTCAGAGACCATGGGTGGCATCTCCATGACATCTTTAGTCTTAACCAGCAGGAGACAGAAATCCCAAGACCATTCCTTAACCCAGGCCACCCACAAAGCAACAGCAGCATGCTGAGCTATAATAATACAGCAGTAACTTGAACATATACTCACATTAACAAGAGAATGAAAAGAATAAAACCTGCTAGATTTAGAAAGGCAACTGACTGACATTTGTGTTAATCTTTCCTTTAGAAGACAGTTTAGACAACATTATTATAACCTAAGGATGAAGAACAAATACCAAATTTTGAAAACAAAAACATTTTCAAATTAATGCATTCATCTACTTAGAAGGAAATATATCTAATAAGAATTAATTAGAACTCTTAGCTATAGAGTATTATTACTGTTTATATGATGTTTGCAATAGCACTAGATGAACAGGATTACAGACCTAATAATCATTATTTTTAGTTTGGGATTTTTTCTTCTACTTAATGATTGACAATGAGAGTTAGAAAAGATTCAAAGCAAGCTGTTCTACGTACAATGTATCAAGTTGCAAATTCAGAAGTCCTACATCAAATTTCAAGAGATTTACACACATTGCATTGTGTTTGCAACGATAAGCACAGAAGTGCACATAAAATAGATGTGTAAATCACTAGTCAGAAGTCTAGCTGAGCATTTTCATGCTTGATTAACTCCATTTCAACATGCAATCATAGTAATTATGTGAACAAAGCACACTACTGCATGTGCATTTTTTTCAAGGCTCTGGATTCTTCTTAAATTCATAAGTCCAAAAGAAAACCATGAACTAGTAGAGGCATGACAAAAGAGAGAACAATAATAAAGAAGAGAAATATTCATTAGCATTGTATTTGAAATGTACAGGCGCTCTTACTCTATCTTCCTTTTTTGGCAATTGATCACTGATAAGTGCTTTAGTACGTCTCAGAAACCAGCCGGACATTTTTCTTGCTAGCTTCGCCATGGCCTTACGACCTGTTGCTAGCTCTCTTTTGGTTGCAGTGTGCCTCTGACCATGCTCCACTGGATCAGAAAATTTCTTCTTGAAATGCATTCTACTACCCAAAAGTCCTGGTACAGCCCTGTTAAAAAAAAAAAAAAAAAAGTAGGGAAAAAAAGAGTGGGGCAGGGGGTTGGTCTTGAAGGAATAGCAGCGTTTTCTTTACACCAAGACTGCCGATCCCTTTCCACTGATTAAAAAAGCATACCATACATTGTTTTTGGCTAACAGCAAGAGATGTTAAATTAGCAACCAGTAAGGAAATGAATAAAAGTGGTGTATATAAATAGAAACATACACTACTTCCAGACATTCAAATTTTTTCGTTTACTTATTGTGATCCTCAAATTTTAAAGAGATTCCCCTTAGGAAAAGGCATGCCGTCTCCAGAAATCTACAGCTCAGCAGACCAAGTCACAAGCATACAGAAACTCCAAACTCCAAGGCTGCTCCTGTTTAAGAGCTTAAATAGGAAGCTAGACTGTCACATTTTCAATGTTTACCATTTTTATTAAAAACAGGCTATATAGATACTACAATTTACTGAATAAAATTCCAAGAAACCCAACAGAAACATGAACTTAGTAATCACTGGCATCACTATATATTGGAACAACCCATCAACAACATTGGCATAGTTTTAATGGACCAGATACAACACTAAGCTTAGCATTAAAGAATTTCTTTCCTGATATTTCAGCTTCAGCCTGGATTTCCTTAAACCTAAAGAACGTTTCCTTTGTTTTTCCTTTGTAAAGTATCGCCAGTAAAGCTTCTATGTTTGGATTTATATCTAGGATTTCCACTTCTCTCTCAAAAGTTTCCTTGGACAAGACTGTTGCGTTGTAAAATCTGCACTAGTTCATTTTGAAAAGCAGCAAAATACTATTACTTTCAACTTCCAAGTATGTCAGAATGACCTGCACATATTGGACAAAACAAAGGCATGATGTCATTCAAAGCTGTGTAATCATTCTCAACCTACTGTGTGGAAGAGAGAAGAGAAAAAAAAAAAAAAGTCCTTAGAAAAGAAAGAGAAATGAAGGGAAAAACAAACAAACAAACAACTAAATGCTTCGCAAATTCCTCAAAGAAGTAATCATAGAATAAAATGAATCATAGAATGACTTGGATTGGAAGGGACCTCAAAGATCATCTAGTTCCAACCTACTTGCCATAGGCAAGGTTGCCACCCACTAGATCAGGTTGCTCTGGGCCTCATCTAACCTGATCTTCAATACCTCCAGGGATGAGGGCATCCACAATCTCTCTGGGCAACCTGTTCCATTGCCTCATCACCCACTAGGGAAGGTTAAGAGGAACTCCAAATCTATTAAATTCCTGCAAAATACGTATTACAAGCGGACCTAGAAAGAGTTTACTTCAAATTCATATATGGAAAAATATTTACATTCTCACAAATATGCTGTCTTTTCTTGTCTTGTCAGAGACAAGTCCAAATCCAGCTCTATCCCAATCCCACTACATAATTAAGATATACAGGTGTTTTACCATAAAAAAAAAAAAGCTATTTTATTTACCAGTCCATAACACACCACAGTTCCTTCATATTGTTTTGAAGAATGGTTCCAGTAAGGCCTATGCGAACACTGCATTTTAAGGACTTCATGGTTTGAGTTATTTGAGCCTTTGGATTCTTGATTCTATGCGCTTCATCCACTATGACAGCAGACCACTCTACACTGCAGAAGAGCAGAAGAAATACTGTCTTAACTGAAACTACGTATCCCATCACTCCACATACACATAAAAATTGACATCAGTCACACACATAGCCCTGATAAGTATAGCCTAAAAGTATGTATTTTTTTTTCGTATTTTACATTGTGTTATACAAAGCAGTTTCCTCATATTCTGTTTGTTTAGTAAATTTAATTGCCATAGTTAAGTATAACAGCTAAAACTCTTAGACAAACAGATGAACCAATGTCAGCTGTATCAAACATTTTCTGTGAAGAAAGCTTTCCATTTCCGGAGCAATCAACTACAGCATGTCTCGCCAGCACTATCAATCAGCACATCTTACCAGCACTAATTCCACTCATTAAGAAGATTTAGAAATAAACTGAATAAATCTCTTACTGTGAACTTCTGAACCATGACTAACATAGGTATACTTCATTTTTTCCTCCCCAAAAAACTATCCACTGTAACTAGGAATAGACTCAAAGCATTTCTAACTGCAGTTTCCTAAATGAAAGCATCACACAACTTCTTCAGTATCTATAAAAAAACAATATGGCAGAGGTGTCTTAGAATTTCATGATTTTGAGACCAAGAGGCATATAACAGCAGAAGCAGGGACTGAATGAGACTTTGCAACCAGTTCAAGTATAAAATTTGAAGGCAAAATGAACTGTCCACTGTGATATAAGTTTAAAATCATCAAGTCCCTAGGAAGAAATTTAATAATTTTATAAGATTGCTTTATATACATGAATGAATATTTCAATTAAATTATTTGTTATTTGAAGCAGCAAAAGGCTGAAGCAGATGCATTTATATAAAACCTTTTTCCTGAGTGGGTCTTATGCGTTTTACATGACTACTGCGAAAATCATCTTGTAACATTTCTGATGCCTACTAAATACTCACATCCAAGTTTCTTACATTCCTAAAGTCTGCTAATAACTTAATTTACATGAAGAATGGAGTCTATGTATTCTTTCTCTTTACAGAACTTCTACATACCCGATCTAAAGCTTTGCTAACTTCAAGGATATGAAATTAGCTATGAAGAGCTTTCACAGCTAATCTACTTATTACAGAAGCTTGAAAGTCAACTAGAGAACTTAAGAACAAAATCTTGTCAAGCCATCCTTAATAATAACTACTTAGAGCCAGTCTGAGGCCAATCCATCATTCTAGCTAAGCATGACACCTCTCAGTGTCAAAAGAGTATCAAGCCCATCTAGTCACATGCTCTGCAGATATGGTTTGGTAAATCCATACACTAAAGCGATGTATTTATTCACACATGGGACCTCCTGTGCTGACGTGGGCTATTCAATCTCCAAGTGTGAAGAGTTCCTCAGAAAGACAACAGGAAGAAGAGAGGGTACTGCTAGCATTACTCCTTTAGTCTTCTCCTATCTGCACTTCTTTTTCAGCCCTGCAGATAGATCGTTGGAGATCAGATTGTTTTGGTGATGGCTGTCCAGAACAGCAGGACACACAGGGCCCTGGGCCTTTCCTATCACCCGGCACAAGAAGGTCTGCAAAGCCACTGACAAACGACACTAGCTGCTAAGGGCAGGCTGCTACTACTAACAGAGAGCTGTTCATGCAGCTTGTACCCTACTTCCAAGATGAAACAGGGAAAGAGGACCACTAGGATCAGGTGAAAAGCTAAGTACTCCCAAATATAACAAAGGGGAAGGCAAAACTCCTCATTTAAAACCACTGGCAACCATGAGACAAACAAAGTAGGACTTCTAATATGATCTAATCTCATAAAGACTTTGATTCAGCTAAGTTGATTGTGTATTTAAAACTGGATACCTATATACTTTCCCTTGTATATCTAAGTTTTTAGGACTCAGGCATTTCATCAAGCAGGTGAAAAATACAAATAAAAAGGAAAATACCTTGTGAACATTTGATAAAAAATTCCACACCTCTTTTTCCTTAAACTGTATTGAAAGATAGAAATATCTTCTGCATATCTTTATCTACCACTGTTTCAGGAAGGCAATTCCTGCAGTTGTTAGAGAACACTTCATGAATGGGTTAAACAGCAAGGACAAGTTTTATGAAAACTATTCAAACACTTCTCCCAAGCATCCTATTACAAAGAAAGTATAGGGTAAACTCTCCAAAGACATTTAAGTGGGATTCACTTCTTCCATGCAATGAATCACTGGATTTTAACAGTAAATACATCACACATTAGAAATATGTACTTTCAAGGAGTAACACAGAATAAAACAGGCATTTAAAGCTGCATGTGTAGAAAAATGCATTAAAATAATTACCTGTTAAGTTCATCTAAATACAAGCGAAGCGTCTCATATGTTGTAAGGGCAACTTCACATTTCCCCTGCTTGATACGGCTCAGGTCATCATCCTTTTTACTGCCATGTAAGATGGAGACTTTGAAGTACCCCCACGTGTCTAACTCATCCTTCCAGTTGTACAGCACTGAAAGAGGGGCCACTATGAGGAAAGGCTGAAAACAAACAACCGTCACAGTATTACTGAAAATCTTCAGCACAAACCTTTCTCAATAAGGAATATCAAAATCTTGAGATTTATTTTACCACTTAGTAGTTTGAACTGTTTATTCTGTCACTTCAAAGCACAATACAGAAAATATCTGAACAGTCAATATAAATTCAGAAGTAAGTTTACTGAGTGTGCAAATACTACATGAAAAAAACCACACTGTAATGGTACAAAAAATAGCCAAAGTAGTACTGATATTTATTCAAATTATCAACTGCAGTAAGACATGATATACTATCACACTGCTTTCTTATAGCATCTGCATCCATATACCATGTAATGTTTTACAGATGCTAAAAACAGAAGATTGAAGAAGTAAAGCAGCTTCCTCCAATCCATAATTCTGGTTAATACATGATTAAAACAGAAAGCATCAAAAAAAAAATTAAGACAATCTGTATAACACATTTGTTATCACAGAAAAATAACATCAAGTGAGATGGGAAGGGACCTCATGTAGTCCTAATCCAACTTTCTGGTCAAAGCAGAGGCAACATTGAATCCAGACAAGGTCATTTATAGCTTTTCCCACTCAGGTCTTGAAAACACTTAAGGGATGGACCTTTCTCTGTGACCTGTTCCAATATTTTGTTGCCCCTGGAGTAGAATTCTTCTTGTCCTGTAGCCAGTCAGAAGCACCCCTGTCTTCTCACATTACATGCTACCCCTTCACCTCTTCTTGCTTGCCTGAATTTCTCAGTGAACCCATAACCATTGTTCACAAAGCTATCGTCATACAGATCGTTCTGGTAGTCAAGATATTCTAGTCATTCCAATAGCATAAGCATTGAACAACAGAAATTGCATGGGTCCTCTGACGTGTAAGATTACAAACATCCTATTTCTCCCATTCACACAGAATAGAATCACAGAATCCTCTACGTTGGAAGAGACCTCCAAGATCACCTAGTCCAACCTCTGACTTAACACTAACTAGTCCTCTACTACACTGTATCACTACGAACAGTTACATACATCCCTATTTGCTGTAACAGTATTTGATTATGTAGATCAATCAGCCTTACTTATGACATTACAATAGCCATTCAACATGCAAAGTCACAAGAATATTAGCAATAAGCTTACCAAATACATGCATTAGTCTTAAATATTTAAAAGTACTATTACAATATCCACTCATATACATACAACATTTCTTGTAGTTTAGGAACACAATCACACAAAACTATTATGTTCTGCTCACTGACACAGACTTTTTAAAGTACTCTAGCCACAAATCTCACACAGATACTTCCAAATGTTTTGCACTAGTACATACCGACAGCATTAACAGACTAGGAAACTGTTAGACAATGCGCTGTGACAATCTGGAAAACTGAAGGCTTCCCTGACACACCCAGAAAGGCCAAGAACCCCCTAACCTACCAAATTAACTGAACATTGAAAAAGAACATATGTGAACTCCTAAAGCAAACAAACAACAACAATTATTGCCTTTTATCAAAATCCTTAAAAGCTTATCATTAAAAGATGTACCTTCTTAGGGCTATACTTTGATTCTTTTTTCATTGTCCTCCGTAAAAATTCTGGCATATTATTTTCAATATCTTCACGTGTTCCCTTCTTGTGCAACACTGCAGCCAGAAATGAAATGACCTTGAGAAAGAAAACAATTCTCAGCAATCATGTAAAAAAAAAACAAACAAACAAAAAAAAACACAACAACAAACAAACAACAAAACAAACAGAATGAACAAGTTCCACTGAAAATAAACACTTCAGACAAAATCCTGAATGGGATTTAGTATTTCTATATATAATATTTATATATTTATCTTATTGTAAATCATTCTCAGTTTTTAAAATGGGAACCACTCCCCTTGGAGAATTCTGAATTTACAAGGGCATTTGTAAATTTATTAATTGCTCTATTTGCTCTTTAACATTGAAGTAGAAATGTCTCAAAATTACAGAAGAAATTATAAAGAAGACAGGAAGGGATAAGGCACATCTTGCTGTTCTCCTGACATGAAGGGCACATGAGTGTTGGATGAGGAGAGAAGGAAGAGACAATTGCTAACCGTACTCCAACCCTACTTCTGCAAAAGGGAGAGGTTTCTGGTATCTGGCCAGAACATTTAAATCTGTAACACCCACTTGGGACAAATGACATCCATGGAGCTAAGCAGAAGCAAGAACCAATGCAGCATCAGGGAGGTACCCTTTTCAAAGTTCACCGGTCTCCCTTTACTCAGGACTTTTGCAGCTGCTTCACAGCTGCTCATAGCAGGGCAGAGGTAGAGCTGTCAGCTGTTGATTTCAAAAAAGGAAAAAATGTAGCCAAAGCTTTCTCTCTCCGGTGATGGGGGAGAAGAGCCAGCCAAGAGCACAAGAGTTGATTGAAAAATATCTGAAAAGAGTAGAGTTAGATGAGAAGAACACAGGGAAACCCATCATATATAGGACTAGATGGGAAAAGATATATGGAAAAAGTAAATGAATGCATAATATTTCATATACACCGAGACTAAGAGGCAAGCTTACACATGTTGTTTGACTTCACTATCTTTTTAAATCCTGTCAAGAATGGCAATAAAATTCTACCAAACAAAATCTGCATGTGCCTTCCAGATCCTCCAGTTTCAGAAGAATTATGCATCACACATTTGTAACAATAGCAAAGGTGTAAAAGAGCAACTCTGCTGAGAAACCTTTGGCTCTTTCAGATAATGCAGGAAGAGATCTAAAGGCTTTCATAGAAAACTTTAAATTACTGCAGTCATATAAAAAACATTATTGCACTTGTTTACACTTCAACTTGAAAAGAGAGAGCCATGCACTCAAGCCAATTTAAGCAAAAAACAGGAGTAGAAAGAACATTAGAATGCAAAAATCTTACAGAAAAGTCTATCTCAGATATCAACCTATAATTTAGAAATGGTAAGACTCAAACAACTGATAAACAAAAGCAAAACTTTCTGTAACACTAAGTCAGTTATCTAGTACTTGATCAAGTTTAAGTAGTATTTATTCTTTCATACATAGTAATCTGTACTAAACAAGTGAACTCATCTTTTAATTCTTATCTTCCAAACTGCTTTCCCACACTGCATTATAAGAGCATAAATACTGTGTTTCAATAAGGTAGATTTTTTGAAGAATATCTTATGGATTGCTTTCTTAAGTGAACTTGACATTGTGATTAGAAGGCATAGTATCACATCCAAATTCTACAAAGGAACACAAGTCGCTGTATGCTCAGTATGACCTGGTCATCAGGGTATCAGCTACAACTCTCAAATACAAGACATAGAAGCAAGATAACTTTATTTTTTTCCTGATTTAATACTGTCTTATGTGGATGCTTCAACAATATTAAATCAGATATTTGCAATTCTTGCATAACTACTTAGTTCTTAAGCTGCCATGGACAAGAGATGTGGCCAAGGTTAGGTGAAGCACAAAGTAAACAGCTCCAGTTTGGTTTTAATAACTGCATTAACAGATCAGTAGCACCTCTGCTCATCCATGATACACCTCTAAATGCCCTATCCAGACAAGTTTTGCCAATTTAGTTTACTTATTTCTCTAAATGCTTCACTAAAGAACAAGCTTCTGCGCACTGAAGCATCAGCTGACATTCTCCTCAATGGAAGCGCAACAGACAGCACTTGCCAGCAAGGGAATGAGCTGGCATTTCACATGTGGAAGAAGAGCAATGAAAGAGGGACAAAGACCATTGCATTCAATGGGCTAAATTAAAACCAGACAGATTAAAGAGAATTGTTTCAAACAAAACCACCCTAATTTTAATAAAATAAATGAATAATTTGAATCGCTATTCACAGCATAATGGAAAAATCCAGCTATACTTTGTCCTTTCATCAATATAAGTTGTACTTCCAACAGAGTGACAAAAGTAACATGGAACATCTAAGCACTTTTTCCCAGATAGGGGAGTAAACATGGCTTCTTCTTCCAGTTCCCAGTGCAGTCAAATTATTCATTTCCACAAAAAAAAGGGAAAAAGACATTTTAATACCGACAGTCAGTTAAAAGGTGTATGTACATTTGCCTGTGCAAATTACTTTCATTATGTGCAGGTATCAACCCTTAAAATACATTCGACATGAAACAAGCACTAACATTTTAACTACTGAAATTACCCAGCCTTACACTAGAAGTGGTCACATGCCAGTTTTGTGGCCTGTTAGGGGCTGATTTAAAGTAGCACAGGTTTCTGGATCGAAGTACTGTTCTGAGTCGTCACATCCTGCCTCCTACAATTTCACACCAAGAAAGGGAAGTTAAACTCCGCTGAGGTGGCTTTTCTCAAATAAGTCAATTTAAAAATAAATAAATAAATAAAATAATTTACACCTCACAGATAATTTTTTTGCAGTTTGTTATCTTTTGTCTCAATGTAGTCATAAAGAATAAAATAAATACCTGTATTGTCTTTCCAAGGCCCATATCATCTCCAAGAATACATCCCCTTTTATTAGCGTAGTGTCCATACAGAAACTGGGCTCCTTCCCTTTGATAATCACGTAGGTATCTATTAATTGTATATGGGATAAAGTCGCCATTGTCAGATAACTTAAAAGCCACTGCTGAAGACAGAAGATTTTGGTCAGGAAAATAAGGCTTTTCCAGATCACCATCATCAAATATTACGCTTTTCCAGGGACCTCTACCAGCTTCAACTCTACAGAGTTTAGATACTAGTATTTTCTTTTCTTCAGATTCCAGGAATGATACAGTAGCAAATGATTTTCCATTCTTGTCCTTTTCAATAGATGATATTGTTCCTTCACAAAGTTTCCCATTTTCAGGACAAGGTGCAAGGCATTTCTCTCCAACATGCCACGTACCTATGGAGGGAAAAAAAAGCAGAACAAAAACATAATGAAAAACTAGCCAAAAGCATGAAGTATTGCATTTGTCATACTAATATAAATATTAGATACAAATTTGTTTGAAAAGTGCATATAACTTAAGATTTTATTGACAGCAGCCCTAGTATTAGTGTTTAGAAACTGCTTAGTGTTTAGAACAAAACCCTGAGCTAGGTATATTATAGTTTGCTGAAGCATTGCTGTTTTATAAATGCCTGAAAATCTGTATGAAAAATATCCTTTGTAAAAGCCAAACTCTGATAGATTACATTGTTCGGTGATCGTTTCACTCAGCCCACACAAACACTAAAAGGTGATACCTGCAGATTTAGCATCCAATTAACTGTCCATGTAATCTGGTCAAAGGGATCTTCTGTATTAGATACATTTCTCATCCACCTGAATCTGGTAGTGCAGCTTTAGCAAGTTGTTTTACAAATATAATCATGCACGAAAACATCACCTTTCTCCTTACAAAGTCTAGCATTAGGTTAAAAAATAAACAAAAAACATGTTTAGAAACAACACTAAGTGTACTGTAAGAACATACAGTATCTTAGCATATGCCCATGTTGTTCACTGAAATAGCTATTTACCAAATTCCTTATGTAGCCGTCAGGCCTTAAACTGTTAAGATCTGTTCCTCTGTATGGTCTCTGTAAAGTCTTACAGCTTTCATACAGCTTATCAAATACTAACAACAGAGAAGATTGATCTGCTTTATTTCCAGCTATTTCATATACAATTTTAAAATGTTATATATATATGCTGCTAACAGAAAAAGATAAGAACAGCAGTATATCAGTTGAGAGAATCCACATCAAATTGACAAGGAAACATCCAACAAAATGTCTTCATTAGAAAAAATAGGGCATTCACTTTTTATAGTCAAAAGAGGAAGTCCTAGTAAATTAATGATTGCATGAAAAGGTTTTCAAATCTGAACTGAGGAAGCAGGCCTCCAAGTTTGTGGAAACAACTTCTAGCCTTGTCCTGCTCAGCTTTCCAAAAACTAAGTGACAAATACAATTCATTTCAGAACTTTTGTTTCTTATTTATTTGTTGGAATAAGTTTGCTGCATCTGGGAAAGTCATTAGCAGAAGCAGGCAGTGAGGCTTTTTTGCACAGGAGTAAGAGAGAATCCTGCAACAATTTGTACTTCATACCCACGATCAGTGGCAATACATACACCCTTTCACACTCCAATTCTTTGCAGATGTACAGAAAAAAAACGTAATCTGAGTGCTGAGTAAAAGAAAGAAACAGAAATACAACCAAGTTAATTTTCAGAAGTAAGGAACAGAAAAGAGGAAGTGCTGAAGGCAAGAAACTCCACCTTCCCCCACTTTTATGTCTCAGTGCGAAAAGCTGATGGAGGAGACAGGTTGTTCTCACCAGTCCCGGAGCTCCTGGAAGCGTATACTCACAAGGTTATTCTCTACACTTTATTAGCTAGTGATAAGTATATTTCATTCAGTTGGTTAAATTGCATATAGTAAAAGAAAACAGAAACATCCACGTAGCCCTCTATTCTGTAGCTAGCAGTGGCCATAAATGGACTTTCAGATCACAATGAAAAAATCACAAGTATACAGAATGCCTCTCTTCTAAAATTCTTTAGCCTTTAAGATTTTTTTTGAAGTATGGAAATTCCTTGGGACAGGTTTCTGCTTAGTAAACCACAGTGGACCTCTCTTCCAAGTAGCTTAATTCCCCTTTCAACACATGCAAATTTCTTGCATTTGATGTCTTCTGACTAGGATGTTCACAGGTGTGGTCTGTTTCACCTGCAAGAGATTTGCATCCTAAACCAGTGGCCCACTAGTTTTTACACTATTGAGATCATAAACTAGGATCACTCCATTTGATTCATGATTCTGCAGATCTCTTATGCTGCCCTTCCATCATCCTTGCTTGGGATGAGAAGTCCCACCCCACACCCTGTGCCCTGTACATAAGATACTACATACCTTCAGTCATGCCTGAAGATCTTCCCCGAAATTTGAAGCTCAAGTATATCTTTCTGAGGCAAAGGCTGATGTACACACAGTATATTCAATAAATTATATACAACTAATCTCTTGAACTTTAAGGTATTTGTACTGTCTTACACACATGCCTAAATCCATGAAAAACAAAAGAGGGAGAGAGCATGACTTTCTCCCCTTAGCATTTGAATCTTTGGGCAATTTCTCAAAACTGAGAAGCAAGACTGAAATATGAAACTAGTAATATCCAGCTCATTGGTAAATATGCAAAACAGAATTTAAAATACATGAGTATTTCCTATTTTAGTTTCTTTTACAGTAATATCTGTGACACGTAGCCTTTGAAGAGTACATTAACTAGGTTAAAGCTATGATAAGATGACAGTGCCTTTGTTTCTAAGGCATTTCCTTCAGTTTTACAAGTCACTTCTGACTTGACAGAACTAGCATTCCAGGTGCAAAGCAGAATAGAGAGCACAGGACAGTTACTTCAGAAATACAAAATTCTAAATCTACTAAGAAAAATGAGAAAAATGGCAAAATAATGGTATTAAGGATACCACTGCTGCAAGGTTCCAGAAAATAACGCTGTACAGGCTGAAATAAGAACTGCTACTTTAACTAGCCTGATTCACTAGCTTCTTTTTTTTGGAACCAGACAATTGTTTATGTAGGGTAAGACCTTTAAAGTGAAGAAATTTCTCTACTGTGGCTTCCAAGTATAGCTGCAGTACACTTGCCATCTGTGGAAAATGAGGGTATTTAAGATGTTTGCCTGTATCTATCTATCTCATTACCACTTATGAGAAAATGCAAAGCGAGGTAATGGCCTACTGTCACTCCCTAGCCCGCTTTAACAACTATTCCTGCAGAAAATAAGCAAAATCACTGCGAACGCTCTGTAGATAGCGAGGTTGAACCACTTTAACGTACAGCTGGAAGCTTTTCCACTCCGACAACCTACCTTCAGCGCACACTCAACACACCATGAAGCAAAACCGCGGCTTTTCCTGAAAAGTCCTAAAACTTGCTCAACAGGGGAGGCTACGGCTAACATTGTCTTCCAAAAAGATGACGAAGCGGGGAGCTTCGCCTTCACTTCAACACACACCACCCCTTCTCCAGAGGAAAAATAACACACAACGAGCCCAGGAGGCGGCCGTTCCTAACGGAAATAACCGCCGCACGGAGCCTCCCCCGACACCCCCTCGGGACTCCCCGACCGCCCGCCCGCCCTCACCTGCGGTCGCCTCGCACATCCCGGCCGCGGGGCCGCGCCTCACGCTCCCCGGGGGCGGCCGCGGAGCCCCGGGCAGGACGGGCCCGGCGGAGCGCTCCGGAGCCCGGCGGTACGCCCAAGGGGGAGCGTGGCCGCGGCCGCCATCTTGGGCCCGGCACCACCCCGCGGGGCACGGCCGGGCCGCGGCGCTAAGTATCGCGAGGGTTGGGGGCTGTCTCGGGAGAGGAGGGTGGAGAGGGGCTGGGGGAAGGGGGTTAGGCTTGTGGTTCTCTGAGGCGTGAGGGTGCAACGTGTGTACTCAGACAATAAAACACATCCAGCACCACATCTATTGGCGAATACTGTTCAAAAATACACCACCAATAAAAGATATTGCCTTAAAAACATACTTGTAGTCTTGTAGTTACCTGCACCGCGTCGGTCCTAAAGGGATGTGACAAGAACTGTCACAAAGCCAAGGCTGGGAGCAGCACGGTGATGTTTCAGATTTCGAAGCTTTGGCAAAATAATTGCACTGCAACCTCACTGCGACCTCACATACTTAACGAACCTCAGCCCTCAGAACGTCTTAGATCAGCAAGAATATATGCTGTGATTCTAAGGCAAACTTTTAAACGGGGTCATGTTTGAAGATAAAGGTTTGTTTATACCACAAAGTGTTTATTTAATTTATATTATGTTGCATTTGATTCTTCTACAGAGATACTTGTGCTTAATAAGGATTCTTCCCAGAAGAGTACATCTGTTATTTTACTGTAATAAATACAGTATTATAGTTGCCCAATAGGAGGAAATAAGAAATAGGTTAAACTCCTTAAACACTTTAAATTTTAAACACTTTAATTCTTCTAGCAGGAACTAACATTCTGACTATACTCCAATGGTCCCATTCAGTGGTAAGGCTTCAGTGGCTTATCTGGAGCCAGAATTGCCCATGAAAACCCAACTGATATTACTAGGTTGAGTCTCCATTACACCTAGGTATGCTCTTGTAACTCTTCTTAAGATGGTCAACAAAGGAAGAAAGGCATCCTTACTTAGCTTTTTAGTTGGTTATCAGATAGCTTTCCTCTGCTGTTAAAATTCCTCTCACAAATTACAAGCAGTTTCTGTAACTTTACAACACTTCAGGGAAAAAAATTAAAATAATAATAATAATAAACCATAAAAAATGGAAGCTAGACAGAGAGAGAGAACTTTCACCAGGACATTCTTTCCTTGTAGGACCAGGCCCACAATGAAAATGTTTTCAGAAGTCAGTGAATTAATTACTTATGTAATCTATCTGTTACAGTTTTTAGAATATAGAAGTCCTTCCAGGAAATCGTTCTAGCTCAAGTTAGAAGCGAGGATTATCTCACACCATGTTTCTGCAGGAAAAGATTTGTAAGATTTTATTTTGAAAAGCTGTTGATATTACTGAAAAGTTCAATATATCCAAACTCCATATGAAAACTGGAACTTTGCTTATATTTAACTTTAGATCTCATAAGACTAAGTATTAGACTCAGGTAATAACCAAAATGAATAGGATAATGGGGATATGCACTTTGAAAAGATGTGCTGTATTCCTGAAGGCATTTCACATGGCTTTCCTGTTCAGTCTTCTTTGACAGATGGAGGAAATAAACTAATTGCTGTGCATCTCAAAAGGGCAGCTTAGTTACTTTTTACAGCATCCTCTGTGTCAGCATGTCTGAAAACAAAACAGGTTAGTGGTTCTCAGATGCACTGTTTGCAAATTGAGCTGAAATCCATAGAAAGCACAAGCACCTAGAATTTTTGAAAATATAAGACAATTGTCTAATTCTGTACCAGAAGAAAAAAGGGGTTGTTCAATTCAGTGATATTAATTAAGCATGATAACATTAAAAGTGCTAGTTAGAGGAACTTGGTTATGTGGTATGTGCTGAATTAATATTTTGGAAGGCCTTTTGTCTCTACCTAAAGTTTGTTTGTCACACAGTTTTACACATCCCCTATTAATAACATTCAAGAAGCTCTTGCAGTTCTTGTTGGAAATAGGCCTGCTGGGGTGCTATGAAGTGTCTGTGCGCTCATACACACTTCTTAGGAAACATAAAAAAAAATTAGAGCTCTTGTGTGCAGCTGTAGGGCTACACAGTATGGTTGTGATCAGTGTGGTGAAATAGCTCACACAAATGGAGTGATGGTGTGGATATACAAATGGAGTGATGGTATGGATATACAGGGTCCGTTTAGGATGGATGGACCAGGACAGGGAGGAGTGGGACAGTCTGTTTCCTTGAGAGAGCTCTGCCTGGGGACAGATCCCAAGCCAGCTGAGAGTTTATAGGTTAGGAGTAGAGAGCAGACCAAAGGGGGCAACATTCTTGTAGATGTCTGCTGCAGACTGCCAGATCAGAAAGAAATAGGAGAGGTCTTTTTCTGGATAATTGGAGGAACACCCTTGTTTGCAGGCCATTCTCCTCATTGGGATTTTAGCCACCCCAGTAATGTTCAAATGACAAGTGCTGTAGCATAGAAGCAATCCAGAAGTGTTTTTTTTTTTTTTTTTTTTTTTTTTTTCTCACAACTTCAATCCAGGAGTGCACTAATAACAACTTTCTGACACAGGTGATCTCCACAGATGGAGCTGCCCTGTTGAGTCTCATACCTACCAAAAAGATCTGGCTGGTAATATGAAGGTTGGGGGCAGCATCGGTGGTAGCAGCCGTGAGATGGTGGAGTCCAGGATCTTGAGAGACGGGAAGAAGGTAAATAGCAGGATCATGATTTTGTACTTCAGGAGATCAGGCTCATGCTTGACCAGCCTTCTGAAATGACTGGCTTAGTGGACTAAGGGAGAGCAGTGTAGGTTATTTATCTTGATGTAAGCAAGGATTTCAGAATTTTCTCCTGTAACATCTTTTATAGACAGAGTAATGAACTATGGATTAGATAAAGGGATAGTGAGGTGGATTGAAAACTAGATGAACTTCAGAGCTCAAAGGATTGTGAGCAGCAAAATGTCCAGCTGCAGTCCCATTACTAGTGGTATATGTTGGGGTCAATACTGGGGCCAGTACTGGCCAGAACATTTTCATGCAGATGGTGGGACAGTGTACATCCTCAGCAAATTTACAGGTGATACACAATTGGAAGGAGTGTTTGACAGACCGGATAGTTGTGCTGCCATCCAAGAGGGACTTCAATAGACTGGCAAGCAACTTTGCAGGTAAGAACCTATGGTTCCCAGTGGACAGAAAGTTGGCAATGAAGAAGCAGTGGAGGCTCACAGCGCAGAAGGCCAACATGCTGGGCTGCACAAGGAAGAGCGTCTCCAAATGGTCAAAAGGTGGTGATTCTCCTACAGCACAGTTTGCTCAGGGGTACCAATGCTTGGAGATACTCAGATCCCAGCTGGGCATATGCCTAAGCAACCTGCTTAAGGTGAATCACTCTGAGCAGGGGAGGTTTGACTAGAGGTTGGAGCCTTCCAACCTTAACCATTCTGTGAAGTATGTAGGACAAACTGAATTCTGGCTAACTGCTAGTGCTATTACTTAAAAATGAAGAGCTTTAGATACCAGGCAGATTGCTTAGCCAAAGACCAGTTTGTCCCTTGTAGCCCAGTGTCAGAACACAGGACAATAATTCTAACCTAACTATATGCATACTTCCAATCTCATTTTCCTGTTAATAACTCACAAGGTCTTCAAGTCCTTCTTCTCTTTCTTGCCCTCAGTCATAAAACAAAATCCTGAAAATGCTAACTAAGTGTGTCTGGAAATGCTGCACAACACGTAAAACATATGCATAACACATAAAAATAGATAACACCTTGAGAGTTTAACTCAATAAATCAGATATACCTTGTATTGCTAACTCATTCTTTCTCAAACACAGACCAGACAGTCTTAAATCTTCTGAGCTCTTAGAAGCCAGGGCAGTATAATTCTTATAACACACTGCAAAATTGTCCTTTAAAGTTTGTCTGCCAGATGATGTGTTATTCAGCTTGAATAAACCTGAGAGACTGATTCCACAAGTGTTACAAAGTATTGATTCATTTCCTTCAAGTGTCTGGTTAAAGGGTAACTTGAGGAAAATGCAAAGTTTTGTCCTTAAATAAATATTGTATATAAATGGATCATGTCAGCAACACTCAGATTTCATGATTGCCTGGAGTGGGAACTGGCTAATGAGACTTGTCAGCTCCATTGGATTTGTTGCAGATATTTGTGTAGAGCAGTTTTGAATGTTTCAGAAAAATATGTGAACATTCAAAAGGTTTGTGGAACAGTCTCAGTTTTGCTCTGGGCCTGGTTAAACCGAATCAGCATAATTGTTCTTCAGAGGATCTTTTATTATGTGTTACACATTTCACTTTACAAATATAAATTATTTCAGAAATGGAACAGAGCTTTCCATTAGGAGCAGTAGTCATAGAAATGGTTTATGGAGATTACGGTTGAGTTTGGTTCCCGTAATCCCTTTTTTTCCTTCAGGAAAAAATAAAAAGCATTTGCTTCCTCATGCTTGATTTTACTTTTTTGAATTTTGATTGACACCAAATCATGAAGGGAAAGACTTAAAAGTAGTGCACATGCAAAAAGAGAGTGAAAAAGACTAGAAGTGGAAAGACACATTTTTTTTTCCTTTTTGGAGGGAGGGAGGGGGGAGGTGGAGTCGGGAGGTATGTAGCGAGTTGTCCTCAAGCAATAAGAAAGTCAGGATTTAAAGCCTCCTAACCAGATAATATGCAAATGCAGTGTGATATATGAGACTGGACATGCAGCTTTCATAGCTACAATCAGAAAACCTGGAATGCACAACCCTTGTAAACAGGCCATCTGACTTAATTGTCAGGTCAAACCTAGCCAAAGTATTGCTCATCAAATAAAACTGTAGGGTTGCCTTGGAATTGTGATGCCAGCTGTGAATTGTTAAGCTTCTATGATGTTCAAAAATGAAGAAAAATCTGCATATAGTTGTAAGCATAAAGAACATTTTTTTTTTTATTCTTTCTAACTTGTTTTAAGCAATTTGCCTCAATTGTGTGACATAACCTGATGTGTTTCAATTTTCAATGAAACATGCAGAGACATACATCGCTCTTTTCCCCTTCCTCCAACCCCCCCCCCCAAAAAAAAAAAAAAAAAAAAAAGCCCTAAAATATGTTGGAAAGCAACTCTGAAGCTCCATTAAAAGAAACAACTCCTGTTTAAACAAACAAACAAAAAAATAGACTCTGATAATATGAGTAGAATGCAGTGTTTTATACAAGTTATTTCCTGTGTTTCTTTGCATTATTCATACAGTACATCTAGCAAAATGGGGTAGCTTGATGAAGTGGCAGTTTTTAGAAGAGCGTTATAACTGTGTACAAATATGTTGAAGATGCAAATTGGAGCTAAACAAGCTAAATTGGAGGCTTGTCAAACAATTCGATAGTCAGGTCCTCTAAAGCATGTAAGAATGCTGTGTGTTCATGTAGAAGGCAGGGATATTTTTGTTCATGGGGTATTTTTCCCCAACACTGAAGTCTGTTAACCTCTTTTACTATGAGGATCAGCCTGCCACTGGTGCCAGAAACCACAAACGTCTGGGCCAGTATGTCAGAGATTATTTCTGCAGAATCAGCTCTCAATATAACAAATATATTAAACCAGTAACCCAAGCACAGAGACATTTCATAGAATGATGTGAACTGCACTGCAAACTGTATCTTTGATTCAGATGAATTCTGAGCCCCTTTCCAATAGTCACGTATTAGTTACATATAAAGATGAAACTTTTTGTGACATCAGCAACAGAATACAGTACTAGTAAAACTACTGGTGGATTTTTTCAAGTCTTTGGTTGTGTGTGAAATTGCAAATGAAAGTATAATTGGAGAAATTCTGTGACATGATTTTATAACATCAAAAAATCATTATGCCAGTTAAATTAATTTAATGAAATAATCAAAAACATTTTGTGTTTTATATGAGAAAACTAAGTTGTCATGTATGCCTTTTCTTGGGTTAATATCATTTACATCTATTGTCAGGTACCTGATCACTGTAGTATGTCACATTTCTATTTCAAAGCAATATGTCACCTGCAAGTTTGTGTGCATACAGGTACATGTACATACTGTGGCATTGACCTCCAAACAAAGTGAAACCCATTCCTACTTTATTAAGCATGTCCAAATGCAAGTATCAATAATTAAAACTTAGTAAAACCACAAAATGGTAAATTTAATTCATATGCCATAATAAAGTCTTACTGTCCAAAGCAAACATATATGTTCCTCAGCCACAAGCAAATTCTCAGTTCCTTTGAGATATACCATTCAAATATTTTCTGTGGATCACTTTAACCAGTAAACTCCATGTTGATACCATTTTTTTTCAGGTTGTAGCATATAGAATAAGCTATCTATAAATCACAAAAAGAATCTACATGTATGACTTACAAAAGTAATTACTGTTACTGGTAAAAGCATACTTTTTTTCTAACCTTTAATTTACCTCAAGAAGATGTAATAAGCTTCCTTATTAAATAAATAAATAAAATCAGTCTTATTTAGGTATTGAATCACAACCTTAATATTTTTTTTCTTATTTTTTAAATAGAGTAGATTTCTTTTTGTGTATTCATATGTAGTATTTGATATTAAATTAGTTTAAAAAGGTCAATTTTGCTAACACATTTTGGTAGCATAAACCAGTGCCAAAGAGTAGGAGAATTTACTGCATTTGGAAGAATATTTTTCTTTCTGAGCATGATAGGTTGCTGACCTGAAATAGCGTTGCAAAGTCGGTCTCTGCCATAGGGCAGCACTGCATGGTAGACCTGCCTGCCCCTGCACAGTGCTCTCTTGCACTGAATGCTTCATTCCCCTCTCTGTAAACAAAAATGCTTTAAGTTTGGTAAGTAAAGCAAGCCAAAAAGAAAAGAACAGCCAAAGACAGAGAAAAATAAAGATGCTGAGTTTCTTCTGCTTCCTGGAAATTCCAGAGAATTTCCACAACATGGAAGATTAGTCAGCCCAAAGCTTTCCAGCCCTGTTTCAAATTCTTCTGTGTCTGTCCTAGAGGTTGATTCTGCCGGCATGACACAGACTGTAAGTGTAAGGCAGAAGTCCCTGGCTACCTTGGCCAACTGTCAAGTGTTTTCCATTGACCTCCACCCAGATGAAAAGAACACAGAGATAATACAGTCTTAGGTATAACAAAATGGAAAAAAATAGCAGAAAAAAGAGCTCCCAAGAGCATTCTTATCACAGCTGCTGATATATATATATAGAAGAAAAAAACTAAGTGCCTAAGTGGTTAATGCAAATTTTCTGATCAGTACCATCATTTCACAACAAGACATTTAAATTCTTTTAGCTGAATGGGACTTATGTGATTTTCTAAAACAGAATGAGATTAGTAAGTACTTAGTGCTGGGACAAATTAGAGTCTAAGTTATTACATCATCTCAGAAAGACCACAAAAGGGAGAGAAACTCTTTTGTTTCTAGAAAGACACATAATATTGATTCCTAAAAATAAAAATAATAAAAAATAAAAAAATAAAAGGAAAAAGAAATTAACCCTTATGTGGTTATGTGGTAATAGATTGTTTTGACACTGTCATTATCTAGATTTATGTATGTATCTTTCAGCTTCACTCAAGACCTAATTCTCCTCAGTCACTCCGAAGGCTTGAGGACTAGTAATTGTTAGAGTCTTCCATGGATTACTCCTGATCCTCAAAGACATGAGAGCAATTCCAAATTAACTTCCAAATACATTTATGTAAACTATGTATCCCGTCTCAGAAAGAATAATCCACTACATTCACATATAAACAGAACCTTTAAATATGCAACAGATGTTACATTTTTTGTAAAGCTCTTGAATTCATTGACAGGCCTTTGGCTAAACTGATGAATTAATTTGTTCAGGGCGGATTTCATAAATCCTCTAATAATTCTTACCCTTACACATCTTGACTTGATTTCTGAGATCTACAGCATATGTTTTAAATGTTTTAACCTTTACTACTTTAATCAGGTAACATTTATTTCAGGACTGGATGATGATCAGTCATTGAAAGATATAGTTGACTGGGAAATAAAATCCAATTTGTCAGTTAAACAAATGTCCTCTACATCCGAAATAAGAAGAAATCAGTCTGTATTACTGGATCCCTGAAATGATTAGCTGTTCTGATGTCACTCTCCCTTTCAAGAACATACAGTGCTGGATTGCCAAGTATTGCTGAATGCAGTGCTGGTAAGCAGAAAACCACAGTTACCATGCTTATATATAGTGAATTTTAAGGGTGGTTTGAATGTAAGCCTTTACCTCTATGCTGAGATTTAGTTGTATCTTTTAAAGATATTTTTCTTTAATATTCAGAGGTTAGATACCCATTTAAACAGCAATGAAATTATTCTGAAAAGCAATTTCTGTATAAGATGCTTGCTTTGGAGAGGTCTTTTCCTATGGTAATGCCTCTGATGCAATTATATCAAACAACTCAAAGGGGGGGTTATTGACAGATGTGCAATAAAATGTGCATGTAGAAAAAATTTTGTCTTTCATTGCTAGGTAACTGGCATGCCAGCTGCCCACTGAATAAACCTGTATATGTTTTCATACTATAATGGACATTCAGAGGCCCACAGGTTTACAGTCTTTCAGAAATTATAGCAATGTATTATATTTATAGTATTTTTATTTCTGGTGAAAACCTTTAACAGAGCAAGAGATTATTTTTTTGCCTCTTCCATAAGGTTTGTCAGCATTTGGCATATATATTCTGTGGACTTTTCTGAACCACCATGAAAAAATATGAACATAAGTTTCCATATTAACAGTGCTTAATGTTTATTCTACTGATCTTATCAGCCATTTGGTACATTCCCCAAAATCTCGGGTGCTTCTGTCTGTTCTCACATGCCTTAGTTATATGCCCTGGTTCCACCTTTATAATGACTTTTATAATTTTATTTTTTTACCAGTAATAAAATACCTGTGGACACATATGTAGACATTAAAATTCAGCAGTAGTAACAAACACATTTGGTGGTGTTCCATATTTAAATTAGAAAAATATTGTTCTCATACTAAATGTAGTAATATCTAAAACTGTCTGAAGAGGTCAGAAAATTTCCTTAAGACTTTAAATTGAACTTGTAATAAGGTGCTGTATTCTTGAATATGATGATGTCTTGTAATGCTAATTCTAGCTCTTGAATCTAGGTTTATCTAGGTTTAGAAAGGTCTGGATACATCAGTTCTGGGTGTTTGTTACTAGTTCCAACCTGTATGAATCCACAGAATTACTCATGTGTTATACCCTAATTGGGGAAGCTAAAATCCACTCTATAGCAGTTGATGCTTTCTTGCTCTGGAGCATGAAAATGAACTCTGGAGTATGTCTAAATGAACTCTGTTGTATCAAGTACAATTAGGAACTTGTAAGAATTGCAGGATTAAACAATATATAATGAAAACAAACCAGCACATCTGCATTCTGCCTTCAGAAATAAACTGAATCCTAGTTAAAGTCAAGCTAGGTGGTTTAAGTGTATTTGAAGGATGTCGGCAAATAAGAGTTTTTAATCTAGGCCAATTATGTATCTAGTATCTTACTTCCTGTATCTCCACAGTGAAAATGTTGTTCATGAATGGGAATTCCATTTCACTGGAGAAGAAATAGTTGAAAAATGAAACTTCGGCTTATGATGTTGTATTTGTTTTAGAAGCCAAAACGAACAAACAAACAAAATCAAAACAACAAGAACAACAAGAGTAAGCAAGCAACCAAGCAAGTAACAAACCAACTAAAAAAAAAAAAAAAAGCTACTCCAATACATTTGGGAAACAGAAAACCTAACAAAGTTCTCTTTTATTTATTTATTTATTTGTTTGTTTGTATGTTTGTTTCTTTGTTTATTTTCCTTTTGATATTGTCCATCAGGTTCTTGCCAGTTCCTCCATAGGGCACAACATTAACCTCAACTATCACCCACCTGGCTAACTAGTAGAAGTGACAAAAATGTTTATTAACTGCCTCCTGTCTGCCTTGCCTTTGACAAAGCCACTCATACTGGCCTACCTACCCAGCTGATAAATTTCATTAGACCTTAAATATGTAGTTTTCACAGAGATTTTTTGTGAGCTAAAGAATCCATTCTTAGTAATTCTTAACACTTGATTGGATGAAGACCTGAGCAGCATAACCTTGGATGAAGACCTAAGCAATATAATCTAGATTAAATTTAGTCCTGCTTTCAGCAAGAGGTTGGATATAAAACCTCTTCCAACTAAACTTGACAAAGGTTTTGTGGTTCAGTCTGTTCTAGGTGAAGTTGGTCCAAAGATTTGAATATTATTAGGGGAGACTGATAGATAGTATAATCACATCTCACCACTTTGCAGTTATATGGAAGATTACAATACATAAAATTCAATATAAAGTACAGTTTGCACATAAACTGAATGTTACTTGTCCTGTTAACTGCTGTACAGCTCTCTCTGGAGCAACCAGAATTCATTGTAATGAAAGACCCTTTAAAAGCTATGATCTGGAAAAGTCAGTAAAAATCTCCTGGTGTGTAATTTGATTCATAGGTCATATTTACCACACTGGTTCTATTCTATAAATGGCAAGAAATGATAATATCTGAGAAATATACCATTTTTTTTTCTCATGCACCAGAGGGAATGTCCTGTGGGGTAAATCTAGGCTGGTTTTCTCAGGGATCAGGACTATTGCTAATGTGCCATCTAATTATCAATTAGAAGGCAAACAGCTCTTGTGCCTTGAAATTGCTCACCAAAACCAAACCTAGCCACTAGGGAAAATGCCTAGAGGAATTTTAAAAGTGTTGTCAGACACCACAGTTTATAAATACAAAATGAACTGCAGTATGTTGTAGAAACAACTTTGTGATTGAACAAATGCTGTATTACCAACTCTGGCATGTATTTGTGCAAAATAGGTGATAGGATAAACCTGTAATTTAAAACCAAATGTACCATAAGCTGCAGGAAGTTGTTATTTAATTTTCTTCAAATACTTTACTTAACAATATTTTCTGTCACAGCATCTCTGATACCCAGCCAGTAACATATTGCAGCGTACACTGACAGCAGCAATACATTTTACAATTAGACAAACAAATGCAGGGAGGTTGAATGAAAGAATTGCCGAGAGAACAAAGAACACTTACAGCAACCAGGAAAAAATAAAAAAAAAAATAAATAAAAATCCTTTGCTTCTTAGTTTCTCATTTCACAGCTTCAGATTCACATTGGTAAACTCAAGTTCCAAGATCAGCTTTTATTGTTATGTATTGTTTTCTACCAAAAATTAGAGTTCCATACAGTCAATATATAAATCTGCAATGAAATAGAATCATTTGTGCCAAGACTGGTTAAAGTAATTTTGTGTAAACACAGAAATCATTTTACTATATCAGCTAAAGTGGATGTGGTCATTTGCAGAAGATAATCAGAGAAGACTGTACTGCTTGATGATTGACTCTGTGCTCTTTGTTTTGGAATGAATGTGCCTCTAAGCTGAGAAAATAGAGTACTGTTTCAGTCTGCATACCACTTTCAGTGAAAACACATTACCAAAAGTAGCTACCATCATTTAGGAAAAACTGTTTCAACTGGCAAAAACAGCTGGTTTACATGTATACTGAAAACTTATGCTAGTATTGTAATATAAGTAGTATGATATCTAACAATATACTTAGACTAAAAGTTACTGAAATAATTTGTTTAGGTAAATATGGTAAGATATTCTAAACAAGACCTCTCGTGCCAGCACAGTTCATATCTAAATTAGAAGAATCCCCAGGTATAACCATAAAAATAATTGCATCAGAAAATGTGCCCTTCTGCTTGCCTACAGTGACATGGCTTTATATTAGTTGACTGGGATATCAAGTAGTAGTTTAACCACATCAATGCAGCAAGTGTGGACTTTTGATTTATTTCAGGTAAGCTTTGCAGTCTGCATCGTGCTCTGTCTTATTGAAATAAAGCCAATAACTGCCTGCAGGAAAGCCAGTTTAAATACAGCCTAACTTAATTAGTATCCATTGATAGCTGAAACTCTTAGATGTGTATGGTAATACCTACGTAGTTTATGTGTACTTTCAGATGCATCACAACTGTGGCCTCTTAGGATGAGCGGTAGCACAGGCATTTAGACAGGGAGACAAGACTTGTCCATGTAGCTAGTTCCTACAGAATTCCTATTGTTTTCTGAGGAAAAATAAATACAAAAATGAAAGCAAACAAACAAACAAAAACACATTTATTCTAACAACAATTATAGCAGTCTATCACTTTAAAATATTGTCTGTCATTTGAGTTGACAAAGAAGAAGCCTTAAGGTGCAGAAACCAAACCTTGAAAAGCATTCCAGACACATCATAAGCCTGAATTTTATAAAAAGCCTTAACCTAAATTCTGATACATTTATATGTAAAATATATGTAAAACAGTTCAGATAACTGGGATGAAGACATGGAACATGATCTTTTATTTCCTTCTCATCTTCCCTTTTCCCTGTTTTCCTTTTGACTTCAGGAAGGAATTCTAGGGCCAGAGGAGACCTAGAATTAGAGACCTAATTTGTAAACTCCAGGCTTTCAAAAAGAGATACAAGAAATGCCAGAGCTGCGAGATATATCCATATGTGTATTTGCTGACTCACAGAATTATTTATGTCCAAGCTTCCTACAGATGGAGCTATAGTGCAGTTTGTAAGGGCCTGTTTTCTTTCACAGCAGATAAAGGGATGACATCTCCACAAATGGGATCCTTATTTAGATGCCTTATGTCATATTTCCACTTTACTTGTTTTACTTGAATTAACTTTTTCAGAAAAGGTTATTTTTAAAGGCATAGCTTTTGCTAGGTCATCTCTTACGCAAAAAAAAAAAAAAAAAAAAAAAAAAAAAAAAAAAAAGTGGCTTTTGAGGTTGCTGATATTCATTTTGTTGCCATTTAATACTAATGCATTTAGCTTATTAATTCCTTCAATCCCTTCTTCAATATGGCAGCTAATACAGAAGGATAAAAAAAAAAAAAAACAAAAAAACAAAAAAAAAAAACAATCAAATAGCAAATGTATTTGTAGAAAAAAGGCAAAGACACAAGCTCAGTGTCATTGCTATAATGTCCCTGTTGCATGACTTCTGCTATTTTATCTTTTCTGTTATCTATCTATATTATAGGCTTTCTGGATCAAAGCCATTTTCTCCACATGTTGAGTTTTATGAATAGTATTTTAAAGCCTTTAGTTTAGGAAAAAAAAAAAAAAAGGCAAATATCTGTAATTTGATGGGTTTGTATTCTTGCAGAAGACTAAAGAAACATATTACATATTGTCTTTCATATTCTTCAGATATATTCTAAGTATTCATCCTTTCTAGTCTTCCATTGTGCCGCTTACTTAACAGACAGCAAGTAAGAAAATGCCTCAGCTGGCACCATGGACAGAGGCCCCCTGTGAGGTGTCCGGAGTTGTAGATAGTACACTCCTGACAACACTTACTTGTGTATAAATAGAAGACCTAAATTATTTTGTTAGATTCACTGAATTATCTGCATTGGCAGACTCTGAAGGTGAATAATTCTTCCCCAAGAATTGGACAAAAAGAACAACTCCTACTATTATGAAATATCTTTAGTTTGTAGGATGAGGGGGAGAGGAGGTTCAAATTAGCAAATGATAACTGGAAGAATCTCTGGTCATACCCCCTACCACATGACAGGAGAATAATTGAAAACACCAATGAATCTATAGTCCAAACTTTTAACATGACACTGGCAGACTTCACTTTTTGGTAGTCATTCCTCTGCCTTCCAGAATATACTTTAAGCTCACTGCAGTGTCCTCCTTTGCTACATCTAATAACAACATACAGCTCTGACTCCAGGATTCACACAATCCACAGAACCACAGAGTGACTGAGGTTGCAAGAAACCTCTGGATGTCATCTGGTCCAAGCTGCTGCTCAAGCAGTACCACTTGAAGCAGGTTGTCCAGGACCGTGTCCAGGGAGCTTTTGAAGATCAACGGGAGGGAGAGTCCACAACGAGAGAGGGAGCCTCTCTGTGCCAGTGCTCAGTCACCCACAGAGTAAAGTAAAGAAGTGTTTCCTGGGGTTCAGGGAGTATTTCCTGTGTTTCAGTTGCCTCTTGTTCTGCAACTGGCCACCTCTGGTATCTACCTAGCTGCATCCTCTTTGCAACCTCCCTTAAATCCAGACCCACTTCATGAGGCAAGCAGGGACTTGCATTTTTATTTCCTTCATGAAAAATGGAGTAGAGATGGAAGATATTTGCTATCCCCAAATGACAGCATAATTCAAACATAGCTTCTGGAATTTCAGCTCTGCACTGTAACTCACCATTCCCACTGACATGAAAAAATAGAACATCTGTTTGTGTGTATGTTGGGGGCCAAGGAGCGTATTTGTCCTACAAATATTATTAGCATTAATTTCCTGTTCAGCATTTTATCACACTGTCTATAGATGTAGACTCCTTGTTGATAAAAAGGGATTAAAGAATTCACTCGTTTACACTGGAACATTTTGGTCACAGACAGTTTTACATCTGCCACACCTGCAGGACTCATACAGGCAGGTTCTCAAGACTGGATAGAGATGAGGTACCACTCAGTCCTGAGACAAAGCATTGTGTCTTAACTCAGAGCCAATCATCAAATCTTTTTGCATATGAAGTTAGGCTCCCTTTTCACAGTGTAGTCTTCCATAAGATTGTATTTTGTTCATCATATGCAAGATACAAGCAAAAAAAATCCTCTGCTAGGGGTCCTAGGATTCCATTTTGGGTGGGCTGCTAATTTTGCGTAAAGCCTAAGGGCTGAGGAGAGATTCTAGAATGAGCAGGAGATTCCTGCTTGGCAGAATATAGGCCTGAGGCCTGCAGAAGAAGAAGAGAGAATAATTTCTAGTTGAATTTATGATCCGTAGTGGTGGTAGTGTAAGGCTGCAGTCCTGCACAGTGTTTATAGCAAATAATTCTTACTGAACAAGATGATCTATTGGCAGCCAAATTTTACTCATCTGACATGCTCCAAACAATGGAAATGTTTTTGTGTAGAGAGACAAGCCCCAAAAGTGTCCTCCATGACTATAAGTAGCAAAAAAAAAAAAAAAAAAAAAAAAAAGCCTTCCAACTGGCTATATATTAACCAATTAGAGCTATGGGCCTACTAGTCTTGTGTTCATGAGTATAACTAGAGTGACTCTGAGAAATATTACAGAACATGGAAATTATTTTCTACTGAAAACAAACACTTCAAGATGTGAATCACAGAAGATCTGAATATTTGAATCATAAGTAATCCTTGATTGCATGATTCAGTTGATATTGAAACAGTATGGTGCTGACTTTAGGAAATTTGAGGCTCTGAGGCTCTGAGAAGACAAATCCTCCTTCACATATTCTATCCTGTATATCTTGATTTAAGACAATTCTTCGTTTTGAACGTACACTAAAGTTTGCAGTTACAGACAGCACCACTGAACCTCCTCTGACTCACTGAGTATATGAACTAAAGATATCTCTATGGTAAAAGAAAGTACTTCTTGAAAAGCAGCTTGTGTTGATAACTCATCATTTTCCATATAAAATTTTATATCATTTTTTTTTATTTTTTTATTAATATTAACATTTTATCTCCCTGGGATATGCTCCTCCTATAGAACTGAGGACATTTTCAGAAAACAAAAATTGGTAGTATCTCCCAGCTCAACGGAGAGCTGCTTAGAAAAGAAGATTTGCAATTCTGCTGAGGTGTTGGCTTTAGAGATCTTTGTATTTTATTTAAGGAATACTTTTTCTGTGTTACAGTAATGCCTGAACACGATGAAGGAAACACTCTCTTTCCCTCTCCTTTCTGCCTGAGGCACTGTTATTTACCATTTCAGCGTTGTGCCTTTTGAGTTCACAGGAGGGCCATTGAAACTTAATCTTGTGAGGGTTAGTGAATGAGGCTTAGCAGTGAGACAGTAAGGCCTGTCTTGATATTGGAATATGCAGTGGACAGTTCATTTCTGAATGCTGGTAGGAAATGCATACATAGAATCACAGAATATCCCGAGTTGGAAGGGACCCACAGGGATCATCGAGTCTAACTCCTCGCTCCACACAGGTCTACCCAAAAATTCAGAGCATATGACTAAGAGCACAGTCCAAATGCTTCTTAAACTCCAACAGGCTTGGTGCCATGACTACATCCCTGAGGAGCCTGTTCCAGCATGCGACAACTCTCTCAGTGAAGAACTTCTTGATATCCAGCCTGAACCTCCCCTGTCACAGCTTGACTCCATTCCCTTGGGTCCTATCACTGATCACCAGAAAGAATAGATCAGCCCCTTCTCTCCCCCTTGTGTTGAAGTTGAGGGCCACAATGAGGTCTGCCCTCAGACTCCTCTTTTCCAGGCTGAACAGGCCAACCAACCTCAGCTGCTCCTCCCATGTCTTCCCCTCTAAGCCCTTCACGATCTTTGTAGCCCATCTGTGGACACTTTCCAATAGTTTCACATCCTTTTTGTACTGTGGTGCCCAGAACTGCACACAGTACTTGAGCTGAGGCCATTCCAGTGCAGAGTAGAGCAGGACTTTCCTTGACCAACCAGCAATACCATGCTTGATGCATCCCAGGATACAGTTGGCCCTTCTGGCTGCCAGGGCACACTGCTGCCTCATATTCAGCTTGCTATCAACCAGACCCCCAGATCCCTCTCTGCGGGGCTGCTCTCCAGTGTCTCATCACCCAGTCCGTACATATAGCCAGGGTTGCCCCATCCCAGGTGCAAGACCAGCACTTGCTCTTGTTAAACTTCATGTGGTTGGTGATTGCCCAGCTCTCCAATCTGTCCAGATCTCTCTGCAAGGCCCTGCACCCTCAACAGAGTCAATAACTCCTCCAAGTTTAGTATCATCAGCAAACTTACTCAAAACACCTTCTAGTCTTACATCCAAATCATTTACGAAAACATTGAAGAGAACCGGCCTTAAAAAGGAGCCCTGGGAGACCTCTCTGGTGACTGGCCACCAGCCTGATGTAGCCCCATTTACAACAACCCTTTGAGCCCTACCTGTCAGCCAATTGTTCACCCAGCATATTATGTTTTTATCTAGCTATATGCTGGACATTTTGTCCAGTAGGATCCTATGGGAAACTGCATCAAAAGCTTTACTGAAATCCAAAAATATTACATCAACTGGCTTCTCTTGATCAACTAGATGGATTATCTTATCATGAAAATAAATTAAGTTTGTTAAGCAGGACCTACCCCTTGTGAACCTGTGTTGGCTGGGACCAATGTCTGCATTGTCCCGCAGGTGCACCTCAATAACTCACAGGATAATCTCCGTAATTTTGCCAGGCACTGGTGCAAGACTGACAGAGCTGTAGTTGCCAGGGTCTTCTATCTTGCCCTTCTTGAAAATTGGCACGTTTGCCACCTTCCAGTCTACTGGGAGCTCTCCAGATTCCAAAGACTGTTGAAAAATGAGAGAGGTCCCTCAATGATGTCAGCCAGCTCTCTGAGCACGCTACGATGAATCCCATCCAGACCCATGGACTTGTATGGATCCAGGTGGAGTAGCAAATCTCATACACATTCAGGATGAGTTGGGAGTTTGTCATTCCCACTGTCAGGGCCCTCCAGCTCAGGGCTTCTGGGGTCCTGAAACCCATCTGTGTTGAAGACAGATGCAAAGAAGGTATTAAAAGTCTCTTCTATGCCTATGTCCTTGTTTGTGAGGTGACCATCCCCATCAAGTAGCAGACCTCTGTTTTCTCTGGTCCTCCTTTTTCTGTTCATATATATAAAAAACAAACAAACAAACAAACAACATTTTTAATGTCTCCCACAGACCTGACCAGCTTCAACTCTAATTGGGCTTTGGCTGCATGAATTTTCTCACTACAAATGCAAGCAGTGTCCCTATATTCCTTCCACATTGCCTGACCCTGCTTCCAGCAGCCATACACTTTTTTTTTTGTCCCTAAGCTCTAGAAAAAGATCCCTGGTCAGCCAAGCTGGCCTTCTGCCCCACCTGCTAGGCTTCCAATATTTTGGGATTGCCTGATCCAGTGCTTTTAGGAGGCAGTGCTTAAAGACTGACCAGCCCTGATGGATGCTGACACCTTCAAAAGCAGTTTCCCAGGGGACCTTACTAATTCCCTGAGCAGCCTGAAGTCTGCTCTCCCCATATCCAGGGGGCAGTTTTCCTTGTGCCACTAAAAATTTTAAACTCAATGCTTCATGGTCACTATGACCGTGGTTGCTATGACCAAGACAGCTGCCAATTGCTGCATCACCCATGTTACCCACATCTCCATCAACTGGAGAAGTAGGCTATCCAAAGAGAGGATACTAAACTGGACAATGGAAGAGTTGAAGCAAGAGATTGCAACACTGAAACACTGCAGGTTGCATGTAGCTTCTATCTTCTTTCTAATCTTCCCTTACTTTTTGTGGGGAAAAGAGCTGCAGCCTTCATCAGGACTCTGACACTGCTATGTGAGCCTCCCATCGGTACTACTTGCAAAGTTTATACTGTATAAGCTAGCAAGAAGGTTGAGTGCTCTGACAAGGTAGACTGCCACCAAACTAAAGTAGCTGTCAGAAGAAACATGAGGTGCCAGACGCAGCCTCAAGGATTAATTATTCTGTACTGTATTGGTCTCTTAAAAACATAGCATATCTGTGGTACCTGCCATCTACTGAAGAGTCTGTTTGCTTTTCTAATAGAGACTAATATGCTGTCCATTGTTATTTATTCAACTTACCACAGTCTATCTTTTTCAGTTTTCTCCACAGGCTTTGCCTCTCAGTTCACATTTTGCTCCCTAAATTATTTGGTCTAACACCTTAGCTCTTAGCTCAGTGTCAAGTACAGAAGGTTTGATGCTGCTCTGTAGCATTAGAATAAAAAATTAAAAGGAACCGTGAGAAGACCTGATAATTATTAAACATTTGGTGCCAGCATTGTCTCGGTTCTTCATGGAATAGTAGCTGAGGAGAGTTCTTATCTAAAGTTTATTGGAAGTCATAGAGCCAGGTCCTACTGATATCAATTAGATGCATTTCATTAGAAACCTTATGAGGCCCTGGACCTGAACTTTGTGTATACTGTCAAAATCCTTTTGGCTTGACAAGTTTATAAAGATGTGCATTCACGTGTTACAGATAAAGATTTGGTTTCAGATTAGAAAGTTAAGTTATGGAGTTTATTTCTGCATCAAATAACTCATCTTTCATTCTGTGTGCCACATAGCCTCCAGAAGAATCCTGCTAAGCAGCCAAAAGAAATCACTCTGCACTTGCCTGATATTTAACACCATCAAGTGGGAGAGCAACCTAGGTGTCGAGTGAGAGGAAATGGCAACACCCCATTTAACTAGAGTGCACCATCCAATCTTATATCTCTTTTCTGCTTCTTGTCAAGCAAGTTCTCAATTTTGGTTTGAAATGTCTGCTCCTTTTCCTTAATAAACAACTCCCACTTGGAAGGTGGAGTGCTAAAGCACAAGCCTATGCTCAGGAAGAAAGCCTTCCTATCCTCAGTAAGTTAGCATGGAGAGCGTCCAAGTACAGGAAGATAAGGAGAAAAGGCTTGAAAGCAATCTTCCAATGGATCCGTGCCACCCTAGTCTTGTGAAAGATACTGGATGATAAACAAATGATGAAAATGAGTGGAAAGGAAGAGAGAAGTGGGAGCGGAAACCAAAAGCTTTATCAGGAATAGAAGCTGCATGCAATGGAAAATGTAGAGATCACTCAGGTATAAATATTCCTTTAATCTTGCTTTCATTGTAGTCTAATATGGTAATAAAATGATTGATTTTTATATTAACAATATTTTAAACTGTGAACCAAGCAGAAGAAAATTACACATCAATAGATCATTAACTGCATAACTGAGTTTTGTTTTCCTTTTTTCTTTCTCTGGATAAGACCCCTACATTTGTCATAGGCACAGTTTACATTTCAGTGTATTCTTCTATTATTTCCTATTCTCACCTCCGTCTTGGAAGGAGGGAACTTCCACAATTGAAATGTTTGTTGATTTCAGACCCCACAAACTTTAGTGTTGCTTGTAGTATCGTGCTGTCTGTCTCTTCTTGTTTGGGTTTATGACCATTAATTCTAGTGAAGAAAAGAGTTTGGGTCATTTGGTACAGTATATTGAATTGCAGGATCACATATGTATACATATGTATTGCAAAGATTGCATTGTTAACCATAGAAAGAATGGAAGGCTGAATGCAGGATCTGCTTCCAGGAAGGGTGCAGAACTGATGAAAGGAGAGCACAAATCAGGATTATTTTGAAGACCAATTCCCAGGATGTCTCTTGGGACCACAGACTAGAAGTAAACACAAACTTCTGAGAAATGCACTCAGTACACTGCATGAGTAACAGATCATAGAAAGCAAAGGCTTCATAGATATGTCTTTCCTCAACAGTGATTACAATTTCCTTGCTGCAAATGAGTATACAGGTCAGGAAGTCTATATTGCATCCAGCTAATTAAATTGAATGAAATATTCAATAATATCAAATAATTAGATACTCTGTGTAGAATTTTGGTCAGAAGGCAGTAGCAGCTCCTGGAAAAATAAAAACAAATAAAAAAAAAATAAAAGATCTAATTAGTCCTTTAATTATTATATCTGGACATAACATATGTTTTAGACTCGGTTGAAAAATGGAGTCTGCTATGTCACAATATTTGCAATATATATGCAGGATGTTGTAAATATGAATTACAGTAGGGGTTTACCCTCCAAGAGCTGGTGAGGACCTACTTTGATCTGTACAAAATCATTCCTTGGCTAAGAATACCCCAACCTGTGGAAGTTTGGCTTAAATTACTTTTTGCTATACAGATTAACAAAATGTGTGAAAAAAAAATGCTGTTCTATTACTAAGACTGAGTAACTTCATGATATGTTATGATTCACAATTACATCACATATAGGAAGCAGCCAGCCAGCACTGGAGGGCCATTAGTTAAAGCCCTGGCTGTGTTCTGTTATTTGAAAGATGCATGTGTCATGAGTAGAGCTAGGACAACTGGGCAAAAACTTTTAATAGTAATGCTTCTGGCTTCTCAGAACTTGCTTGCTATTGCACTTCCAGTTTCCATACCTGTTGTTACTGATTTGTCCACCAACATGAACAAACATATGGGGCATTCAGGTACATTTAAGAATCAACAGTGACATAATCCTGTGATCTGCAGTGGAGCTGGCACAGCCGATATGTAGTACATCTTTCAGTAAAGAGCAAACCAAGCAAAAAAGAGGGATAAACAATGGAGATTTTTCTTTGCAATATACAGAGTGAGTTGGCCATGGAAAGTACCAATAGCCTGAAGCACTATTTTACATAATAAACTCTGATACTAAAACTTCAATTGTTAGGGCAAATCAACACACAGTTGTCAACAGATCCCAGTATATGTGTATCTTGCTGTGAGGTAGAACTGCTGTGCTGAATTCTGTGGTGCCAGAGTTTTAGCATATATTTGGAGCTTCCCAAACCATGTTTATGTATCAGTTCTATTTTGGGATGATATTGAAACAGCAAGCAACAATTGCAGAATCAGAAAATCTTATCAGATTGTCCCTTTTACACACCTTTCTTCGTGAACCTGTACCCTTACCTGTTAGGGCATTCCTGTTTATACGTCAGCTAACACAAGGATGTAAGCTGTTTGGTTTGATACTGTCACATGTCTATATTTTAAATTTCCTTAGTTCAATGAAGTATTTGGAATATTTATTCCCCCATCCCTCCCTGCACATTCCCCCAGTATGCTTGCATAAGCGACATAAATGTAATATTTACACTTTAAAGCATTTCATGCACAATGATGTGGTCGTCATTTCACTGCTGGTAGAAACATCTTCTTCTAAAATAAATACATAAATAAATAAATTAAAAAATGCAATCTCTCTTTATTTTTCTTGAATCAGGCATTCCAAGATTAAGATAATTTCATCCTGTAAGGCTGATTTGTCAGGTACTTACTGTGCCCTGTTTTACTCAAGAAACATACAGGGAGCCACTAAAGGTGTTAGCTAGCTTTGGAGCTGCTGAGACCAATATTAAATTGTTTCTTGGAAGATTCCAAGGGAGAAGCCTAACACTGCTTTTTTTTTTTTTTTTTTTTTTTTTTTTTTCTTTCTTTCTTTCTTTTTTTTTCTTTGAGAATAGGAAGAGGTTTTTGTTTTGGTTTGTTTTCTTTTCTTTTAAATCTGTTACCGTGGGAGTAAAAACACTGGCTGAGGGCCAGGACCTAAAGAAGATTGCTCCCTGTGGAAAGGTAGAGCTTAATAGGAGATGATTGCTTATTTAGCTGCCAAAAAAACAACTTAGGCTTGCCTGAACCTGGGCAGAATAGAAATGTTTGTAGAGTCTTGCAGTGGTGAAGAGTCTAATGAAAGTCTGGTCCCAAAAGTGGTGAAAGAGGTGGGGGGTTTTTATTTTGTTTTGGTTTTCTGTGTGTGTGTGTTTGTTCTGGACTCAGAATATCCAAGAGTTTTTTATGACCCTGTAAGAGAGCTGCTTTGGAAGCCTGATGTATCAGATGAAAGTGCAAGAATGGAAAAAAAAAAAAAAAAAGGTACTTACTGTGCCCTGTCAATAGTGAGAGTACAGACAAAAATTTTGTGCCGTTCTTCAGTGTTATTTTAGGGTGTTGTGCATACCTATTGCAGCTGCATGAGTGATGTGTAATGAAATTGACCATCAAGATGATGATTTCTTTTTTCTTCTCATTATGCAGATCTGATAAACACAGAAGACATCTAAACTCTTGTGCCCAGAACTATGCCATGAAGAATTTGTCTGTTATGTATCCTGTGTATGTGTCCATATGCTAAAACACACATTCCCAAATTCAGTATTCTTTATAAACTATATGGTTATTTGATTATGTTTATTTATTCTTTCAACAAGATGGGCAAAATAGTCTTCTGTGACTATTCACATTAATATCTTTCCTACCTATTGAGAACCATAAAATGGGAAATAAAAAGAGCTTTAAAAAATTTTGCAGAAATAAAATTTGCTAGTGTTAATACGCAGCAGAAATATTTTGCCTTATACAGACAAAGGATGGTGATGACTTGCCTTATGCTTTCAAGTTTAATTTCTAATTTTTAAATCATTATTAAGCCTGATGCCTCAGTAAAATTCCTAGTGCCTAATATGATGTCCCCATCCTTATTTCAAATCTCTTGACACTTGGAGTAGGAAACTGATATGAATTCTGTTTCAGTTACATTGGTGAGTAGTATGATAGCATTGAATTACAACCGTTGCCCTTTTTAAGCTCATTCTGTCTTGCTCAAGTCATGCTGTCACACAAAATCTGAAAGGTTTTATTAATAATGGTGCAATTTTACTGAGATGGGAGGATTGGACAATTGACTTTAATCTTTAGCAACTGCCAAATGCTCCAGGAAGGGTATGTTTCATAACCATAAAAGATAATAAAACAAAAAAGCAAAACCTAAAACAATAACACCAGTTTACCTCTCCATGCCAGAAGAACTAAGGTTTCAAGAAAGATGTTGCTCTGTCAGAGAGGACGACTGCAACTGGGTTCAGTTTGCACACAAATTGCAGGCAAGTTAAGCTTAATTGTGAATTGAAAACAAAGCCAAAAGCATATCTAAAAAATGTAAATGTATGAGTAATGAGAAATCTAAAAATAAGATACACGTTGGGTGGTAATTCAGACTCCCAATGTGATGTCTTGTGATTTTTTTTACTATTTACACAAAAATTTTTTAGTAATCTTAAACAAGTTTTAATACTGTCAGAAATGCAAACATTGTGGAAACAATTTTCCTAAGGAAAAATGCAAAAGACATGGGCTATACAAATACTAAAATTTGGTAATAAGCAAAGTTTATTATGTACTTTATATACAATCTAAAATTATTTAAACAGTAATGAACGTATAAATTATATTCTTTCTTTAACTTGAGTTAGAGTTACACATTGGTTTTCCATGACTGGTATCTCCTGAGTTGATCTGAAAGAGAAAAGAAAGGAAAGCAATAACATTCAGTTATAATGATAATGTATCACGATAATGACAGTGTATCATGAAGTATGTGACTCAAAAAGCTGAAACTTTAGTTGTAAAAAGTGTAGCCTATATTTTTAAAAGAGAAAGGATTAAACTCTTTATATCTCATTTCTCTGCTCAGTGGTGAGAAGAGTGTACTGAAATGATTATTCGTATAAGTCTGCTGGAGACAATATGAACTATATGGTGCTGCCAGAAAGTGTGTAAATAATGGTTTTCTCAACTCACTAGCTACAAATTCTTGGGAAGATAAAAGTGTCCATTAACGTGGACAGAGACTAAATTATTGTTAGAAATTCGAATAATTACACTAGATAGGAACTGAAGGGTCCATGAATACTCACACGAAACATTGACGGCCTCTTTTTCTCATCCACTAAGCATTTTTATTTGTCAAATGAATGCTTATCCATAAATAAATAAGTAAATAATGACATCAAGATCCAGGATAATCTCTTAGAACATAGCATCATAGCTTCATTCGATTTATCTGTCTGCAAAGGAAGGCAATTATACTGATCTATATTAGTGTGAGAAATTGAATCATTGCCATTTGAAGATTTTGTTCTCCTAAAAGGGTCTGAAGTCTTTCAACCTGAGTTATTATTATGTTACAGAAACCTTGTTTAGTCATTTTTAGTTTATACAACCAAAATTTTAACCTAGAAATAAATATTCAACTTGTTTTCATTAATACCAAATATTTTCACATTTTTTCAAAGGAGTGGACACATTTTCCCCAGTTGCTGATGGGAAAAAAAGTCACCATGAGACAGATAATATTGCAATGATTTTAATTAAATCATATTGCTTTCTGTTATGGTGTGAGTTTTTTGTATCACAGACAATATAAAGGTCACAACAGGCTTTCTTTATTAGCAAAATAACTCCCTATGTGTTAAACATTAAAAAATGTGTGTTTGTCCAGAGTCAAAAAGAAGAATTCAAAATTAGCCTTAATAACATAGAAAAGAAACTCTTGGGTGTGCTTAAAAATCCCTAATAATTTCTGTGATTTTCTTTTGAAAAGATTTTCCACATTACAAAACTTGATGAAGTTACAATTCTTTCATCAAAACTAAACACAAAGATTTCATAAAATTGTAGAGCCATAGAATGATTTAGGTTGGAAAGGACCTTAAAGATCATATAGTTCCAACAACCCTGCCATTGGTAAGGAGACCTTTCACTAGATCAGGTTACTCAAAGCCCCATCCAGACTAGCGTTAAACACTGTCAGGAATGGATTCACAATGTTTATGGGCAACAAGTTCCACTGCCTCACTGCACTCACAGTAAGGAATGTCTTCCTTATATTTAATCTAAACCTAACCTTTTTAGTTTAAAGCCACTATCCATTGTCCTATCACTCCACTCCCTAAAAAAGAGTGCTTCCACATCTTTTCTGTCATCACCCTTTAGGTATTGGAAAGATACTATAATGTCTCCCTGGAGCCTTCTCTTCTCCAGGCTGAACAACCTCAGCTCTCAGCCTTCCTTCATAAGAAGGGTGCTCCAGCCATCTGATCGTTTTCATGGCCCTCCTCTGGACTTGCTCCAGCAGGTCCATGTCTTTCTTATGCTGGGAGCTCTAGAGCTGAACACAGTACTCCAGGTGGGGTCTCACGAGAGCAGAGTAGAGGAAGAGAATCACCTCCCTCACCCTACTGGCCATGTAGCTTTTGATGCAGCCCAGTATACGGTTGGCTTTCTAGGCTGCAAGCGCACATTGCTGGCTCATGTTGAGCTTCTTGTCAAGCAGCACCCCCAGGTCCTTCTCATTAGGGCTGTTCTCCAACCATTCTCTGCCCAGCCTGCATTTGTCCCTGGGATTGCCTCAACCCAGGTGCAGGACCTTGTACTTGTCCTTGTTGAACTTCATGAGGTTTGCATAGGCTCACCTCTCAAACGTGTCCCTCTGGATGACATCTCTTCCCTAGAGCATGTCAACCGGACCACAGAGCTTGGTGTCATCTTCAAGTTTGCTGAGGGTGCACTCAATTGCACTGTCCATGTCACTGACAAAGATGTTGAACAGTGTCACTCTCAATACTAATCCCTGAGGAACACCATTTGTTACTGATCTCCACTGGGACATTGATCCATTGGCCACAACTCTTTGAGTATGACCATACTGCCAATTCCTTATCCAACAAATGGTTCATTTGTCAAGTCTGTATCTCTCCAATTTAGAGACCGCTCTCATAGGAAAAGGGGGAGAAAATATGATAGAAAGAAGCTCAAGAGTTGAGATAAGAACAGGGAGATTGCTGACCATGACGGTAAATCATGGGCAAGACAGCATGTAATGCAATTTATTGCCTATCGCTAGCAAACTAGAACAGTGAGAAACTAAAAGAAAACTAAAAACACCTTCCCCCCATCCACCCTCTTCTACCTCCTCCCTCCAAACAGGGAATGGCAGCTGCAGTCAGTCCCTAATGCTTTGTCTCTGCCCCTCCTTCATGGTCCCTCTCTGCCCCTGCTCCCCGTGGGGTCCCCCCCACAGGATGCAGTCCTTCCCCAACTGAGCCTGCAGGGGCTGCCCACAGGCAGCAGCTCCTCAAGCTCTGCTCCCACACGGCTCCGTCCCATGGTGTCCATCCATCCCCCAGGAGCAAACTGCTCCAGCACGGGTCCCCCACGGGTGGGCGGCAGCTCCCCCCAGACCCCCTGCTCCTGCGTGGGCTCCTCTCCACGGGCTGCAGCTCCGGCCTGGGGCCTGCTCCTGCGGGGGCTCTCCATGGGCCGCAGCCTCCTCCAGGCCACATCCACCTGCTCCACCGGGGGCTCCTCCACCCATGGGGGGGCTGCAGCGTGGAGATCTGCTCCATGTGGGACCCATGGGCTGCAGGGGGACAGCCTGCTCCACCAGGGCCCTCTCCCTGCACAGCCCGCAGGGGAACTGCTGCTGCCTGCCTGCAGTATCTTGTGCCCTCCTGCTGCACTCACCTGGGGTTCTGCAGAGCTGCTTCTCTCTCATTTCTCACTTCTCCCTCCCAGCTGCTTTTGTTGCACAGTTTTTCCCTTTCTTCAGTTTGCTCTCCCAAAGGCCCAACAAGCCCCACTCCCTGGCTCAGCTCTGGCCAGCAGAGGGTCCCTTTTGGAGCCGCCTGGAGCAGGCTCTGACCTGACATGGGGCAGCTGCTGGGCTCTGCTCACAGAGGCAACCCCTGCAGCCGCCTTGCTACCAAAACCTTGCCATGTAAACACAATATAAACCCCATCATAAAAGGTTGTGAAACTTGTCCATCATCAATCACCTGCTTATCTTCCACGTACCTTGGCATAGTTTCCAAGAGGATCTGCTCGATGATCTAGCCAGGCACAGAGACTGACTGGCCTGTAGTTCTCCAGGTCTTCCTTTTTTTCCTTTTTAAAAATAGGGGTTATGTTTCCCTTCCATTCAGTGGGAACTTTACCAGACTGCCATGAGTTCTCAGATATGATGGACAGTGGTTTAGCAACTACAGCTACCAGTTCGCTCGGGACCTCAGGATGTTACTCATCAGGTCCCAAAGGCTTGTGCACCTTTAGGTTCCTTCCATGGTCTTGAACATGATCTTCTCCTCTAACTGGCAGTTCTTCATTCTCCCAGTCCCTGCCTGTGCCTTATGGCATTTTGCAAATATTTTTAGGCATTTTGCAAGCAAAGACTGAGGCAAAAAAAGTAATTGAGTGCCTTAGCCTTCTCTGTATCCTGGGTAACCAGGTCTCCCATTTCCTTCTGGAGAGGGCCCACAATTTCCCTAGTTTTCTTTTATCACTGAAGTACCTCGGGAAGCTTTTCTTGGCCAGAATTCCCTGGCCAATTTTAACTCTAAAAGGGCTTTAGCTTTCCTAACCTGATCCCTGACTGCTCAGACAACGTCTTTGTATTCCTCCCTATCTGTCCTCGCTTCCACCCTCTGTAGACCTTCTTTTTTCTGTTAAAGTTTCTCCAGGAACTTCTTGTTCATCCATGCAGGCCTCCCAGTGTTTTTGTGTGATTTTTTCTTTGTTGGGATGCATTCCTCCTGAGCTTGGAGGAGGTGAGCCTTGAATATTAACCAGCTTCTTGGCCTCCCTGCCTGCAAGGCTTTGTCCCATAGTGGTCTACCAAGCAGATCCCTGAAAAGGCCAAAATCTGCTCTCCTAAACTCTTCGGTAGAGAGCACTTGTCCAAGATTGCTGTGCTGTTTTTTTTTCACATAAGCCATCAAAATAGTCAAGAACTGGGTGAGAAATAAACCAAATATCAAACTTTGGTTAATTGACTAACTGAAGCCTGAATTAATGTTACAGGATGGGGCCCTATACATATCAGATAGATTTTTAAAATCATTTATTTTTTACTTAATACAAAAAGGAAGTGGGAAGGAAGAATCTGTAGTAAACACCATGAAAATATAATATAAGGTGATTTGAAAAGTACATCTGAGACCATTTCAACTCCAGGCTTAATTTTAGTCTTTTCTTCATGTCCAGTTTCTCATTAAGAACCTTTATTTCTTGTCCTCATGTATGCAGAGAGTTAGGATTTAAAAAAAAAAAAAAATAAAAAAATAAAAAAAAAAAAAGAAAGAAAGAAAGAAAAAGAAAAAGAAAAAGAAAAGTAAATGACTGTATGTAATCTTTTATTTGTGAGCTGAAGATTTCTTTCTAATGCTGAGGAATTTTCTTCTGCCCACCTTGTGATGTGTGGGGAAGTTGCAGCACCAAGCTGCTGGTTCAACGTACGTAATGTTAGTTTTGGGTCCTGGCTGCTGCTGGAGGAGCTAGAGGAGTGGGTAGCGTTGTCCAGAAGGGGGCATAACTAGGATGATTAACAAAGGTGTCGACTCGGAGCCTACTGCCGGCAGCACTCCCGTCAAACACCACATACCCTCCCACCACCCCCCCCACTGATGAATTGCCCCCTCTAGCATAGGAGGGTTGGCTGATGTTAGGAAGTGTAAATTACATATCCGTGTGGCAGCTTGTCTAAAACTGAACCTTTAATTGTAATTAAGTGATGAATACATTCCCTTCATTTTTGTTTTGTTTTGGTGAATTCAGCTCTGATAAAGGTGACAGATTAATTGCACTGGGGAATGAAGTAATTGAAGCTGGTTGAGAAATGGTTCAAAAAAAATTTTTTTTTCCCCTTGAATTATCTAAAAAATGTTTCAGCTAGATCTAAACAATCACAGTTTATTAACATCAGGATGGTCCTTCCTGTCTACCTACATCCAGATATCTGTACCACACTTTGAAATGCTATTTGTATAGTGCAGCCAGGCAAAAGCCACATGTTTTGGCTGTGCTCATCAGAAGGACACGCATCTCAAAAATATTTCAGAATGGCCAGACACATATTCACATGGAAATCTCTCCTCCTGAGGATTCACTGGATTTTCCTGTTCTTTGTTAAAAGAGATAAAAATCTCAGAATGTTTATGAAAGCACACAGAAATGAATAGACAATATATACCCATATTTGTAAGGATTTACTTGAACGAACAGATGTGAGTGGTGTTTGGCAGAAAACTCTATGGTCACTGATAGTTTAAATTGCTTTCCCCTAAGGGCTTGAGAACACGAGAGTCTTGGAAAGAACTAGTAGCCTCCTCCAGTGCCCTCTTTGGAACAAAAAGATGGCATTGCAGGCAAGGTGCCACCACTGCCTTTTTTTTAACCCATGCCAGAAGAGATGCAGCTTTCCCTCTGATTCCGAATGAGGAGGGAACATTGGGGATCATTTAAAGAAACTGCTATATCCTAATTGCTACACTTCAACTTGTTTTTCAGTCTTTTAGCAGCTTTCTGTGGCATAAACAAAGCATAGAATGAAAGTAAGCATGTGTGAACTAATACATCATGCTTCAAAAATTATTGTGGATCATTTCCTGGTCATCTAGTATCACTCCATAGAGCAATACTACTCATTTACTACTACTTCTCACCCCTTACTTTAATAATGATAGTAAGGAATTGTACTTAAGATGATAAAGTGACAGCAGTTATGTGTGTTCTATTTATCCCATGCAAGTAACACAAAGAGCACTTTGCTTTTTGCACAAAATTGCACTTTTTTGTGCAATGTAGTCACTTTTTAAAAAAAAAAAAAAAAAAGTTATTTATTTATTTATTTATTTCCCCCCCAAATAATTGTCACTTTCAGACCAAGTTAATATTTTCTGTTATACAGAATTTTACATACAAAGTTTAGGTAAGTGACAAAGGATCCAGTATTTTATGACCAAATATTTCTTCTAATGTGTATTGTCTATCTTATCTAATCCATTTCTTTTTCTTTTTTTCTTTTTTCCTTTCTTTCTTCCTTTTTTTCCCCTTTCTTTCTTCCTTTTTTTTTTTTTTTTTTTCCAGGCAAGTTGTTTTTATTGGCCTACGAGTAGCAAATTCCTACAATTTTATAGCCATGTGACATTGTTGTCATTGCTTTTAGCACAGGAAATGGTACATCTGTTAGTAAAGAGACGAAAAGAACTCTCCCATGAGTCACCAAAAAGCATTTGCCAAAACTAATTAAACTAATGCCAAATATGACAAGTCAGTTTAAGAGCTGTAACAATTTACAGTACACTGGGTTTGCGGGAAAGGAGTAGTGTATGGGGATGAAGGTAATGGAGGGATAAGGATCTCAAGTATAATTTAGTAGGAGAGGGAAAGCTCTCTTGTCTGCTTTTTTTTTTTTTTTTTTTTTTTTTTTTCTCAATAATTCATCTACTATTGTTGAGCTAACCCAACCATCATGTTTAAAGCCTTTGTTTTCCAGTTTTATTAATTTACCACTAAATTGTAAATAAGAACAGGAAAATTGTTGGTTATGTTTGAAGTCACATTTAATATTTTCCCGAGAACAACATTTTAAGTATTATTCTAAGACGAGAACTGTTGTAAGACAAAATTATTTTTGTATCTGTATGTTAATACAGTAGAATAAATAATAGAATTGTTAAGGTTGGAAAAGACCTCCAAATCATCTGGTCCAACCATCACCTTCCAGGAGTTTTAAAATATTAAGTTGTTAATCAATAATATTTGTTAGTTTAATTAAAAATTCCTGTGACTATCATGAGAATCAGCTAAACTTATGCCTTAATCTTGACTTTCTTCAGGAAATGCAGAATGAAATACAGAGTTTCTAAGAAGAGAAATATATGTTTTGCTAACAAAGACTGGAGAAATATATATTTTTTTCTACTATACATGCAAAACTGAAATATTATATATTAAAAGCTAGTAAAGTACTGTGGTGTGATTTTAACTTGAAAAACATGTAAACAATACATCAACAAAGCTAAAATATCATTAATAATCAACCTGATTTAAACAAGCAGTTGGAAGTAATACTTAAAAAATGACTCCTTTTGTAGCTTATTTTTTCTACTCTTACAGTTTATGAGATGAAAATTTGTTTTCTGTTTTTATAATAACTTATAGCAGTGTAAGTAAAACTACAATGTTATACAAATATATTTAAAATATATATATATTGGTACTTTTAAAATAAAATCTGTGGAATAAAGTACACAGAAAGCTGCATAGCAACAAAAGGAATATATGAGACAGATATTCAGGTTTTACTGCTCGGAAAAAGGAAAAATAAATAAATAAATAAAAAGGTGTCCAGTCTATATTTGTGCTACATGTTACTAATGGAAATATCATGTGATTATATATGTCCTATATTAGTCACAGCAGTCCGCTACAGTGTTACACACATGGGAGAGATGGTTATTCACCCTCAATCATTTACTTCAAAAAAAAATTTGTGTGGTTGACAGTACAAGTACAGGGTAGCCAAATTTGACATTGTATGTCTTAGCATTTCTCAAACTCCTTTGACACGAAGTTTTTAATACTTGAACCTTTACATACACATATACCAGAAATCTAGCTCAAATATTGCAGTGTTGCTAATATTACAAAACACAAATAAAGTTATTATAATACAGCTATAAGTGTTGTAGAATAACTTCATCTAGTTGAGTCATTACCTTTTTTTTTGTATCCTTAAGAGCATTATTGTTTGGTTGCAATTTTTTTGGACCAGAATAAGTTGTAGAACCTATGAGCGATACTAGGAGAAGAGATGGGTTGATGCTGAGATAAGAACAAGACGCTATCACATCTGACTTTTAAGATGACAAAAGGTCCTCCAAACACTCTAACTTGTATCACCTGCCGTCTTTCATTTTTCTTTCCAAGTCTTCCAGTTTCAAAAGATCCTGGAGAACTGAGCCCCTGTTTTTCTTTTACCTTGTGTGTGTCCCCATTGTCTACCCTAACTGACAAGCTTTGTGCTGTCAGTGCTATAAGATCTTTCCTTTCTTACTGCATCAAAAGTATTACTTTTAGTGATATTTTAGTTGGGAATTAACCTAACTGGCTATATCTCACCATCAGAAATCCTTTCACTAGTAAATATTCCGTGCTGTTCTTATATTATTTTTCTATTTTTTAAAATATTTCTGTTTTTGTATTATTCTAAATCACCTCAATAATTTATTACTCTCCATCTTTGTTTCTGATTACCTTTGTGTCCTCAGCCTTCCTGTTCATGTTGATATATCTGCTAAATTAACTTCAAGGAGACCAAACAATCTGTTTTCCAACCTCATTTAAAACCAGTGTCTCATATGTTTCAAATTTGGCAGTTTTTACTTTTTTCACTCAAGTGAGGATTTTGTGATATACAAAAATGTTGTTTTCCTAAAAATATTCCAAGCTCCCATCACCATTGCCACAAGCCATCGATCCACCTTCAACACTAATCATGTGAAAAATCTCTGGCACAAAGAAGTTGTCATTTTCAGGTGTCTCTCAAGCACTCTGTAGAAATGTTTACTTATACTCAGTTTTTCATGATGGTGTAACTTCTTACTCTGCTGCAGCTCTGTCCTGCACACAGATTTCCTGTTTATAAAGGGAATATCTTCTGATCATTTAGAATACTTAATATTCTTAAATTAATGTCTAATCCCATTATGTGGGAGGAAGTTTGTCATACTATTTTCATTAACTAAATTGAAACATCTGTGGCTCAAACATCCCTGGCATGGACTCAGTGATCAAGATATCCTTAATCATTTTAGTGGTTCATGATTATTTTTCTATGATAAGAACTTCGGGCCCTAACACCTCCTGTCTGGATTACTACTGTCTTCTTAACTAGGTCTAAATCATGACATTCCTTTGAAAATATAGCTAACTCAAAATATAAAACCTTTTTATGACATGCAAAACGCTTAGAAATCTCCAGTAATATTGCTGTAGACATAATTATATATGTCCAGACTAAGCTTACTATCTGGAGGTTAGAATTCCTGTAGTTTCTGAGCATTAGATTTTGAAATGGTTGCTTTTTCTAACCCCATCACTTGAAAATGCAGTCATTCTTCAGACTTTTGTTTCCCCAAAACAAAAGTTTCACAGAAATTCCAAACTCACTGATTATTCAATGAGTATTCCAAACTCATTGATTTTAGGAACGTTGGATACAGAACATTCATTCTCTCAATTTCTACTGAAAAGTGTGATAAATAACTTGCATTGCTATAAAATGGAAACTCCCAGTCTTACGGAAAGCATAATCCTGACTCCCAGATTTTGTTTTTTTAAATAAAAACAACTTTAGGGAGAGAAGATGTCCCTTTGTAAACAGCACTGGTGAGACTGCACTTCAACTACTGTGTTCAGTTTTGGGCTCCTCACTACAAGAAGGAAAGTGAGTTTCTCAAGCATGTGCAGAGCAATCAAGCTAGTGAAGGATTTAGAAAACAAGACATATGAGGGGGAGTTGGGGCTGTTTAGACTGGAGAAACAGGCTGAGGTGAGACCTCATCACTCTCTACAACTACCTGAAGGGAGGTTGCAATGAGAAGGGTGTCAGTCTCTTTTCTCAGGCGGCAAGCTATAGGACACAAGGAAAGAGCCTTGATTTGCACCAGGGGAGTTTTAGATTAGATATCAGGAAGAGTTTCTTCACAGAAAGGGTGATCAAGCATTGGAATGGGCTGACCGTCGAAGTGGTGGAGTCACCACCTCTGGATGCATTCAAGAGATGTGTGGATGTGGCACTGATGTACCCATTTTGGAGGTAGCACACAGTAGATCAAGTTGGTGGTTGAACTCGATAATCTTCAATGTCTTTTCCAGCCTAGATGATTATATGATTATTCTGTGATTCTAAGATAAGGGAGGTAATTACAAGTGCTAAAGCTACAATATGAACTAATTCTATATCTAGTTGCAAACATAGTAATTTTTTGGTCATTATCAAAGATAAAAATCTGTTGTGGTAAGGGCTAGAAAATTAGTCAGATAATCAAATGCAAATTTCAAGCAGCAATAAAAGCATCTATACTCTAAAACTGAGACTTAAAAGTAACTCTTCTATGTCATAGACAGCATTAAGGGTGGTGTTTTTTTTTTAGGTAAAAAGAACACTACAAATTTCCTTAGAGTTCTGATTAAGGTATAGATGACAGGATCAATTCAGAGGAATATTTTATCAATTACACCAGAATTGCAGCTTTTACATAGTAATACAATAGTATAGCAAGGCATATACATATCCACATACTTTTTAAGTTATTGGTTAAGAAATACCTTAAGAAATTGGTTAGTCTTCTAACTAACTTCATACAATGTTACCCAGAAATATATTTGTTAATTCAAAAATTGGTGTATTATTTGATATTTGATGATTTTATTAGGGAGATTTTTCTCTGGAATAAAACAGCACGTTGTAGAATGAAAGAGAGCCTAGATGATTTGGAAGTAGATGAAAAGCCTTTTAAGCAGTTTTGGCAGAAATGTAATAATCTCAAAGGCAAGTATAAAATAAGGACTTGGTACTAAACAAGCACTAAAGTCAGAGAAAAACAAGCCAGAGAAAAACAAGCAAACAAACAAACAAGAAGTTCCTTTTAAGAGTGAGACAACATTTCTATTTATTTGTAGGTCTTTGTTATTCATCATTTTAGATGTACTGATTATATCCAGATAAAGCTGCTCATACAGTGTATGTTAAAACTTCAAGTGTACACTACTTGTTACAAAACATAAATACCCATAAAGCCTAGCCTGTTATACCTGTAAATCCAGAGTCTTCTAGTCCACTGACTTCACTAGAGATTTTTGGTACAGAATCACAGAATCATCTAGGTTGGAAGAGACCTCCAAGATCACCCAGTCCAACCTCTGACCTAACACTAACTAGTCCTCTACCAAACCACATTAGTAAGCTCCACATCTAAACAACTTTTAAAGACCTCCAGGGATGGTGACTCCACCACTTCCCTGGGCAGCCTGTTCCAATGCCTAACAACCCTTTCGGGAACGAAGTTTTTCCTAATATCCAACCTAAACCTCCCCTGGTGCAACTGTAGCCCATTCCCCTCACACTGTCGCCAGGCACATGGGAGAACAGACCAACCCCCACCTCGCTACAGCCTCCTTTAAGGTACCTGTAGAGAGCGATAAGGTCACCCCGAGCCTCCCCTTTTCCAGGCTGAACAACCCCAGCTCCCCCAGCTGCTCCTTGTAAGCCTTGTTCTCCAGACCCCTCACCAGCTTCATTGCCCTTCTCTGGACTCGCTTGAGCAGCTCACTGTCCTTCTTGTAGCAAGGGGCCCAAAACCGAACACAGTACTCGAGGTGCGGCCTCACCAGAGCCGAGTACAGGGGGACGATCACTTCCCTAGACCTGCTGGCCACATTGTTTCTGATACAAGGCAGGATGCTATTGGCCTTCTTGGCCACCTGAGCACACTGCTGGCTCATATTCAGCCAACTATCCGCCAATACTCCCAGGTCGTTCTCTGCCTGGCAGCTCTCCAACCACTCATCTCCCAGCCTGTAGCTCTGCTTGGGGTTATTGCGCCCCAGGTGCAGGACCCGGCACTTGGCCTTGTTGAACTTCATACAGTTGACCTCAGCCCATCGGTGAAGCCTATCCAGATCCTCCTGCAGAGCCTTCCTACCCTCGAGCAGATCGACACAAGCACCTAACTTGGTGTCGTCTGCAAAGTACTGAACCTTACAACTTAAAGTAGGATTTTGCCTAATGGATTTTTCAAAGAAAAAAAAAATAGTTCAAGTTCATGTGTTACTCCTTTCTCTTTCTCTTTCCTTTATACAAAAGCATACTAAATAAAATACAGTAGAAATTCACAGAATTAAAGGAAATTTTTAAGTTATAATAAAAAGGAGAGGATGTTTTCTTACTATCAGCTTCCAAAAAGCTCCCCAAAGTGTATGTTAAAGTGAATTAAGTCTCCAAGAAATGTTCTTCTTTGTCACAACAAGAAAACAAAAAAATTACAAAACACATACCAGTTTTCAAAATAAGGTTATGATTTAGTAGGACAAAAACAAAGTCTTTCGTATTGTGTTTGTTTATTTGCTTTGGCACACTCATAACCTTCTGATTGTGCTTGAAATACTTGTTTTTGCCCATCTATATTTCTTGCTAGCTAATTTTTGTTCTGTAAAGTAAGAAACCTCTTGAAAATAGGTTCAGAATAAACTTGAATAATAAACATAACTACATGTCAAAAGAAACTGTCAGACAGGCTGGTCTATTTGTACCCCAATATTCTTCATGAAATAAAAGAAGTTATACAAAGAAGTTTAGAGCATATTTGCTCCAGTTATGCTGTTTTCTCTATTTCAGACACATTAGGGAACAAACAATACTCAAAAGAAATAGAAAAGGTGTAAGACTTCTTTCTACACCTGTGGTATTACTGTATCCTGAGGAGAGAGATTGAATTATATGTCTTGTTCCAAAAAGTTTGTTTTTTTTATTCAGTGAATGAAAAGACTGAAACGACTCATAACCAGACCCTTTAGACTGGATAAGCCATAGTTCTTCCTTAATATTTCTGCAATTATTCTTAAATATTAAAGATTTTGTGTTTTCTTTGGCAGGGATAATGAAAAAGTATAGATGTATAAATGGAAATTAGATGCTTGGTGGAGTTTTCCATGCAGTAGAAAGGGACTGGAGAAATCAACTATACATCTAACATGCTTCTAATATTTTGCAGTGTATCATGATGAATCATCCTGACAAATCTCTGAAATCCTTTAATATGGCCTTGTCTTTGTTGCTGTGAATAAGAAGATAGAATCTTTTACATTGAAGGAGACATCCAGCCTCCATCTCTCCCTCCAAGAAATGCATTTTCAAAGTACAATCATGTAGGCTGTGTCACCAGCAAGAGAGGAGAAGCAAAAACCACACCCATGTTCTTTTAAAAGCTTTTTTTCCTAACAGAATCTATTTGTTCTTAACAATAGTCAAACAAAATACAATTGCAATTGAAAACAGAAGTCAGAAACTTCCCAGCTTTGACTAACCAAGGAAGGAAGGAAGGAAGACCTTTTCTCTAAATCTCCCCACCTCCATTTTCTAATACAAGTACAAGATTAGAAGAGCCAGACTGCAGTCTTTTTCAAGCAACTTTTTTTTTTTTTTTCTTTTACATCATGCTGGTTGATAAGCTTTTGCATAACTAGAAGAAGCTGTAGTCAGTCAGAAATCACCAGTTCAGAAGAAGCAGAAGTGGGGAACACCTACACTTAATGGATTTGTAAGGAGTGAGCAGGGCTGGAGGTTAGTGAGTTGTTTACTCAGGGAATATTTGACATTCTGCCTCATTTGGTGACACATTTTTGAGGTAGCCCCTTGTGAGAGGCTTGAAACCATACTATTATGCCTGGGTCAAAGCAGTGTATTACAAATGCAGGTCTGTCTTTAAAGGAAGAATATTCTAATTAATTCCAAAGAAACTAGTCATCAGGCATAAGGAATTTCACACCAGAGGTGGAACAGAGTTTGGATCATCACAGCCATGGGAAGATGCAGACATGTTCTGGAAGTACAGGAAAAGAGTAATTGAAAGCATGCAAAACACTCAGAACAGAGAAAGTTTGAGGGTTATACTGAAAGGTATTGGTGTTCCTAAAACTAAACATTTTGCACAGTAACCTTGCCCTATATTGCTATAAAGTACCTTGTTAATGTGCTGTTATGTTAGTGTAAGAATTTGCCAAGAAAATCTGTCTGTATGCTTCCTTACTTAGGAACTAATAGGGTATATTTTCCAAGTGCCCTATTTTAGCAATGTAGTTACAAAACTAAGCTGACACTGGAAATATGGCACCCAAAAACATTTTTTGCTTCTACTGCGTGCTTAGATGATGCATTGTATAAAGCATTCAGTAATCATTTTCAGGAATAAAATAAACAAATCTAAAAAATTCTGGAATGCTTACTGCCATCTCTAATCACTGGCCCCTGTGCATGTAAACTTGAGGAGCAATGTAGCTGTGTTCACAACAACATGGAGTAGCAAAGGCAAAATTGTGCAAAGGCAGAAGAAATGTGCCAAAGAGATGAGATTTATCCAGAAAGAAGAAACTGCCAAAGGTTTTGAATTAATATATATATTAATATAATATATAATTAATATATAACTGTCAACTTTGCTTTATCTGTAAGTTACAGTGGGACAGATGTAAACTTATTTAGCTGGTTTTTTTTGTTTGTTTATTTTTTTCCCCATGCTAATTCACAACTGTAATTACATGCTTAGTAGAAAATTTCCTATAATCTTCAGTTCAAAAGAACAATATCTTTCTTTTTTTCCTTTTTATTTTTTTTATTTTTTTGGTGGTTGTTTTTTTTTTTTTTGCTAGTTTCTTGTGTGTGTACATTGTTTTTGAAAGAAAATCTGATTTTGGAATTCTGAAATATTCTTTACTCTAGTATTTAATAATACTATCTGAATATATTACGTTTATCCTCAAAAATCTAAAAATTTGGATAATGTTTTAACTTTTGGCTAGCCCTGAATTGGTCAGGCAGTTGGACTAGATGATGTTAAAGTTAGTGAGAAATAGTGAAAGTCCTACAATTTAACCCAGAAATTAGGGTGAATACAGAATTTTGAGTCAGTTTCAGAATCAAAATATAAAGTCTACGGTGAAATATCAGTATTATGAGCCTGCAGACCTGGAAGTTGGCTTTGCATTCTGGAGAGGAACTGAAATACATCAACCAATTTGAAAAATTCTCTTCTGGAAAAGCAAACCAACCAACCTTCTGTTTCCTAGTCCAGCTCATCTTTTGTTGGTGCTTTGCACCTCAAATTTTATTTACTTGCAGGCACCTGAGGAAAGAAAGTCTTTGAAAACCAAAGCAGTGTAGTTTTGAAGGATGAAAACAGGATTCATTCACATAATATTGAGTGTACAGAAATGCTACAAAGCTCAAAGCAGAGATCACCAATTAAGATTAAAGAGGGCAATGGCAGACATTTGACATCGCAGCCAGTATCAAATGCATCAGGAAGCCTGCTTCCCATGAAACAGGGATGCTTACAAACTGATGACAAAAATTATTTTTCTTCTCAAATGATGATGTTGTGAAGTGTTGACCTGAATTGGGACAATCCTCTTTGTTCTGCACTGGGACGGAAACATCGAAAATGTATTTACAACTGAACTGCGGCTCATTATACAGTGACCTCGTACAGAGACCTTTTGTTTAGCAGCAGAGACAAAGTGAGCATGCCAGCCAGACAGTATAACTGTCTGTTTCATCTGTCTGTACATGAAAGGCTTTTGAGTCTCCTTTGGCTTCAACCACGACAGAACAGCAGCTGAAGCTGGGTAGAATGCCATGGATGGGAGTGAAGATCCCACACAGGAGTCTGCTGGAGACTCTGACACACTATGTTCAGCTTATTCCAGTGGTCATGCTGATATAAAACCACCCATGAATTGCTTGTTTCTAAATGTAACTTTCTTTTATTTATTTTTTTGGTCCTCTTTTCTTTCCCCCTTTTTTCCTTTCTCTTCACACATCCTAATGTTTTGGTATTATCTACTGGGAAGCATGGGGGGAGAGGAGCTGCAGTGAGTATTGTACTTGGTTTGTATTCACAAACACAGGGTTACTTCTTAAAATGTAAGTTCCTTTTAACATCTTACTGCACAACAGATAATAGGCATATTTTCTGTTCTTTTTCTAAGTGGTAATCACTCAGAAGAGTGAAATTTCTTATTAACAAATGCTAAATGAGTTAAGTTATTTCTTTTGGTACTGTTGAGTTCTTCCCATGGCTCTTGTCCTCAAAATTCCCTGACTCTTGAATAAGATTTGGGTTCTTTTCTGGATCATTGGCATCCTACAACTTGGGCAACAGCAACTTATGTTGCCTTAACACTTATTAATGATCTTGTAATTAATTTAAAAATAGTAATAATTATTTATCCTCAAAATGTATTTTCAGAAAGAATAGCTTCTTTTTAACTTTTCAGGATAGCTCAAGGCAGTCTCCTATTTAGTGAGTTAATGTTTTCTGTCTCTGATAATTCCTAGGTTAAACAAACTCCACATAACTTCTAATATACCATCATACCAAATGTCTTACTGAACCCACTTGAATTTTATCTACCTATGTTATCTATCTAAAGATTTATTCTTTAGAAATGACAATTTCCTCATTAAAAGATAAGAACTGAGTTAATGTCACATGTCCTAACGCCTCCTTAGGTGCAAACTGATGTTAGTTAAGCTAGACACTACTAAACACAAGCCACCTGCTCTGTTTGATAGTGTTAAAGGACCTGCTTCTCCAGGTGCTTAGATACACGTTGAACTGCAAAAATGGTCTCACTGACAGCAGTGTTATTCATGGGAAATACATTTCATGGAAGTTTAGCATGTGTGTAAATTCTCACCAGTGTCAGGACCAAAATCATTTTGTTGAAGCTTCAAGAAATGTGGCCATGGAGCCTGACAAAGAACCTAAAGTAAATAGACATAGCTGTTAGAGTAAACAGAGATGGGTCTGTTTAAAATGAATATGAGAACAGAAGAGGCCTATACAATAGTTCTAAGGTGTCAAAATACAAGTTTTGACTCAGATTGTCAAGGCTTTTAAAATTCAGATTTTGATGTGCAGCATGCTGAACAGGATGCTCATTGCAGCCCCTCTCCTGTTACCTCCCCCTGAAAGCTGAACCACGATGCTTGCTTTGAACCAGAATTCCTTCCTGCTTGATACTAAAATGAATTTAGCTCACTTGTACCCATTTTTAAGTCTCCCCTATGTTCTGCTTCCTTAGCTTGTCCTAACTGCAGTCTGCACAGAGCTATACTTGCAACCTTTAAAAGAAAATATGTACGTTCTTTGCTACTGAAAAACAGGTATTTCTGGCATAGTACTATTTCCAGCTTTTACCTGAAGAAATGTGTTCCAGAGAGATAATATTAAATGTAACATTTTTGAAGAGCTCTATGTAATATAAAATATATATATATATAAATATATATATAAATAAATATAAATATATATATAAATATATATATATATATTTGCTTGTCATACGTTGCCAGAAGTATAACTTTATATAAACCTATTATGATTTTATTTTATTTTATTTTATTTTATTTTATTTTATTTTATTTTATTTTATTTTATTTTATTTTATTTTATTTTATTTTATTTTATTTTATTTTATTTTATTTTATTTTATTTATTTTTTACTGACACTGTTGTAGTAACTGCTAAGGGTTATTAAGTCAGGTGATTACTCCTGGTGCATGGTGTAACACATACTTCTGGAAGGAAAATTCACTACCTACACTTTTATTCAGCAGTTAGAAGTACCCTGTTGTACTAAGAAGTTGTTTCCCATGACTGAGTTTTCTTGTCTTTTTAGCAACATCTGACATCCATTTAAATAAATAAGCCAATTTCCTATGTCATTTATGCAGAAATTGCACCAAGAAATACAACCTTTTGCTGAATCTGCTCCTGACTACTGAGAAATTAACTGCAGTAAAATTTGGACCTTATTAAATGAGACAATTACTTCATCATTTCTGCCACTAGTGCTGTTGCAAGTATGCTTCGAGAGAACTTGTGGGCTTTACAAAAGTGTTTTATGATCTTAAGATTTATGAAGGAAGAAGGGCATGCTCCTGAACCATGAGTGCCTGCCTGTTTTCAAAAAAAGATAAAGCAGAGTACAATGCAAAATTTTCTTTCTGAAGGTATTACCCTCAGTAGCATCTGTGCCCTTGTCTTCTGGAAAGTCTAAATCTTGAGATTTTCATAAGCAGTCAGAGGAATAAAGTTCTCTTTCCATATCCATCTAGCTCTGAGTTTGTCTTTTTTTTTGGATTTCCAACCAGCAATGTAAATTTATCTTTAAGCTGTCCACCATTCATTAACAATTGAGCTAGAAGTACTATTGGACTTCTAATTTAACACACTTTCAAACAGTTACTTTTCTTAGTCTTTCTTTTAAAAATGTCTTTATATTTTTGACATAAAAACATCTCTGAAGCAGCATTTTGCTCAATGCCAGATTTCTGGCATTAAAATCTACTATCTATTTTTATTTTCTAAATAATGTATGACGTCTGTTTACCAGGTTAAAAACAAACAAACAAACAAACAACAAACAAACAAACAAACAAACAAACAAAACATTAAAGGTATGTGATAAAACTCAAACATTTATGAGCAATAACCTAGCTGATATCTACCTTGCTCTGCTAGATTAAATGATGCATTGATTTCTTCTGTGAAATAGGCCCTGGCATGTTTACATCAGCAACCAAATCCAGATCCATCAAAACCAGAACCTGCTATTCTAAATCTCTGCTAATTTGAAGAGTTAAGTTTTCCTTTAAGTAATTGCCCTCTAGGGTGAGTTGTCCCTGGCCATCAGCTAAGCTAAACATTATTCAGCACAAGTCAGTGCTGCAGATTGTGCCCCTTCCCCTGGCATGTGTGTCCCTTCCCCTGGCATGTGTGTTGGGACAGCAGAGCGACAAAAAGAGAAATCCTGGATTCCATACAAGCACTGCTCAGCACCAGCCAAAACCCTAGTGTGCTACTGACACAATTTTGGACACAAATCCAAAATGGAGCACCATATGGCCACTTGAAGAAAGTTATCTCCATCCTGGCCAGATACAGCAAACATTCCTAGCCCCACCTCACCTGTGCTGAGTGAGTGCAGTAAAAACACTGACAGGTGAGGAAGATGACCATATGGGAAGAAGTTCAGGGCTCCAAGCGGTTCTTAATTTCACTATGTGCTTTCCAGATATTCTATGTCTAATTTTAGACATAGAATATGTCTAATTCTATATATTTCCTTAGCAGTGCCTAATGTAAATCATAGCTGAATATTTCATACAATCCCTTTCCAAAAACATAGAGTTAAGGAACTTAGGCCCCTTATATCTAACAGCAGGATGTCCTAGGCTTACTGCAGTGTGCTACAGCACAAAAACAACCCAGTGTAGACATAATCCAGTGCACATACAATTGTAGGCTGCCTGTGAGCTCCTGGGGGACCACAGCGAGGCAACAGCACAGCCCATGGGGACACTGCCTCAAGCTAGGCGAGCAGAGCAGTGTAGGTGGTGTCACAGGTAGAGCTGCAGACTCCTATCCCAAGTATCCATAAATCTGGAAAGCAAGTAGATTGCTTGCTGCATTTTATAAAGCAAAAGCAGATGCAGTTCTAACTTCCATGCTAGAATTTGTTGCCTGTCAGAAAACACTACATGCTGGTTATGTCCCTGTTGTTAGAAACCTAAGTGTGGTTTTCAATGAAGAATCCATATGTATTTCTTCTTCCTTGTTAACACCGTATAACTACTTTTGAATAAACAATCAAGACCACTAGCACAAGAATTTACTTCTAATATCATCTAATCTAATCTAATATCACTAAAAGCATACTAGATTGAGAACAGTTTCATAGTTCATATAACCAACCACTACTTTTGTCAACCTCTGTATTTTTTCATATTTATGAGTTAGGAATGTCTGGGAATTAATTACTGGGGTGCTTTTCTTTCACAAGTTCGCCTATAGTAAGACATATTCAAATAGCTAGAAACAAATTAAAAAATATTCAGTCCTGGTCTGTTGCTTCATGCAGAGGCCTCTCTTCTCACAGGGTGAGAAGAGTAACTTTGCCCTCTGGTAAAATGTTCTCCTGCTTTGTAAACTGGAAAGAAGCATCTGAAATAAAAGTGTCACCAGGCTAGATTTACAGACATAGACCATTTTATAGGTACATCCTCAAAAAAACAAACAAACAAACAAACAAACAAACAAAAAAAAAAACAGAGAGAGAGAGAGAAAGAGAAAAAAAAATGGGAAATTTTGAATCCACTAAAAAAGGTAAAAGGTAAAAGGTCCTAGGATATCACCATTGGTGAGGTTTCTCCAGCAGGTACTGTGCACTCAGCATTGCACTTGGAGATGTATGTCCTGGTGCCAGTTTCCCAAATGGCTAGAAATCCTTCACAATTTTGAGCACCTTTTACCTCACTCACAAAAGTAAGTGCTGTGTGCGGAATTCAGCTTTGGAAGAGAAAAATAACTTGCGGTTCCTGGCCATGTGCTTAATCATTTTGGAGCAGCTTTGAGGTGGTAATAGAAATATATTAGAAGAATCTGAGCAATCTGCCTGCCCATGCTGGAAGCAGTAATGGCTAATGGAAAGTCATTAGACCAGCAAAACTCTCAAAATGTTGTGAAAGTCTTCCCTCAACCACAGTTTCCCTAGAAGAAAAATGGGTCTAAAACACTTGCTACTTTTTGTGATAAACAAAACAAATGAAAGACTGTATTCAAACACTATGTATTGTGCTCTGGAACTGGAATAAGTTTTTTGAACTACTTACATTAAAGTAGATATCAATTATCTCAGATTCCAAAGTAGACCAATTTAATTTTCAATGTACTAGCAGTGAAGTGTTTTATGCTTCCTTATTTTTGCTAATGAACTTTATATGCCAGAAACTACTGTAGATTAGAATTGCTTGCACTGATAATTAAATTAACACATATTTCTTGTGGTGAGTATGCATAGTAAGCATGCATGAGGAAGACATTAAACAAATCCATTCCAAGGTTTTATAACAATCATTTCAAAAAGGTGTTCGAACTATAAGTTTATGATGGTTTTACTTGGTGTCTTATTTATTTATGTAGAAGAAATAGTTTAATAGGATAGAGATAGGACCTTGTTTTCATGGTCCATGAAGCAGTTGTCCTAGGTAATTCTGTAAAAAGTTCATCCATGCAACCTCTGAGGAATCAGAAACTTAAATGTGCTGGGAAAGGAACACCATGAGTGAGAAATACAACAAACGGACTGGTGGTTGAGTGCATTTGGAGGCTGGAGGCAGAAACATGCATGGAGGAGCAGTCCTAGTAAGTGGTCACGGCATGAAGGAGTTTGAAGCATCTGCTTTGTGAGACAATGAGAAATAGTGTATTTCCAGTGTCCTGACTCTCTTCTCAACTCTGTTGTGCCTGTGTTGTAGTGTTAGAGGACTTGTGGCTGCCCCTAAAAAAAATACACAGCAAATTGGAGAGGAGACTCACTGAGGGCCAAAGTGTGCACATATAAAAGAAATAATGGACAAATAACTATTCTGCTTAGTTACAGTAGAAAGATGTTTTCTACACAGGCAGAGAGGGTGGCTTAGAGAGCCCTCAGGGTAAATGGCACTTTATATTCACACAGGCCACACACAGGGATGATGCACGCATATGCACACAAATACTTGCAAAAACAAATCCTTTGCACAGCCTGTCTCTCAGCAAACATCTTAAAAATCTCCACTGCACTCACAGTGCCAAATGACTGCTTAAAACCTTTTTTACTCTTATTCAGGCAACACAACAGATGTCAAGAAATACAGCATGTAAAACAGAGAAAGAGATCCAACAAAATGAAAAGAACAAACTTTACATTAGAAATAAACATAGCACAAGCTTGCTGTGTATGCAAGACGTTCATGGGACAGGTGGGCTTCGAGGCATTTCAAGATGAAGGAGCAATATATCTTTGTCAATTTCACTTTTTCCAAGCAGATGTAATAATGTGTAGTCATTAACTCTTTCCTGGAAGCCTTAAGCTAGGCATGCTTTGTCTGTGTGTGTGCCCTCTACAACTAATAAATGAAATAAAGCTGAATAGCCCACTGCTATGTCAGTTGCCTACAAGGCAATAAAACAAGCTGCAAGAAGGAAAGTCCCACAACATTTCAAGGTTTTATGTGGGAGCCCAGCCACTTTTATTTGTAAAATTAATTCTTCTTTTTGGCTCTTGTGACACAGAACTTTGCCAGATTTGCCTGAAGTAAGAGGCACAAGAAAGCATTAACCTGTATTTCTCTTCTCTTCTCTTTTCAAGTGAGTAACTGGGTAGAGTGGGAACAATGCTTTGTGGGTCTTCTGCATGTATCAGTCCTTTCAATGCATGGCCCTTTGCCCCCTCATAGAGTGGAACCTGTGGCCTCATGTTCCATAGCCAGCACTTAGAGAAAACCAGTGAGAACTCAGCAACTTTTTCTTTTCTACGACATCCCTCCTGAGTATCCACACCCAGTTCTGGCCCATGTGGGATTTCATGTCTGGAGCAGAGAGCCCTTTCTAACCCAGAGCAGCCTGCAGCCTCACTGACACAGAGTGCTTGACACAGGGGTGTCCGCCTGAATCTCCCACTTTTCAAGTGCTTTAAATAAGACCTACTCGTTCTCCAAGGTGAAGCTGTTGTAGTTAATAAGCAGGGGGTATTTGTAGCACCAGGACCTCAATTTTCTTTCCACACAGCTATTGCCACAGCTTCTGAGGACAAGGTCTTGCACTGTTTCTTCCTTTTACCATTGTTTAATTTAAATCAAATATATAAAATTCTTTGAACAGCAACAGCAGCAAAAAAATCAATTATGGAAATTTTGCTGAAGTAATCAATTTAAGGGTGTTATCTTTCCAGGGCAATGGATTGTCGTTACTAGTACTGCAGAACCACTGAAACACTGTATGGCAAGGTGCTCACTGAGTGAGAGTTCAGACCCTGGACTCCAGGGCCCTGGTGAGCTGTGGGTTAGTGATGTTTCTTGCTCCCCACAAGTATGGAGCCCTCTGATGGCTGAAAGGTGATCAGGAGGTTAAAACAAAGCTCAGGAAAGCAGAGAGTTGATTACAAAGCTGTAGCTATTTGGGGAAGTGTTTGAATTCTGGGAAAATCTGCAGGCCAGAGCTTTGTTCACTGATAAAAGAGAGGGAAAGACTGTAGTTTGGGTAGCTGCTTGAGATAAGCAAATAAAAAACTACTTCTGCTCAAGATAAAGACGCAAAAAGTTGAACAATGCAGAACTTGGGTTTGGTTTACAGGTTTCCTGTGGATATCAAAAGCCAGGCTTACTTTCTCCATCTCCTCCTTCTGCTCTAGGTACAGGAAGAATTAGTCTTATAAATAAGTCTCATATATTGTCTCTGCAAATAAGGCTGTGCTGTTGTTCAGTTCACATGCATTTCAAAAAGGAAATGAAAGAATATTTGAATTGAAATTCCTGAAAGAGGTGTGACTTTTAGAGGGGTATAGGAGATCATAACTCTTAAAGTTACTGTTCCTTGATTCTATTTGAATATAACTTATTTTATGAGGTATAGACTCTGAATTTAGAAAGAACCAGTATTCTATACTTCAAGTTAATATTGATATATTCAAAAACTGGTAGTCACTGCAACACACATGACTCATAACCCAATTATAAATATAAGTACATGTTTTTTGTTTGTTTGTTTGTTTCAGACTTTTCTTGCTAAACTATTATCGACAAAGAAACAGAGTTAGAGACAAGAATAGACTGTACAAGAAGATGTCACCACAAGCTGGAGTAACTTACAGCAAATGGAGTGTTTCTGAGGTGTGCAGCCAGTTACACAGTTTTAGCACAGTGGTTTGCAATGGCCAGTACAACCAGCTGCAGCAAGCAGCCTGCTGCCCCTCTGCTCTGTCCTGCTGGGTAATATACTAGCAAAGTGTCAGTTCTGCCTGGTTGCTGAGATGACCAGAGAGCTCCATATCTGACAGTGATTGGCTATTCCCACATGAATGAAAAGAGAAAAACATGCTTTTCTGTGAAGTTCGAGACGTCTGTTTTCTTTCTGTGTATGATTAATGCCCCAAGAGTCCATAACGCACCACTCCATTATTTGGTTTCCTTTAGCTTATTATACTCTGACTGAAACCAATGGAGTGTCTCCTTGAATGGAAGCCATGTAACACTTAATTAGAGATTAGAGTAGGATACGAGTAGGGGGTGGATACACTGCCCATATAACTACATGTTTCCTTTCAACTAGGTTGATGTTAGCCTTTTTGTTTACAGTGATCCATTGCAGGTAATAGTACAGCTAGTCTCTCATCCTAGCTCTTCCCCTGCTGAGCTGGATCTCAGGAAGGACTGAAAGAGGAATTAAATCATAATATTCCTCCTCCATTTTAATGCCCACATGATTTTGGGTAATGAAAGGCTTTCTGCAAATCTCAACCCATCTTTAACAGACTACACAATTGTTTCCATGACATAATGCCTTTCAGCTACTGCTATCCTGGCCTGGATTCAAGCTGATGATCTGCATCTATTTCCAATCCACAGCTTTAAAATTTAGTGTTCGTTTTCGTTTTGTTTCTGCAACTGCATGCTCAAGGACACAGACTTGCATATGAAAAGTTCTAGGCATTCTACTAAATAATTCCAGGAGATGTTTATTCTCTTCCATTTGTTGTTATTGTATTTCCTTTCTTCATCTTCTGTACGCATTCATGAGAAATTATTTGATAAATAAAAATCTGCTTGATTGCTTAATTTTACTTAGGTTTCAGAAACTTTATTCAGTTTCCAAGCTCCATACCACCTGACTCAACCAGGTTATACTGAAATCTGTGTGGGGCCTCATCAGGTCCAGTTCTTGCTGTTTGAGTTCTTGCAGCATTGAAGCAAAATTCCAGAGCTCCACCAAAGCCACAAAGGATATACTCACCATAAATATTTGATATTAGATATTTAAAAGTTAATCAGCAATACTAAGTAGTAGGAGAAGATTCTTTGCTAGAGGTTGACAGAGAAACAGGTGGCTAGCGTAGCCTCAGGGATGAAGCCTCTTGTTTAGTAAAATAAGAGAAAATGTTACATGTAAATCTGTTGATTCTTTACAAATGACAAAATGGTGCAATGTATTCTGGTGGTTATGTGATTCATGATCAAATTAGACAATTGCTTTGAAGTCACAGTCAGCCATCAGAGAAAATATAAGATACCCTTCTCAGCAAGGGTCATGGGCTTGAAGCTCAAGGAATTCATGAAGAATCAACAGGAAGAGAGAAGCAATGATTACAAGGAGAGAGACTGCCACTCAAAGTTCAGTTAAGAGTCAACTTAAAAAAAAATAATAATTTGTTTGCCAAACATTAATTTTCAAAGTTCTGATTTTAAAGTTCTGAAATTTTCAGATGTTTTCTCAGATTGTGTTGCCTAGTACACCTGAAACACTGCTGTTAGAAACATATGAAATATTTGCAATAAAAAGTAACACTTTTCAACAATTTTCACACTTCATTTCTAGTCCATAAATGAGCCTGTGTTGCCAAAAACGTTGTTTTGTTTTCTGAATGTTTTTAAAAGGGGCTTTGCTAATGGAAAAATATCTACTTTCCAGGAAAACTGAAGTTCATCTGAACAGAAAGTACTGCTGAAATTAGAAAGGTTAGAATAGTGAGAGAGTTTTAATTGGGAGAAAAAGCAAAAGCCTTTTGTGATTTTTGCAGGCACAGAGCCCCAAGCTTTCATTCCTCAGCTAATCAGAGCAAGAAAAATTTTCCACACTAAAAAGCAGTGTTGCCACCATTGCAATGCAATTTCACTTACAGAATTGCTGCACCAGATTGGACCTAAGTCCACTTAGCTCTGCAGACAATCCTGAAAAATATCAGATGTATTTATGGTGAGGGAGGGGACATTATTCGTACTGTACATTGTGCAGTCTCCCATAGTCAACATCTGAAACATTGTAAAACTCCAAGTTCCACAACTTACCGGTATGTAAGAAGATACTACTTCCTTTGTTAATTAGTCTGCGCATGATAATTTTGCTAGATGTCCCATATTTCATCAGATTTAGACCCCTTCACTACAGTAATTCTTTCATTGACCTCTGTGATCTCTTTCCTGTTCATTCAGCCTGCCTCAGTCAGATCTTCCCAAACTGAAGAAATATTCTCACTTATCTTTTACCATATGATAACTGTTTCATACCTTCTCTGTTTTACCCTTATTCTGTGATAGCCTTTCTGAGACAGCAATAACAAAACCACTGCAAAATATCCAATCTGGACACAGATTTCCATAGCATAAAACTTGCTAGGTCTTCTGGATGACGATCTGAGAGATGAAATTGAGATGTTAATTTCTAACTAAATTTTCAAGAAGTCATCAGGAATAAATGTGTGGTTCAAACACCGCCCACTGCTCCACCAGTGAGTGGCTGTTGGTTAAACATTAATACTAGTATTCATGCTTCATCTAAGGGATAAGAAACAACCTATCATAGCCAGTAACAGGCAACAGTAAGGAATATTTCCTGTGCTAAATAGCACCAAATTGGACAATTTGTCCCTAGATGTCTGCAGAGTTCTGTAACTACACAATACAGCTTTTACAAGATTTCCAGGTGAGAATAGTTTTGTCAAATACAGAAAAGTGACCTTGAAGGGGCTGAATTGCAAAACCAATGTGGTAAGCAATACATGAAAAATTCTTCGGCATTATTTTTCCAGTTATAACTGTTAAGGGTTTTTTGTACATGCTTGTATATCACAAATAAGATTTTACTAATATATTTCTAAATACCAGACTTTCTTGAAAGATAATCTTATTAGTAAAAGAGTATTATAGGCAAAAATTCACAACCTTGATAATTTAAACCAAAACCAGTAAGAGGTTAATATATAAGGATACAGTTTCAAGGACAAGTTCAATGAAAATACAAACTAAAATTCTTTCTTTTTCTTTTTTTCTCCTTTTTTTGTTCAAAAAAGAGAGAATTTAAGTCAAAACATCAAAACATCACATATCACACAAAATATCCTGTTCTAGAAGAGTTGAATTTTCCTTCAGATCTGCCATGACAGAGGAGCAACTACTAAAATATTATAAAGTGAATGCCTTTAATGGACAATGTAGGAATTAAACAGCTCTAGTTGGACGTGGAGATGCCTTCATATTCACCTGATTCATTCATACAAAATATGTTTTTCCACCCAATGTTGTCCATTTAAACTAGTAACGTGTAAGGTTACCTCTTTTTTTTTTTTTTTTTTTTTGATTCATTATGTTGATGTCACTGGAGATTGATGTATCAGCATTTCATGATACCTCTGGAGGCTGCGAATTGCCTGAATGTGGTGGGTATCCTTATATTTTTCTTCTGAACTAAACCAAGCTTTCACACCTGGGCAACAGACTATGGCAAAGATGAAGCAGAAAATGCAAGGAAAAGATAAGGCTATCTTTGACATAATCTGTTAAAGAAGAAATATCACCTGCCTGCATTCTTTCTTATCCTACCCCCCACCCCACCCCAACATACATAGCCCCCATCCCAAAACAGTAATTGTGACATCCTGTAACTTGAAACCTATACTTTAAAGCAGTTTAGTGTAGTGTAAATTACAGTCTGCTATACAAATAATTTGCACTGAAATGTTTATCAGCTCTCTGACATAGCTGCTTCCATTTATAGCTTATAAACTGTTTTTTACTAGTTTGTTCACATCTGATAACGTGGCTTCAGGACAGGTGGTGAAAACGTTAGGCAATTATGAGCGCCTCTGTTTGTGCGTGTGTGGTCTCTTGGTTTGTAAGGCCACTGACCACATACGAAGGCATTGTAAAAGTCTCCAGTTTAGAGTATCAGCCTTAGTTGTTGTGTATTGCCCTATTTGCAGCTGGAGTCTTTCTGGACTCTAAACAGTTTTATTGAAGGGTTAGAAGTTCAAAATTATGAATACCTGCATTTAAGAACAAAACTTACTCAAAGTAAATCACAAAATATTTTTAAATCCCAGATGTGTAAATACTGTGGCATTGTATAACTGTACAATATTCTATTGTAACATTGGTTTCTTAGTAAGGGTGAGAGATTGGTATGTTTGCTGAGGTAGGAGTGGTTATATTTGTCTCACATACCTTTCCACCTTTAGATATTTAGCAGCAAAGCTTTCTGGAATAAGTTGGTTGTAAAGAGATAAATTAGGATCAAGCTTATATTATTTTATCTCAGGCTAGGAGAGGAAAGGTTGGTTTTCTATGGAGGGAGGAAAAAAGACCTTCCGCAATTTTATCATGGAAATATACTCCAGGAGATTCTTTGCAAATTCTTTCTCAATTAAAAATATTCACATTTAGAGGCAGAAAATTGTTCAAGATGAAAATTCCACAAAATACTAAGAATTTTATTTTAGTAACAAATAAATAAAGTGCAATGATTCACAATCTCTGATCAAGAAAGGGTCAAACCAATGGTAAAATCTTGTAAATTATTACTTACTGATATAAAGCTCTTTATTCAGAGAAAAGACCTACGTATATGGCTTTTTGTAATTTAAAATGCTTTCAATTCTTCGTGCCATTATTGTAATTTGCCCTACAGCCACAATAGAGATCTACATCTTAGATTTCAACAGACATTAAAATAGCCTTTATAATTGTAAGGAATAAAGAAGAATTGGTAGAGACGATATTTTACAGGTAGTGAAGTCTTGCACTACCATCCATCACTGTACTCCCTCCCAAATTATCTGCCCAGGTCCCCTTCCCATTTAGTGTGCATTCATCAAAAGCTCTAGAAAAAGGACATGCTCTTGTCAGGGTTTTAAATAAAATGCACTTTCTTTTAAGAGGAATTAAACAGGTCTATGCAGTTTATTTTGTCAAAATATTTCCAGTACATTTCCAATATGACTGACTGATTTGGAAAATGGGTAGCAGGTCTGTAAACAAAAAGTACATGAAGCATAATTGTCTTGAAAGAAGCATATATCAAATGGGACAAAGGCAGAATTCCTTTGGGAACCACTAAAGTACAATATACCCTGAACTCATTGTACTCATGTCTCTAAGGACAAATTTAGATTGTTACATTTTTTTCTTGCAATTCTGGTTGCAAAAAGTCCTAAAAGTAAGTCAGTGTATGACAATAAAAATCACTTTGTGTTCCTATCAATAATTTCTAAAATTCCAGGCAAGAAAGACATGCCTGCTGCTCACACTTAGATCAAAATTACTGTAAAGATCAGTTTGCAACTGTTTGGACATGAAAGTATTTTTAACAGTTTACCACTTTTCTGTGGACTCATTTCTGGTTATATCTGTATCCCAGTATCTATTCAGTATGTACATTTATATATCTGAGTTTACAAAAAGGGTGTGTCCAAATAGAGAGAAACTTTGAAATGCCTGTGGTTGTATACTTGACAAGATTTTTTCGATGTTTACTGTTCTAACAAGTATAAGCATGAGCTTATATTGGAGTTCTAGCTTACCTACCAAATACATTTTAGAAAATAAAAAAATAAATAAATAAAATTTCATATTCTTACTTACAAAAAAACATGTGTTATATTTTGTTTCATACCCATGTCAAATAGTGTCTATCAAAAATATTTTAAGGCTGCAAATCACAAGTCTGAAAATTAGGAAGTATTGGAATTAAAGTAGTCTGTCAACTCAAACTTCTATTCCTTTAAGAACATTTTGAAAAAGTTTTCCAGAAAATGATCACTTATTTTTTCACTTGATCAAATGATCACTTATATTTCACTAGACCCTGAATGTCAGCAGTGCAGACAACAGATATTATTCAGTGAATGCAACATGTGGTGAAAATTTCAGAAGTCCTCCCGCACTTAACTCTAATAAAACCCTTTTTCATTTCCATTCTCCAGTATTTGCATATGGGAAAGGGTTTTTTGTTGTTGTTGAAGCTTTTCTTTAGAATTTTCAATCTGCAGTGAACACTAAAACAGGAACTTTCCGTTCAAATTATTAGATTATCAACACCATGATATGATTGAAAATAGAGGATAAAAAAAAAAAGGCTACTTGCACAACTTGTGCTGTCACCACAGCAGTAGTCATGTGTTCTTAGAAGATCAAATTAATTAATACAATTTAAGATAATTAATATAGTGGACTATGGTGGCTATGTAGTGCAGGATATAGCTGCAAAATATCTATTTCTATTTCCACCTATTCCATTTATTCTCACACTGAGAATGTGTCCCTGTTCAGGAATCTTGAGGAAAACAACTGAGAGACATGTGGCCAGCCCTTCATGCTGCAGATGGACTGTGTGGCCTGAAGGCTCCAAACACTTGAAGAAAACAAGGACAAGGAAAACAGAAATTTTCAAAAGCTTGATGTTAAATGTGTGTGCCTGCCTAATGGGCATGTGAGATAGGACTGGAGGTGACCTTGCCACTGATATTGACAGTAACTTTTCTCAGACCTTTTTGTCATTGCTTTTCTGCTTACCTTGGTTCTTAGCTCTGTAGAAGCTGAAATATAAACCAGTACTGGACATGTACTTCTCTGTTTACTGTGATTTCATTTTTCAATCTCTCATAATCTATCATGCAACAGAACCAGTTAAGTCAAAGGTATAAGTTGTAACTGTCTTCTTAATATTAAACAATTTTATTTTTTGGAGCAGAACTAAGCAGAAAATTGTCACATATTTGCAAGGGACTGGGATATGAGACTGTAAAAAGCCAAACAACATTGTGAACCTTGTGGTGCAGTGCAAATGGTGTTTAAGGTCGGCTTTCATCCTTTAATGGCAGTATTTCTTGTTGTGGTTACATGATTGTACAAGAATCAATGTACACACAAGCTCAGTATAACAAATGCAAAGATATATGTTAAAGTCTTCAAGGGTCTAAAAGAACATGTTTAAAAATGTTGCCTAACTCATATGACAATGTTACTTTATGTGACAACCTTATTAATCATCTGTAGTTCAAATGTCAAAAAAGTTTAAATGCGATAACAAATTATGAAAAATTGCTTCAAGATCTCTGTGTAATTAGGCACTAGGAACTTTTGGAGTACATGTGGAAAATAGATAAACTGACCTGTATTTGATATGCAACAAATTGTAGGGTTATTAGTGAGGGCATTATAGGTTTAACCTTCCTAAGGGAAGGCTTCTTTCTGGAAAATAAATAAACAGATTTCTGCAATAAAAATAATAATAAAAAATAAAATAAAATAAAATAAAATAAAATAAAATAAAATAAAATAAAATAAAATAAAATAAAATAAAATAAAATAAAATAAAATAAATAAAAAGAAAAAAGCAAACTTTGCTTTTCCTTTTCCTAACTACAGAACCACACACATGGGACAACTAGTAGGGTTTATGGTGTATAGCTAAGTTTGTCCCTAAAAGCTGCATAGATTGTCATATGTAGAAAATGATAGAGTAGAACTGGTTTCTATGGAGCCTTCAGCTTGCGTCAGAAGATCTGTATGAAAATGTTGTATGGTATTCAGAAAATCATAGTGATGTATAGCAGGAAGAAGGAGGTTATTCTTTTTTGTTTTGTTCCTTTTATTTATGCACCAGTTTTATAATATGCTTCAGAACTTCAGCTTGGGAAATGAAGCCTAGCCATAGTTTACATAACTGTGTAAATAATGCCAGCTGTAGAAGCATTTACACAACATTGACAGCAATGGATAAAAATATATAAAAACTCAATAGCTCAAACATCGCCTTTTAAATACAGTAAATCAATGAGCATAAGTTCTCTGAAACACCGAGTAGAAACATGAATGTTTATAAAATATGGGGCTCCCAAGCAGATGGGTTAAGGGCTTCTTGGCAATTCTCATGTAAAAGCAAAAATTTCCCAAATGGCCACTGTTCTGGATCCTTTTACATGTAAGCTACAAACTGCAGATACCATGATCCAAGTCTGTAGGACTGCTAACCAACCACAACTTCACCTGATGTTGGTGGGAACTTCAAGGGTTCACCATTCTTGAAAAACAAGATAAAATGTCACACATTAGTTGCCCAGAAATGTATAGCTGGTTAATTCTTTACCCTTTTGACTTTTTGTTGTATAATTTTCATTGATAACCAAGTTAATTAAACTTCATTTTCTGTTCTATTAATATTAAGGGAAAAAAGAGGCGATAAATTCTGAAATTTGAACTGCTTGTATGCTGACAGGAAGCAATGACTGGAGAACATTTGCAACCTTGGGCATTCTTCAGTAGTTTTGAATTGTGTGTTAGAATGAAAAATTAGATGTATAAAATGTTGCTGTTGTTGTTGTTGTTTTTCATTTCATCTACTGCAGTCCCTTGGACTGTAAGATATAATGTAACTTAATTCAGGAAACTAAACTGTATCTTCAGCTAGATGGTAGTTTTGTCTACTCTGCTGCTTCCTTACAGACCCAGAACTGAGTTTGTCAGTGCAGCTCTGATATTTATATTGCTGTCCACTGAAATATTTTGGAGTCAATCAACATGTTAAAAATATAATTTTTCCAACAAGCTATATGTAAGGGACTTATATGTGATCAGGCCCCAAAATACACAGTTTGATTTTGTATAGGAGTTTTTGATTCAAACTCATAAGAATGGAGAATACAAGTGTTACAAAAGGACAGGCAAACATGAAGAATCAAGGCTGCAGCACCTCCAACTCCCTCACATTGATAAAGAGTGAAGAACAACAGGATTGAATTTCCAAGCAGATATACATGAAAATAAATATCTCTTGCCCAATTTTGCAACTCATTCCTTTAGCCTTAGCAAAGTCTTCTATTTCTAATGTATTGTTCTAACAGATGGATAAAGTTAAACTAAACTCTTACACATGTTTAAACCTTTATTTAAGCATTTTTTCAAAAAAAACAGAGAAATTGTTCAATGATTAACAACTCTCCACAACTACTTTACAACTATGTACCTATCATCACATATTTTGTGAAACAGGCTAAGAACTTGCCTTTAAGTAATTGTTAGATAACTTAATTACTTAAAATTGCTTTTCTCAACTACTTATGCTTTACTGGTATCACTGATAGTTACAAATGGGGATGCAGTGATAGAAAGAAGTGTGTTTCAGTGTGGGGAGAATTTAAGAGTTATTTTCTATAGTTTTATGAAATAATGAGTATATTTTGTTAACACTTCTCCACATTCTCTGCCTTATCTCAGCCATGCATTCCTGGACATCTAAAAACTCATCAGAAATATGAGTGGACCAGATCTTGTTTCCAATAGATGACATTTTTATTTGCATGAATTTGTAGAGGGTTTCCTTTTAACCTGCTAATGGGTAAAATTATGGAGTTCTTTTTAAAACTCTTGGTCATGCCAAAAGATTACACATGCAGACTGAAGGAGTGTTTCTTTCTGTATTCTGCTAACAGTCTATTATCCTTCATACTTGCATAAAATTTAGTTTGTGGCTCTCTTCCCCCCCCCCCCCCTTTTTTTTTAAATTTTGTTTATATTTTAATATAAAAACAAACAAACAAAAAAAAGGACTATTTTGCTCACTTGGTCTCACTGTATAGCCATTACTAGAGCACTTTTTATATTTTTCCTTCACATTGTAACAAGAGCACTTGTTCCATGGTGCAACAAAAGCACCAGATCCATGCTTTTTTTTTTTTTTTTTTTTAATAAAGCTAAGCAACCTGAAAAAAATCATGGAAACCCTATAGATTTTATTGGAGGTCAGTTTTACCTAAAACACAAGATTCTATCGACAGCAGATTTTATTTGCTACATTGAACTTAAATTTCAAAAAAAAGGGGACTATGCATCGGTGTAAAGACTGACACATTTCCACTAGGGAATCATAAGATACTCTGACAAATAAATAAATAAATAAATAAAATCATCCTATAAGATGAATATATTTACCTATCAGTTTCTCGCACTCTTGGTATAAAAGTTATATGATATCTTTTTTTTTTAATTCATTTTTGGGGAGGTGTCTTCCATTCCTCCTCCCCTTTCTCCCCTCCCCCACTCATTTTTGTGTTTTGGAACTCAAGATTCTACGGGAAAAAGAATGTTATGTCAGTAATGCATATAGCATTACTGCTGTATAATGCAAGTCTCAAGAACAGTAGTTTAGCATATGATAATAACAGATCTGAACAAGAAGCTGTGTTCTCCCTTTTACAAAACTTTTTTTTTTTTTAAATAAAAAATCTCATCTCACAGTAGTACAAACAAAGAGTATGCAGATTTTCCCAGGACCTTTAGGTATTTATTGATAAAGCAGAATGGTGAAAAGTATAATTTACAACAGTATAGTTGCTCAGCCCAAAGCCATGGTTCAAATTCTTCAGCTGAACTAGGTGGAACAGGCTGGTTACTGACACTGTCAGTAAGTTCCTTGAATATTTTCCTTCAGTAGTGTATTTTTGTTTGATTTTTTTTGTCAAAAAATGGCATATATTTGAAAGTTTCCTGCTTTGTAATTTTTGATGAAATACCAGTTCACCTGAAAATATCTGACTAGTTCTAGTGAAAGCACGTGAAGTTTTTAATCTCATTATTGATGTCTGTTGAGTCTTAATATAATTAATGTCCTTATATTAAGTATCCTCTCCATGTTACTGGATCCAGTAGACTAGTTGCAAAAATTGAGCCCCATTCCATTAGCCATTTCAGCTGGCTTTTATCCAAATGAAAACCTAATTTTAGGAAGTAGGAAAATTGCAGTATCTAATTTGGGTTAAGGCTTCATATGAAAAGGTCTTTTTACGCTAAGCAGGTAAGTACTATTTCACCAATAATCTGCTTTTCACTATAATATAAAATTAATTTTAATGCACTTTTTATTTTTATTTTTTAGAACTCTGCAAGTACAATGAAGTCATTAGGCATTTGAATAAAAGGGGTACATGGTGAGGCCTAATCATTCAATTCATTAACTTCAGTAGATGGAGACTGTATCTTCTGTTTATATTCAAGGAAATGAATGTCAAAGATTGCCATGTGTGTGGTGTAAATAGGAAAGGCCACCAGTGGAGAGCTTCCATTTTTGTGATGAGAACATAAAAGTCAGTTGCTTCTGTTCCAGAGGTGATATTTTACTTAGACGTCTGCTCTGTTTGCAAAAAGGAGGCAAAATGTCTTTTGTTATTGATTTGCAGACTGAGAGGGTTTGGACATCAATTAACTTTAAGCCTTTCCAAAGTCCTTCTGTAAACCTTTACGTTTTAATGATAGACTCAACAGTTCTCTGTAAAAATACAGCTCAGACAAGAGACAGAGGGAATAAAGCAAATAGAGGGTGTGGGTTATCATGAGAACAATTCTACTGCATCCCTGGAGAATTTTGCTGTTTGTCATTAATTTGCCTAGACTGTAATTCTACTACAAAAATTTTGCCATGTGGAATTATTTCATACTATTCTAAAGTCTTAACCATAGAAAAGTGCAAATTTTGTATATGTTTACTGGGAAAAAAGAAAAAAAAAAGAATCTGGCAATTTAGAATGGCAAAAAAAGACTGGATTTTAATGGAATTAATTTAAGGGATTTTGTATAATGTGTTTTTCTTGATATGTGGAATACAAGTTCCTTATTCGTTGAAATAATTCTTGTATGAATAAAAACAAGACCAGTGATGAATATTAGAATTTTAATTATAATTATATGGTACAAAAAGCTTTGAAAATGTTGCAAAATGAAATACATTGTTACTATGCATTTATCCTACATCAATCATTCATATAACAGAGAAAATAACTTTTCTGTAAAATATATTCAAATTTCTGAACTCATGCTTTATGGTTAAATCACCATGATTTACAAGAAAATGGTAGATGCTGACATGTTTATTAGAATATGTACTTTTCTCTAAAGCCCAAGAATGACTAGTCATTCAAGATATGTAAGCAACAGTTAATAAAAGCGCTTGAATCTCATCTCTTCACTGCATCTTCTTCACTGTAAGAACAAAATCTCTGTTTCAGCTTTTTTTTTTTTTTTTTCCTATGCTGTGAGGATAATCTCAGCTGCCACGTTAACTCTGATATCAGTATAAGCACTACCATTAACCTCTGTAACAAATGAGTAAACAATACATTCTCTATGTCTCTGTTACTAACTGTGGAGATGGCTCTTTCATTACTGTGACTTACTTTCGTTTTTACTCAATGATTGTGAGGTACTACAAAAATAAAACCTTTTATTACATTAACATCGTTGTAAGTGATAAAGTGCAATATAATGTAGATTCAAGCTCTTCTAACATTTCCCTCTTTGCACATGATACAATTTACAATTCTTTATGTTGTTATGATACACAAAGAAATCCATTACACTATAGATAATATTCATAGATTGGACTACTGGTAAATTATTATTTAATTCCCAGATATTTTATTCTGTTAATATTTCCTAATGTAAACAGTTGAGTTAAATAAGAAAACATAAAATATAAAATGAATGCTGCTTAAAAAAATCTGTGATAAAACATTTGACACTGAGACAATTTGACATTCCATTCTAGCAAAATGGGAGTTTGCTAGAATAAAAAATAATAAATGAGGGACCCTAGACAATGACTGCCGATGTCTTGATGACTGCTTTCATTTTTTATTATTTGTGTGTAAGGATATGGTTTTCCCCACTGGGTAATTTTGATGAACTCATTATAATTTGAAATCTGTATACTTTTATTCTATGATACACCGATAGTAGTGCAACTGTAACAGGTAATTAATAATACATTCTGCTACAACTGTCTGACCTAAACAAAGACCGCTACACCAATAGCCTGCTGTAGTAAACTCACAAACATGTGTTTAACAGAAATGGTTTGTTTAACATCTCTGAAAGTGATAAATGTTACTTCGCAAAAACAAAAAAGCTCAGTCTTACAGTTAATAAGCATACAGAAATCACATCTCCTTTTAGAGTTGTTTTGTAAGTATTCTTTAATTAAATAGATTGCAGCAGAAAAATAATTTGATACCTGTACAGGAGAAAATTAAATTCTTTTTCCATTTTGACTACAGTGCTGTCAATACTACCTCTACAAAAATCACATCCTTCACTTCTTCATTATTATGAACCAGATTCTTCCTTTAGTTGCAAGTTACCATCCCAATTCTGAAAGTAAATAATACTTCATGTTAATTTTCATCTGAACATAAAATTTTATGAAAATCCTAGACTTATACAATGGTACTTTATTTTGAGGTCTCCTGTGACTAAAGTTATTGATAAGCAAAATGGGTATAAATGTTTGCCACAGTAATACCAAATAAACACCCCTGGCTTTGCCATTCATCATCTTATACAAGCTTTTTATAACCCTGAACAGTCATTTCTTAGAACAGTGAATACATCAGTGTATGCTGACATACTTTAACTATTTCATTGACATAGAAGCCTAAATTTCAATTTTATGATGAATTCCAATACCTGAAAAACATCTAGTCCTTCTTGTTTTGCATATGATTACCCAATATGCAAAACAAGAAATAAATGTTGTATGGATTAAATTAATATTCTTCTTTTTATAAATCCACTATACAGACATCCCATTAGAAAATTCATTTAACGAAAAATCAAAGCCAGTTGAGTATTCTCAGCATAAGTGCAAAATAAACCAGTCAACCACCACTAGCACCAAAAAACCAGAAGCATCTAAATTGCAAATAAAGTAGCTGGTAAATGTAAATTTTCTGAATTTTCCAAGATTTTTACCACTTATAAAATCAATCCTAGCTCTGCAGACAGTAGACAGCAAGATAAATAGATTAAATTTGTATTATTCATCAATAATAATATTTTTTCCTGACATCTAACTGCAGAGAGTTTTATTATTAGTTATGATGCAAATGTCAAAATATTCTGCTGTGAAGCTGTCGAGTGGTTTGCAATGTTGAAAGACACAATAAATACATTTTAATTTGTAAGTTGAATTTAATATGAAAATAATTGAGACAGAATTAGCAAAGTATGCTTTAGAATACCAGTCATTCTATATGTTTCCCCATTTTCTTCTTTTCCACTTGTCAGTACAGTTGAAAGTGTTTAAATCTGGCTCAGCCTTTTAAATGTCAAGTTAGTTTCAAAGTAATTTGTGTGATGTATGGCCAGTTCATGAGCTGGTTTCATAAAGTGTTAACATTGTTTTTTATTTTTGTGACAAAAATCAAAAGAGATTAAATGTTGTGATTCTATTTACAACATTTTAAAGTGGGTTGGGGGCCTCCTACTTTGGAACCATTTATAGTTACTGTCTGTTATTGCTGCAATGTGAATGTTAAGGTTTAGGTTTAACTGGCAGTCAAGCTGACAGTCTACGTTGCGGTTACTTGAAACTATTTTTTTCCTTCTTGGATTATTTTTATTTAATTGCTAAATGCCCACAAACTAGCCATTTCAGGGTGCAAGATCTTTCTAATACGGAGCTGCGATGTTGCTCATAAACATGGAATAAAAACAATCTCATGTGTCCAGAAGAACCTGTGAACAGCTCAGGATGAGTGTTATTTACAAATATCTCACTGCAATATTTTGCTTTCTTTATTAAAAGCAAGGGAAAAAGGCAGTGTGGAGAAGAATTACACAGAATTACTGTGTCTCTGCACACTTACAAAATGCAGGGCAAGGCAATTACCTAGAAAGGTCCAGAAACATCTGGGAAAAAAAAAAGCATGATGGATCCCGGATACACCTAGTATAATGCAACTGTATTTTTTGTTTTCCTCATGAGAAATCTGTGTCATACTCAGTCACTAGAAAATTAAATGCTTAGTACCATTTTGGGGAAAAAAAAAAAAAAAAAAGCATCACAGACTGTCTTGCAGGCTCAGCAGCTCAGCAGTGCCTACAGAGAAGACAGTCCCCCTGTCTGATCATTGCAAATGCAGACAACAAACTGCTGTTCTTCCAGCAAGACCGGTTGACTATGAGCACAAGGACCACCAACATGCTATCTATTGGGAAATCACCAGCCATTTGTGTGTTGAAAAGCTTTTGGGGTATTTTCAAAAAGCCATGAGACCTGTTTTTCTATTCCAGACTGAGGGAGTTCAGTGACACACTCTGCCTCCTATGCAGAAGTCATCTGCAGACCACAATCAGAGAGTCATGTTTATGTATGTGGGCTAAAGTAAACATTAATGTCACACTGAAATTTTTCATTTAAATTTAGGTGTGTAGCAACAACAACAAAGAAATTGTTGATGTTTATCAAAGTCTGAATATGGTTGCTATGATCAGCATTTCTATAATATAATTCAGAAACTGAAACAAAAGAAAAGTTGATTTTCATGTTTGTGTATGCACAGGGAAAAGTTTGTATACACATTCCCTAAAAAATCATCATTATCCCTCATAGGTCAGCATTCTTCACTGTTTTGAAACTTTGAAGTATGGCCAATCATTTTTGTAGTTGTCAGTATGACAAACTTGTGCTTAACCAGGCAGGACATTTTAAGCTCTCAAGTTCACAAACAGTCTGAAATGTAATGCAGAAGTGGAGGAACTCAAAATCAAAAGTTGCAGGCTAGAAGTTTCCATCTGCCATCATATCAAATATACATTGGTCTGAAATACTGGGATCTAATATGTTCTTTTTAAGTATAACATAAAAAAATAAATGTTCTCTGAACTGAAAACTAAGGGTTCATAACAGAAATGTAACACATCTCTCACTGAACTCCACATCTCTCACTGAACTCATATCTCAGTTGAGGATTTCCTGCGTGTTAAGTTGGAGACAGGAAAGAAAATTAACATTGTCTATGTTGAAACAGCTCTCAATAAAAAAGGTATATCATTATAGATGATCTTCAACACAGTGATTCTAGCTTGAGTCTGTGTTATTCCTACAAGGCACTGTAGTTGGAGCCTTGCCATTGGGAAATCTCCCTGCAGTTCATATGGCTACTGTTTTACTTTGCTTGGCTCAAAAGAAAGGAAAAAAGCTGTGTGGAAAAAATCATGGGTCATAGATGGAATTACAGTGTCTCTGCAAACTCACCAAGTACAGGGCAAGGCAAATAGCTAGAAAGGCTCAGAAACATCTAGGAATATAGCCTGGTGGTAACTCCAAATGCCCAGCATAAGAGCTTCCTTTTACAGGCAGGCAAGCTATGTGGTGGGTGACTGTCAACCAGAGAATAGGTCACATAGTTTCCAGTCCAAAGGAAAAGGAGGCAGAATTAACTGTAATGGAGGCAGAGGTGTCATGGTGAGTACAGTAGTCCACAACACAGTGTGAAGTTACCACATGCAGAATTTTAGTGAGGTAGCTTAGTTGTCAGAGGCAATCTGTCTCCAGCTCACAGCACCCATGTCATCTGGTTCTCAAGGCTCTGTTAATACCTATTCTTCTTGCTGCCACGTCTCACACTGCTAAGACAGCACCTATGACATAGCCTTTGACTCCTGTGTCTTTTGAACGGTTTCAGTCCTGCAGAATACCTCACCCTGTTTTCCTCTGTTTAGCTCTCTTCCAGTCTCCAACCAATATATTTGCTGATAGAGAACAAGTTATCCTCTAGGACACTGGAGGAATGAAATGATCTACTGAGTGAATTTTCTGTTTTCTCTCATTTGTCTCATAAGCACCAGGCTTTAGACAGCATCAAAGATCAGGAAAATAGAGTAGTTTAAACATAAAGCTGCTTTTCCATGCCAAAACCTGAAAAGAAAAAAAAAAAGGTGGGGGAGGTGGGGAGGGTTATGTCAGCTCAGTAGCTCAGTTTGTTCCTAGACTGGTCTGAAGACTAACTAGTATGGCAATATTCTATTTCTCACTTCCAAATAAATACGGGCTAAAATGGGACCTTGCAACTGAACAGAATCTGTGAAATTCACCGGTGTCGAGTGCAAGGTTTTACAAGGATTCCAGTTCTGCAGAGTAGCACAGATCTCATATTATCTGTATGACTGGGTCTTAGGATTCTATGTGTTTGTGCTTTAAGTGTTTTCAGATCTGAAGATGTCTCAAGTAGCTAACTATCACAAAGTGGATGTATTTTCATTACAAAACTGAAAGGAAAAAAAACACCCCAACATGTCTTAATTGCTAAGCTCACATTTGTCTGACACTTTAAGACCATTCTATTTTACTATTTGTATCTAGAGAAACATCCTTATCTCATAGTTGGAATGAATTACTTTCATATTCCATGTTTATTTAGTAGAAAATATTAAAAGAGACTTAATAGCCATCTAAATTTCAATGGTTGCAGTTGGAAATCAAATTCCATCAACAAATTTGTGTCTATGTGTTGACAGAAGTTTGAGGAGCCAGTGTACTGTAATCTATAGCAAGTTAAATATTGGACTTAAACAGTAACTTTAGTGAACATTTTTAAACTGTGTGGCCAGTTATCACAGACATGTATGCACCTCATATACATATGAGGTGCCTGCAATGCCAATACAACTTTTAATTCTCAAGGTGAGATTATAGTTCTGTAAAAATACAGAGGCAGATTGAGGAATAAATAAAAGCACACAGAGATAAGTTTTTTTCCATATCCTTCTTAACGTGCCATATACATTATACAGTTGAAATAGATTATGGTTTTAGTGCAACATGTCGGAAGTGTGTCTCATCCTTTATTGGATGAAAAAGATGGTTCCAGGAAAAGTGCAATTATCAGCTGCCACTCTAATGCCAAAAGTTAAGCATTGCCTGCAAGCACAAATCAACCTGCTTCCCAAATATATGTCAGCAGAATAAGGGAGATTTTCTTTTCCACATTAACACCATGTAACACCTGCTGGACTGATCAGCTTTCTCAAGAGGGAAGTACTCATTGGTCACCAGCAGCTAAAAGTAGTTAAGAGCTGATGAACATGGTTTTGCCATATGTATAAAGAAGTGTCAGCAAAAGCCTGTACTGCTGGTGGTCCTTCAAGCTGGAAGAAAACTGTCACACAGAGATTATGTATTTACAAGACACAGTCCTACATCAAAAGACGAAGAAAATTTCTTGTAACTCTTTTCTTTTTCCTTGCATAAGTATATTTGGCTTACAGAGAGATCTGATTAGGTGGTGTATTCTCTTTTATGTTTTTCTTTTTTGCCTTTACTGGATTTTTAAAGACTGTGAAAAATACTACTCAGGCATATTCAAAGCCTCAAAAAAGAAAACTATAATAATTTTCTCAACAAAAACCTTTACTGAGAACACCAAAAAACAATATTTTTCCCCTTCAGAATGTTCACATGAAAAAACAAAGCTGAACCCACAAATGGACCCTATTCAGCACTTAGAAAACTTCTTAGTCGAGCAAATCTCTCACTAGTCTCAATGGGATGTTGATATGTGGTTTGCTATGGGCTAAACTAAAAGGGATAGTGCAGGGGAATCTTAACCAAATGGGAGTTTGAGAGGACATCTTGCCTGATGCAGTATAAATTTGACAGGGCTCTGCATGCTACAAACACACAACAGTTTTGCCAGTGTTTGGAAAAAGTAAGTGTCCTCTCACACTGAGATCTCTAGCAGTGCTAGAGACTCTTAGGTCTACAGCACAGTGATTGCTGCGGTACCTAATTATTAGGTACCATGCCAGCTCTTGGAATTCGTTGTCCTGGTTGTGTGCCTGGGTTTCCTATGCCAACTCCCAAAATTGAGAGAGGGACACTTAAAGACCTGCAGTAGCCATTATGCTGTTCAGAGAATAGGGCTTTCCATTGTTTATGCTTAAGCTGCTCCAGTTTTAGGTAGAATAAAAAAGTAAATAAAAAGCTTTGAAACCAGAAATAAAACAACAAAATTTGCCTCTCCTTGCTAGCTGCAGGATGCATGCTTTTATGCCATGCCAAACTACATTTTCCCTGCACGAAGAAGCTACAGTGCTCTTTGCTGAATGCAGGAAGCCAGCAAGAGATACTACACAAAGCACACCAGTCCCTTGTGAAAGAGGGTTTAGCACACAACCTGTTCACTTCAGATTAGTCTTGTCAGGAATGAATATTTCATGTAAGCCAAATATAAAATTATAAGTGAAAAGGCTATGTAAGGTTACAGAAGACATCTGTTATTTCACAAACATAAAGATTACTTTTCCCCCTGAGTTTTTTGAATCTTAAGGTATTGTAAAAGGCAGTGGAATTGATAAAGATGCTGAAGGAGAACAGAATGCATTCTCATCTTTGTAAAAGAGCTCTGCAGTCAAAGAAAATTTTAATATAAAAGAGGAACCTGTTTACTGATGGAATGCTGGCTCAAAAATTATGAAATCCTTGGCTTACCAGTGCTGATTGCTGAAAAAATATCTCCTTGCATATGAAGAAGGGAGTGAGAAGCTGGCACTACTACCCTCAAATTTAAGTGGGGAGGGAACTCTCTTTAGGATTCAAGAATACCAGAAGTTTTGCCAAACGTAAAAAGAACCTGTAACAGAGACTTGCCCAGATTTACCAATAGAATTTTGAGTCTTAAAAGTGTTTTGGTGGAAGAGAACTCTTCTCTCAGAAAGCTCAAGTACAACCACTGAGAAGTGAATAATCCTTTGCAATGGTATAGGATTCAGGTAGGACTTTAAGTAAAGGGTAGCATTTTTGTGTAGCTCTGCAAAGTGAAATTAGTTTGTGGTTGACAGAAAGGGCAGGATTCTGCCCTCACTGATTAATGCTTTCAACTCTAAGTAGCTGTAATACCTCGTGTGTATCTCCTACTAGTAGGCATTTATGAGCCTCAGTCATCACGCTATTAGAAAATAGAAGCAATTATTTCCCTTCTTGGGTTTTCTTTCTTTCAGGCAGTTAGTAGAAAGGATTGATTCATTTGCAAACTTTACTTGTGCATTGGCTGACTTGTTGCCGTGATTTTCATGTATGCTGAGAACCGGTGATATGCTCTGTACTGTGTGATATGAATTAATTATGGTATTTAGCAAGTCTGTTATCCTTTCCAAGACAACAATGGGCGTTAAAGATTTCCAAATTTTTGAAAATTTTGCAGCAGAAAATTTGTTTTCATAGGATTACCAAAATAAAATACTTCAGATTTTCTTTTCTCACATCCCCAGCAAAGGAACTTTAGTTTAAAGACCTTCCTATGTTACTGTCAGCCATCAAGCAGAACAAGATTTGCTAGACATTCTGGGCATGAAGTTGGTTCCTATCAATTTTAGGACAAGGGACCTGAAAAAAAAAAAAAAAAAGGTTAAGAAATGATTACATTTAAGTCAAAGCAGTAGCTGAGATGAATAGATTTGAAGAAAATGTGGTTTTCATCATTGATATTTAGAATAATGTTAATGAAGTAATGCAAAAACTTGTTCGTAGAACAAATAATGTTTTCCATATACCTTTAAATCACTCACTATCTGTCTTTACACATACAGGTCACTCAAAATATTCAGATTAAAAAAAAAAAAAAACAAACAAAAAAAAACAAAACAAACAAACAAACAAACAAACAAAAAAAAAAACAAAAAACAAAAAACACTGAGGAAACTGTAAGAATTTGTTTATATGTAACATTTTGTTATATAACTCACATTTATTTGGTCATTCCTGGAGATTTCCAGATTTTTTTTCTGCCATTTTCTCTCAAATGCAGAAAAGTGTTATGTTAAAGCAAAATAAACCACTTTTCCAAGCTGTTGGTCCACCTACTTCTTAGGTAATCGCTTCCTCTCAAAGACACTGCCTTGGAAAAAATTAAAGAACAACTCCAGAGGCAGTGGTTTGGAGGTTGGGAAGCAACCAGTCTACACAGCAGCCTCCACTGTCTCATGATTCATGGTACCTATCTTGGTGCACATTTTAGGCAACTTCAGGTTATACATCTTTCTCCCATAATTCTGCTCGCTGTCCAGCACCTCCTATGCCTTCAACTGAAGAAGTTGTTTGGTTTCTGAATATTATTTCTATGCTGAAAAAAAATCATATCTTGACATCACTTATATATAGCTTCCAGATAGTGACAGGTCCATTTACACAGGTGTATTTCCATGGAGGCTGAACATTTGTTAATATACTATATTTGTGTAGACTTACAATGTCTGTCACATTTTTTTCCTGTATTAACTATACTAAAAACCTGTTTGCCTTGTTCATAAATTTGAAGAGAGGGAAAAGAGTAGTTTAATGATACTTGATAACTCATTTATTTCAGCCTTTCTTAGTCTGCAATGTCCAGTCTCTGCTACCAAGTTCATATCGTTAGTTATCTTTCCTACGTTGTTCAACCAATTTTTATCAAGGGTGTGGCAAACAGTGTAAAATGGTTCATTGAGATAAAATAATTATTATTATTATTATTATCATTATTACTATTATTATTATTGTCTTTCATTCTTTCCCAGATCCTCTGGTCTCTCATTTTGTACAATATATTATGTCACAAGATCTCTCCATAACAGTAATGCCACATCCACAGCCAAGTGTCCATTTGAAGTGTCCATTTTCGTGATGATAGGAAACAGGACAGCCAGTGAAGCCCTGATCTTTTATAGTCCTGCTGTTAAAAGTACAGAATGTCTTCATGTCTGCATTGTGTGACAAACATAAAACAGTAATAGGGCTCACTTTTGAAAGCAATGCTTAATTAAAACAATATTTGCATCATTATTTTATTTAATAATAATAAAAATATGGAAAAATTTTAAACTATTTGAAACACTTCTGTTCAAAAATAGACCTCTTGAGAGTAGGTCTAGTCCTTCTCACAAGTATAAAGATTTAACTGATTCCCTTCAAACATTTTTAATAAAGACCTTGAGGATGTCACACCAGCTGGGGAAAAATATCCATGATACTAGAATTTCTCAAGAGAAATAGAATGGGTCAAAAACATTCTTAATATGAAAATGTTCTTCTAACCTGTGATGTTGTTCATGTAAATACTATATTATAATTCCTTGAAGACAAATCTTAATGTACCACAAACATCCTGGAAACATAACAAAAACAAAAACAAAAACAAAAAAAAAAAAAAAAAAAAAAAAAAAAAAAAAAAAAAACCACCTTCTTAGATCAAGACTGTTGAATTAATCTTCACATGGAGTAGGTGAAGTGTGGTGTTACAAAAGATGGGTTTGAACAACAAACAGTGAAGATCTAATTCAGAGGGAAGGTGAGGGAAAAGACCAAAAGAGAGAGTCAGGTTACTTATGTACACAAAAATTTTATTCAAGAAACTTTATTTTTCAGAAAAGCTGTTATCATGAGGAAATGTATTGGCTGGATAAAAAAGGTATACATAAAAATAATATTCTAATACCAATGTGCTTTACAGCTTTACAGCAGTACAGTTTACTGTACTGATAAACAGTTCCTCTGACTTCTTATCTTAAATTTTCTTTTAAGCTTATCTCCTTCCTTTTATGATTTTAACAAGATGGACCCAACTAAAAGCATTACAAAGCCATACCTAATGAGCAAAAAACACACTGGAGAGCAGTAGGGCTGAGCTGACCCCTATGGGAATGCAAGCCCAGAGCTGAGAGCAGCAGCAAGGCAGGTGGGATAGTAGCTTTACTGGCAAGGGGCCCAGTTCCACGTTACCAGAAAAAGAAGAGCAGAACAAGTCTGATCAGGATGCTTGAGGTTGGTGGGGACCTCCAGAGCCCACTTGGCTCAACCCCTTGCCCAAGCAAGGCCACCCAGGGCAGGCTGCCCAAGGCCATGTCCAGGTGGCTTTTGCAGCTCTCCAAGGAGGAGACTGCACTGCTGATGTGGGCAGCCTGCGCCTGTGCTCCCTCACCTGCACAGTAAGGACATGCCTCCTGAGGATCAGATGTTGGTAACCAGGGTCAGCCATGAGTTCAACAGTTACAAGGCAAGTTCCCAGATGAGAAAGATCTAAAGTCAAACGATGGAGCCAAGTTCAATCAGAAAAATACATGGTCAAGGCGACGGATGAAGGCCTGACCTTATCTGCTGCTCCTAAGCAAAGCAAAGAGCACTGCTGATGCTTCTCACTGCTCTTTCATGGCACTATTCACACCAGTTTGACCCCAGGTTATGCAGCTGCACAGTATCACCACTAGCCTTGAGCACAGGCAGTCAAACCCATAGCAGGGGTAAAATGCATGGCACTTCAGGCTCCTGGGTTTGTATGAGGCTCCTCTGGGATAAAGATTCTCGTTTCGTTTCATGAACTTCAGAAACTGTGTTTTTATATATCTCACTCTAATGACTTCTTCAGGCATATCATCCACTTTGTAATTTTATGGGGATATAGCATAAACATCTCTATGGACAAGAAACTACGCAGAAACTGCCTTTTGACATCCAGAACTGGAAATGTGATCAAACAGCAGTTCTAGTTCAGTAAATTTATAATGGCTTATTTGTCCATGTGAGGTGCAATACATTCTGTTTTCATTTGCCAGAACCAATTAAAAACAACAAAAAATCTATGGTTAGAAGGAATTAGTTCCTGTAATGGGATAGGAAATTTACCTTTTGTGCCATCACCTGGACACAAGAGCCAGAAACAAATGTTTCTTTTCATGCATTTTTTTGATGTTCACCTCTTTGACCTTTTCAGTTGAGACCTACTAGGATACAAGAAGAAAAACTGTCAGACACTATAAAGGCTGTGGTTTCCAGCTGCCCAAAGGTGGGACAACCATCCCAAAATTGGGAGAAAAACAACTTTTTTTTTTCCTTCCCTCATATTTAATCTGTTGGACATAAGAATGAGAAACCCTTAGGCATGTCTTCTCTCTCAGAAAGCCCAACTGCGATTTTGGTTTTCCCTCTGAAGCTGGAGCTTAGATGGACAATTGTGGACAAAACCCACACAGTTCAGTCCCTTACAGCAGTGTTTAAGAAATCAGTTTTTCAACCCACAACTAGTCCAGCAGAAAACATAAGAGTTGGGCATTCTTTCCAAAGCAATTGGAATGGTGTCAAGGGTGTATAACATCTCCCAGGACAGTCATTTTTTAAGAGTCTAGAGTGACAAAGTCTGAAGAGGCCCATCAAAATTTTAAAAATCTATTTTAAATTTATTTCCTGAATTCAACACTATTCAATTAGTGAAAATGTTGAAAGCTGACTTAGTATGCTATGTGTATTACAGTAGTGATCACAGATGTAGGAAACAAACTAGATACAAATCTCAGAACAATGATGCTTCAGTAATTCTGCTGCCCTGGCTGCAGCTACCAGTGTGAACAAGAAGAAGAAACTAGTCTGCCATGTGTAATGCTCTTCTTTCAAATATAATTTATTTAAATCTTTCTTTCTTACTTACTTTCTTTGTGGTATATTTCTGTTGGGATAATTTGATGCAGGCTAAAAGATCTGCAATTGATAGAAACAAATAGTAAAGCTTTTGCTTGGCTTTAATGTAAAAGTTGAATTAATCTGTCCCAACACTGATGACAGAAATATTTTGAATACCTCATATGTGTGGATAAGTAATGAGCATGTTGTCTTCCTCTCCCTCTCATTTTCCACAGCACCATGAACCTCCACAGACACTCTGCAGAGAAAAATTCAAACAGTTCAGCAAACCAGGTGCTTTCACAGGATGTGACTATTCTTTGTTTGGCACACTGAAAACACAGTCCTTAAACCAACCAATGAGACTGGAAACAGACCTGGATGCATAAAACAAAAAATCCATAGCCAAGCCTATAAACAGCTCTGTGTTTTTTATTTAGCTAATTTAATTACTTGAACTTAAAACAGACCAAGTGTGTGCAAACAGCAACATTCTTCTATAACTTGATGCATTTTAAATTCTGAGAGTGTTTTCTTGTGGGAGAAAGAAGAGAGACACACTGAGCTCTCTCTGAAAGCAATTAAATACTAATAACAGGGAGGGGGGGAGGGAGGGGGAGGTGGTGACATCATGCTGCATGACTTCTTCAATTAGAATACCAAGTCATTTCTGGCTTAATCATTCCCACTTGTTAATTTGTTCTCTGGAAGACTTAACAGACCTGCTTCTTGCCCTCATTTTAAAAAGGATGTCTGATCCTGACACCTTTTAAACAGAATTCCTCTTGGAAGTGGTCTTGTGTTAAAACATAATGTCATATTCTTCTTACAGCAGAACAAGACAGTAGTAGTTAAAAATAAATAAACAAATGAGCATGATTTTTTTCATTTGCTATTTAGCAAGAATAGGAACTGAATCCACCTGCAGAGATTGAAAAGAAGTTTTGACATTTGCAATAGTAGAAAGTAATTGTAGCCCAGTGTATGCAAGTTATACAGCTTCCCAAGGGCTTACCTTATAATTTGTAAGAGAATCATGATTTTATGTCTATTTAGGTGTTGAATGTGTTTGGGGTCAATAATGAGAAATTGTAACACTGGACATTTGAAGAATATTACCAGAGTAGAAATAATTAAGGATATTCCTATTAATTAGGAGTCAGTATGTGTTTTGAATCTTGTTTTGCATTATTATTTTTGGTTCTATACTATTCTCACTCCAGAAAGGATATTCTTAAGATGTTTCCATGTTAGGGGAAAAAAAAAAAAAAAAAGTATAAAAATATCTAACTTAAAGTCCAATTAATGCACTAAAATCATATTCTTTAACCTTACTTGTGATTATTCTTGAATGTTGCTGCAGTCTTCCTTTTTTTTTTTTTTTTTGACCTTTTTTACTCCATATATCTTCAGACCTAAATGACTGATGTTGCAGTTACCTCTCTAACGAAATCACCATTCATTTAGAGGTAAGTAGAGCAGCTAGTTACTACACTTTTCCTTAAAGTTAAAAGAAGCGAACAAAATAAACCAAATCTCCTTTCCATCCTCAAACCAGGCTTTATTTTTAGAATTCATTTTTGACTGAAGTCATTGTACACTATCAGTTTCAAGATCCTTTCTAATGTGGAAGAAGCCTCTCTGACAGTTTTTTGTGGCTCCTTATCTTGTACAAGATTTTGGCTGATTTGGCAGTGTTTGTCAGCCTAACTGCTTACAAAAAAATAATCAGACCTGTCAGGTGTATTGGGGCTTGCCAGAGCTGAACATATCCTGCACAATTAACATCACCTCCATCCTGAACTAAGTAAAGAATAATAAATATGACAATCTTTTGCAGAAAATATAAAAAGAGAGGAGGAAAAATTCTTCTGAAAAGAAAGGAGATTCACAGGAAAGATTTAGGTTGTTGAATAAAGAACAAACAGCAGCAAGAGAAAAAAGAACGGGATCCATGATACATTGGAAGGAAAGAAAATACATCATTTTATTGGAAAAGAATTGGACAGACTTTTTAACTTGAATTTTGAATATCCATTTAATAAAACACAATAAGATAATAACTTCTAAATGAAATTTGGATAAATGTAGGCAAATCACCAGAATTTCAAGATCTCACATGAACTGAAGAAACTGTTTACATTTTTAAAAGATATCTTCAGTTCCTTTTTTTTTTTTTTTTTTTTTTTTTTTGTTGTTGTTGTTGAACTAATTCAGAAACTAAGATAAAACATCTTTCATATGGCCCTGCAACATGTATATTAACACCCCCATTTGACAGGTGAAGAAAGGTTAAGTAACTTGGCTTGGGTCATAAGACAATGATGTATCAGAGCCAAGTTAGAAGTTTATAGTTTTTAGATCTGTGCTCACACCATTAAATCACATCACAGTCCAGCAAACACTATTAGCAAATTATCTTCTAAATTAACAGTGATCATGAAGAACCTTCTGCAGTAGCTTTCTCATCCCTTTTTCCACCAGTGTTCACAGACTATTGAAAGATGAAATACTGAGTTCTACTTTGACTATGATACTAATGTTTAAAAGTCACTGCACAACAGAAGTGATCCAGAGTTTTCTGTAGTGCAGAAGGTCGTGCATCTGGCATCTGCACCTGGTGAAAAAACATTCAAAAGAAAACAGTAGAGCCATTTTCCAAGGTTACATATGTGCCTCCCACAGAGAGCTGCAGCTTCTGGCTCAAGATAAAGACAGGAACTCTGTTACCTCTCTGTACTCTTTCAACATCAAAAACTATTATACCAATTTAAGTGACTCTTCATTGCTAAGTAGATTGGACTGTACATCCGTCTTAAGTCACCTTACTTCTCCCTCAATAAAAGGTAAAATTTTCTAGTAATCATCTTCATTAAGCTTTATTGTATTTCATTTTACAACAGAGTGGAGAAAAATAAATGAATATATGTTCAAATTAGACAAGTAAGTGCCCATATTTTTTCAGGTTACTGAAACCAATAATTCAGTGAACTCCTAACAATTTCACTGTATTTTTATTTCTAGCATTCTGCTCCTTCTTATCATTATTTTTGTGTAGCCATTTCATGTCCACTTGAACAGCATGGGAGAAATCCTAATCCCCCCACAAAGGCAATGGTGAATATGCCCCTTGCTTCAAGGTTTTATCATATGCATGTGCATGCAGCACAAAGTCCAAATCTGCTTGTTGTTTTACAGTGTTACAAACACACTGTCTTTCTGTCTGTGAGGCACAGATTTGTTATATACCTTGGAACAGTAGATCTTCAAGTAAAAAGGAAGAAATTGGTGCTGGCATGATTCCAGCGTAGTAAGTAGAGTTATACTGGGACTGCATTTGTCCCATAGCATCTGGCTCAGGAGTTACGAGCCATCTTGCCAGGACCTAAAGACAAGAAGAATTAACCACAGGAAGAAGACCAACACTTTTTAATTCCTTCTCCTGGCTTGCCATATCCTATGAGGAATATCATTGGTGGGTTGAAAATAAATGTTAATTGTTCGGTAGGAGGGACAGTCCAATTGCATAGAGATATACTAGGTACAACAATATGAAGAAGATACAGATACCAAGTAGAAAATCTCAGAATATAAGGGAAAGAAGAATGTTGTTGGGTGAATGGGTAGGTAGGTAGGTCTGCAGGGAGACAGACAGAGAGATAAGTTATGATCTGGTTTTATTTGTTTGTTTGTTTGGTTGGTTGGTTGGTTGTTTTTTACGATCAGTTTCTTTCAAAGACTGCCTTCTTGTAAATGGAGAGTTGCTCTGTTAAGGCAGGAGACATCCTTGTGGAAGAGGGAGAAAACCTCACTGAAGAAGTTGGGCAAAATTCTCTATACCTTTGCTTGTTCTGCAGACTGAGGGGAAGTAAGGTCATGTGTTACCTCAAAGCCTTGCGGTCTGGATCCTCTCCCACCCACCACAGCTGTTGCTGGACAGAGGAGGAAGCCAGGTCCAGATATTTAATTCCCGTTTAGTAGCAGGTAAGAGGAATTGCATCCAGCTTTGCTGCCAAAGTGGAAACCACAAGAAGTTTGCCAGTTGTGGCAATTGGTTTCAGCCCCATCCCTCTCGCCCTTCATTAAGTTACTAGACAGCTGGTAAGGGGGGGACTAGGTTTGAAAAAGATTTTTCTCAAATGAACAAACAACCCAGAACCTTGTCCATTCTGCCTGTGAAGTGCGGGTGCTGCAGTAGTGTCCTGCGCAGATAGGGGCACAGTCCAGCTAGTTACCCAGGACATGCTGTAGCACTGTCTCTCACTTTAGCAGTGTAGAGTGAAAGAGTATATTTGCATGTCTTATGCACTATGAGGTTACCCTTCTCTTGTTTATCTTGCCCTTTATATGACAAAAAGTCAGGCGGCTAGACAGTATTTAAGCTCCTGAGAGGAGAGTGGGGGCACTGCCTTCAGAGCCACCCAGGTGCTGGGTCTTCTTGACAAGTAGTGTGGGCTTAAGGATCATATAATTTTAAGAAAATTATGATCTCTGAATTTAATCATATGCTTGTGTCTGTGTCTGGTTGCTTCTGTGTTTGCATCAGACATGCTGCGCCAAAACAAAGACCACAAAACACAAAATATTTGAGAGCCTCATGGGTGTGTTAATATTCCAAGATAAATATATCTTTCTTTTACCAAGTGTCCTACCTCAAGCACTGACTGAGAACAGTTTTTAGAGGCATATGTATTGAATTGGTCTAAGGGTAAAAAAGAACCCACAGAAAGTATAGCAAAGTTTACTGTGTTTTTGTTGTTGTTGTTGTTTGTTTGTTTTGTTTTGTTTCACAGTTAAGATTCTTCTCTAGTATCAAACTATAGTTCCAGTTATAAAAAATCTCAGCCATGACGTTGGTTATGGACAGAAGTCGACAAATTCAGCCTAGCATGTAAACATTTGGCTTCTACTGAAATCAAGAGGCGTTGTGCCCACTTACACCATTGTTGAATTTGGTCTAATGACTTGCAGAGCTCCAAAGTGGCTGCCACTGCAAATGAAGGAAATATTTACAACAAATTGTTATTATTTCTATTATACTAGCACTTGGTGGGGCCACTTGAATGTGAAGTTGGCTACAATACACACTATTGCATGTTATTAAATTTTATAAGTAGACAAGGAAAGTGCTATGGTTTTTCCAAGGCCACCTGGCAAGTTTACAAAGTTTGGAGTAGTTCTGTGCTTGTCTTCTCCAAGTAGGTTGCCTGTGACTGTTTACCCAGCATCTGCTCAGGTTATGACTAATACACAACTCATCCTAAGGCCTGAGCAGCTCCATTAACTCAAAGTGATAGCAACAAGTGGGCTGGACATGAAGGCCTGGAAGAACTAAAGGTCATTACACAGCTGCTGTCACCTACAGGTCACTGTGTTCTTCATCCTTCATCCTTCCATATCAATTCCCTGTCAGTTTCATCAGAATCTAGTAACTCATGGAGCTGGTGTAGGCCAAAATTCCAGACTGGAAGGTATAAATATGTCAGTTTACCCAAAAATCTTTTAAAGTGAGTTCAACAGCAGTTGTACTGGTGAGATTTTTGTGCTTCCTGGCATGATGCAGGGAATGCCCGCACTATGGTGGAGGAGGAAGGACACGCCTTCTCATCATCAGCAAGGTGAGGAGCTTGCTCATAGGTGCACAGGTTATGAGCAGCAAGTTATAATTTAGGTAACTAGAGAGTTAGAAACATAATTAATTCACGAGTTCATGTATTAGACCAGTCATTAAAAAAAAGATTGAGACCTTTTTGACACACTTGTTATTTATTCCTAATCAGCTCATCAAATACAGTTCAGTTTACAGAATACCTTCTCTATATTTAACAGATCCAAACAGACCATGATGGCTACAGTAGTTTTCTTTTATTGTTATGTCTTCACAAATATTAATTGAACACTTCATGTGATGTAGAATATATTTTTTTGCATTCTTTGGCAGGACAGGAAGAACATTATGAGTTAATTATACTTTTTCACCAGTTATGCATGCCCATGTGTGTCCACATCAGCAAGATGTAGGCTGAAATTTCCATTACCGCAGTCTGTAATCGATGTGGACATCTTACTGACAGTAAGATATCAGTAACAATCCGATTGATTTTACGTGTATTAGAGCACAGTAAGCCAAAATTTCCTTGCTGTTGGACACCATTTCATCTGCAAGTGTTATATCCTGACATAACATATTCAGGCTGTTGCCTACAGTTGCCCTGTGGTGATAACCAGGACAAAGACCAGCAGCAAGACTTCATTTTTTCAGTCCCAGGTAAATTTATCAGAGATTGAACTTGGTCATGTCTTGGGCTACGTGAAGTCAGCCACAACAGGCTTCACCTCTAAGAGGCCAGTATAAGAAGTTTGTGCTTCATTAGGCCATACTCTTCTAGCTAATTACTTTGCTAATCTGATATTCTCTTTAGAATATAAAATAAATAAATAAATAAATAAATTGTTAGCTGTACTTTTTTTTTTTTTTTTTAAATATTTGCTTCGGTTCAAATCAAACTCCAGCCCGTGACCCACTGGCAAGAAGTCAGTGAGAATAGAGGGGATTCTAGATTCACTGTAAACACATTTCCCAGATGCCTTATGCTTCAGCTGGGATTTGTATAAATGGCTTTTCGGGCTAAATGGACCCCACTAATCTGCAGTGCAAAACTGTCTCTACTGCATTTTCTGTTTGTTGCCACAAGCAGTAGGATGACAGTTTGATTATGTTTATGACATTTAAAGAGCCAGAGCTTTCCTCCTATTACCAGAAGAAGAAGAGAAATCACTTGCTTTGAAAGGAAAGAGCCTGAAAGTTCATTTTTTTAGCTTGAGAATTAATCAATAGCTCTCCATTACCCTTTTATTTTAGAAATTAGAGGAAATTATCTCAGACTAAAAATATGTGGTTATACGTGACTGGGAAAAAATAAATAAAAAAGTGTTCCATGCTAACACACCATTAAAGAATTGCAGTCAAATCTAAAAAGAGTAAATGTCACCACATCATATTTGCGACTGTGACTGAAATGCATGACCTTCTTGTAGTACAAGAGCCTTTCTTAGGGCAAATCCATAGCAAATTCAAGGACTGAGACACAACGTGTGACTCAAGTAACAAGTGATGAATTTAAAAGGAGATCTGATTCAAATAATGGCTGCAGTGTATTTTAAGACTTGAGTCTGCCTTTACTGCATTTTCAGAGCTCACACTGACATCTGTGAAGTGTGCAGTGGATAAGGGAAATAATGGGCTTGATCTTGAAGTTATAGCTTTAAGAGGGACAAAAAAATTAACTAAATTCATGGTGAGATGAATCTACTCAGTGGGATTTTTTTTTTTTTTTCTGTAGGGTGAATGCAGCATGTTATTCTGTACTGATTTTAAAAGGTTAATTATATCATCATCCTTTTGAATAGACATTTTGCTTTTCAGATTAATTATTTTAGGAAAAAAAATTACTTCCACTGGAATCAAAACAATATTTTCTGTCAGGAGAGGTAAGAATCATAGACTCATAGGCTCATAGAATCATACAATCACATAATGGTTTGTATTGGAAGGGACCTTAAAGATCATCTAGTCCTGCCCCCAGCCATAGGCAGGGACACCTCGCACTACATCAGGTTGCCCAGGGCCTCATCCATCCTGGTCTTGAACACCTCCAGGGATGGGGCATCCACAGCTTTTCTGGGCAACTTGTTCCCATGCCTAAGGAAAAAAAATTTCCTCCTAATATCTAATCTAATTCTCCCCTCCTTTTGTTTAAAGCCATTCCCCCTTGTCCTCTTGTTATCTGCCTGAGCATACAGTTGCTCTCCATCTTTTTTTAAGCCACCTGTAAGTACTGAAAAGCTGCAATGAAGTCTCCCCAGAATGTCCATTACTAGTTTATACCAGAAAAAAAAATGTCAATTTTACTTAGTGTCTGCTGTTTCTTGCCAAAATTTCTTCCTGGCTGTGTAAAGAGAGACAAGACTTGGAATGGTTGGAAGGGACTGTGGAGGTGATAATCTCCATGAAGACTGTTAAATCTTTTACACTAGTAATAAATCTGGCAGTGCTATCTGGTAATGTTCTTTTATTTAATATATCATTTGGAAATTATCAAGAGAACCTGCTGCTTAGGATGGATGTTCTCTCCCCTAGCATACTCTAAGTTATATATCTATGTAGAAATAGAGGGTTTGTTGTTTGTTTGTTTGTTTTTTGATAATTCACACAGTAGGTAAATATTAATTTGGTAAAACCAGCAACACCCATCCCATCAGTCTATTTTTCTGTCAACTTCAGAAAGTGCCCCATCATTCAAAACTTATAAATGACTGCTCAGCACTCTGGTACAAATTTTATTAAGTAAAATAAGTTAGTTTCCATTGCAGTAGTACTTCAGAACCCAGAAAAAAATGCTTAATTTCAATAAGAGCTCTAAAGCAAAATGAAGGTTTTGAAGATGACGGTAATTAACCCTGTTTTGTGTTATCAAGAGCAAGGACAAAATAATATGGCAAAGGTACATCATATGGCAAAGCTGCAAAGCTAGTTTTGATTCCTGCAGTCACTGGGTCACAGCTGGCTAGCTAGAAATCAATATAAGTCATTCTTATCTTCCTGGCAAAAATCAATATATAAGTTTTAATGAAAAAAAACAAACAAACAAAAAAACACTTCTAAAATATTGCCAGATAAAAAATTGAAAGTTTCGTGGAAAAAGTGAATTGAAAGCAGAGAAGTCCAATTGTTTATTGTCTATCAACAAAATAAAGGTATTTATTTCCGTGAGTCTCGAGTCACTGACAACTGTAATTCTCTTTGGTTCTGGTGCTCTAATTTTAATTTCCACTGATATTTATTTTTCAGTCTTGTCATCTTATTTCCAAGCAGAACAAGAAGGAACAAAAATCATAATTATCTCCATGTGCAAATACATGCCTCTGTTTTATATTTCTACTCTTTTTGCAGGCTAATAAATGCCATTTAATATTTTCAAGATGATCTATTTTAAACATAATAAAGTTTATTTTAAGAAGGTTTTTCAGATTAAGACCAAAGATAGTTTCTGTCAATCTAGTTATGCAAATCAAAGATGGCCTCCACTCCATAATTTTTTTGCCTTCATCTCTATGCCAGAGTTTACCAGACCTGCAATTCTGCTGACAGAATGTACCAACCATCCCCTTGTCAGCTAGAAATTTATTTGCCTAGTGAATAGTTAACTAGCAAATGTGAAAAACATTAGTTTTTCATGCTTATACAAAAATGTGAATGTGAAAGGAGTGCAACATCTTGTAATGTTGCACTCCTTTGGCTAATCTAATGGTTTTCTGACTTATAAATGACATAAATGACATAATAGTGAAAATACTAGATTCTGATACTGCTATGATGTGTAAATGACAACAGACACTGTAGTAATTCAGCAAATAAGAAGTACAACAAATGTGTGTTTAACTTGGGTTATGATAACCTTTTTTTTTTAAATAATACAAACATAAATAATATCCAGTTGAGCAAGCTTCCTGTATATTGATAGAACTGTTGCTTCTGATTCTGTGATGTCTTTTTCATAATATCAGTGCCAAATAGCTGTATTTGTCTTCCAACTATTTTTCTCAAAATCTTTTTTTTTTTTTAGGCATTAAACTATTTTACAAAATACATATTAATTGTGAGCAATTGAGTTTTTGAGTTATTCAGTAATGAACCACACACTAAGAGCTATGTCATTTCTGGTATTCTGGTTAGTTTCAGCTAATTCATGTCACATTGTTACTGGTCCCAGACTACATTAATATGCAGCAATATTTTTGACAAGTATACTTAAAATTCCTAATTTAACTCTTCATCATCTTTAATAGATGAATAAGACTGCTAAATTAATTCTTTTGGGCTGCTATGTCTCAGTTGCATGAGTGCTTATGGAAGGTCCATATAGGTCATAGAGAAATAATATAAAACTAAAACAGGCATTGCATGTTTTTATACTTATCCATTCATCTCAACTCTGTAGAACTGTACAGCTTTTTTAGAAACATTTACTCCTTATTCTTACGATTCCAAACTATATACCAGGACAGGTTACAAAAGAGAAACTAGCAGAGGAACTTTGCCTGTGACATGCAGGGATGGTACATGTCACATGAATGGGTTTGGGATGTATTGGGATGAACCCAGTGATGACCCAAATGATGAACCCAAAGCTCAGAGTCAAGTTGTAGAGCTGTAACTAGAAAGAGGTGACAATAAAAGCTTCTGTACCTACTTTAGCAGAGCAAATATAAACAAGGAAAACTTCTTGGCAAAGGACTATGAAACTTGCTTTGGTCAGCTTGAACTAACTAGATGACCTCCAAAGGTCCCTTCCAACAAGCAGAAATAATCTCCATCAAAACTATGCCTAGGCAGAAGAAAATTTTACAGCAAACTTCTTGATTCCAATCTGCTTTTGACAGCAGTGAGGTTTTGTTCTTTGTAAGTATTTATGTCTGAAGCTGTCTTTTTATCCAAATGCAACTTTTTGCTTTTGTATACATCATTCCTCGTTGATACCACAGTAAGCAGTTTGAAAGGAGAAGCATACTCCTAAAAACATCCCCAAAACTGTTTCTAATTTGAGCATACAGTGAATAACTTGAACATGAGTGTTACAAACTCACTTAACTTTAAACATGTGAATCATCAACAGAACAACTCAGAAACTGAACATTAAAGCATATTTAGGTGTTACATTTGGATTGCAGATCTAGAAATGAGAAACAGTATCATTGCTCCCCTTTTGATTCTGAGGAATACCAGTCCTTATAGTAAGATAAACAGTTTGTATAGACTTAACCACTGGAAGCCAGGTAGTCACTGACTGGAAGCCTAAAAAAAGTTCTGAGGAATTCCTGCAGGGCCATTTAAATAAGGTATGATTCCTAGCCATCAAAAGTTATGAGCTTTCCAAGACAGAGAGAAATTTGAGACATGAGAAAGAACTTGACATCTTGTTGGATATACCAAGCAGAACAGAATTGAACAGAACTTATACATAAACATAAAGATGTATGAGGAGCAGCTGAGGTCCCTTGGTTTTTTCAGAACAGAGCAGACTGAGGGGAGGCCTCATGGCGGCCTGCAGCTCCCTCATGAGGGGAGTGGAGGGGCAGGCGCTGAGCTCTGCTCTCTGGGGACAGCGACAGGACCCGAGGGAATGGTATGGAGCTGCGACAGGGGAGGGTCAGTCTGGGGGTTAGGGAAAGGGTCTGCACCCAGAAGGGGGTTGGGCACTGGGACAGGCTCCCCAGGGTCATGGTCCTTCATGCCAGTTGGAAAAGCACCAAACCTTCCAGAGTTCAAGAAGCATTTGGACAATGCTCTCAGACACAGGATTCGATTTTTGGGTGGTCCTGTGTGGAGCCAAGAGTTAGATTCAATGGTCTTTGCGGGTTCCTTCCAACTCAGGGTTTATGATTATATGATTGTATGACTTTACATTACTAATATAATATTGTTAAGTAGATGTTTATAGTATCTTAAGCCAAAAATAACCTGGTCCCTAGGAAACTAAATGAAGACTTAACAATGGCTTATATATATATATACACATATATATATTGCTTCAGTGCATTCTAAAAATCAAAACAAATCAGGTGAAATCTCTGATCAACTTTGTCTGGAGTCATGTGATCCACATTGCTATGCTGACAGAAAAACCAATTCACTCAGAAAGGTGAAGACCTCCTTAGTATTGGAGGGCATATTTAAATATGTCTTTCCTCAGAAGCTAGAGATCTGTAGGACAAACTTTAATTCTTGTGCAGTATAATTATATGTGAGGCTATCAAACTGTCCAAAAATATCATGGCTACAAAGAAAACAACAGACTTTTAAACAGTTTGTCCCATATGATCATAAATGTCAACAATAGTAGAATTCAGACAGAATTTACAGAATCACAGCATCACAGAATTATCTAGGTTGGAAGAGACCTCAAGATCATTGAGTCCAACCTCTGACCTAACACTAACAAGTCCTCCACTAAACTATGTCAAGTATGTGCTTCAGCAATGGAACTGACTCTTGGTTTGTTCACTACTTTCAGTCAATAGTACTAGAAAGACAGACTGTTTTATTTTGATTGCCTATACTATATACACATTATTTTCTTCTGTATTTCAAATCTTCCACGTAACAACGAGTAATGTGTATTTAGGACTATTCTGACCACTTTACTCTCCTGAACATTACTAGGCAAGTAGAGAATGGGTTTCAGGATTCACCTGATGAGGGGAGAGAGCTTCAGATTCTTCTGGCCTCCACCAGAGGCCAGAAGAATCTGTAGAGAGACAGGAATTCCTGGGAGGGCTGTGGAGAGAGACAGGGAACCCAGATTTGGTGTCACTGTACCCAGGAGTCAAACAGAGTTTCTGGGGGCTATGTGTTGTTTATGATTGCTCCAAGATGCAATAGGGGTGGATTCGGTGTTTCAGCATCTTATAGTTCAAAGCCTTTTTGAGTATCCTCCATCTTTGGTGTCCAGACTCTGGTGAAGGTTATACACCATTCTCTAGGAAGAAATATGATTTCTTCTTGAATTTGTATACCCATGTTGTTCACTTATATGACTAAAGATAATTCCTTTACTTGAATTTGACTTTTTTGCTTTTACACAAATAAAGTAAAAATATAAAGGGAAAGAGAAAAGATAATTTCAGTTCCTAAAGCATCCACTTGGCAAAGGCCATCTGGTATTTATCTATGTCATTAACTGACTTCACAGCTGAAGACTTCAAAGAGGAGCTGTGTGGGAACTGGAAATTAGGTTATTTCAAAATTTGTTTTTGTTTTAACTCAGATCAATATATTATATTTAGAAATTTCTTTAAAAAAAAAAAAGAATTTCAATATATAATTTCAGCCTCATAGCATGATTTCAAGAGGAAATCAAAACATCTTAATATTTTTATTCTATTTTCTAGTTTAGTTAGTGCAATTTTTTTTTTCAAATTGTTTTTCCACTTTCTATCAAAAAAATCCTAATATTTTCTTTAAAACTTTTAAATATTTCACAATGTTTTATTTATTTATTTATTTATTCATGTATTTATTTTTAATGGACTCTCCTCCAAATCACATCATTTCTATGTTGCTGTTCAGACTGAATTCCACTTTGTTTCACTGGAGAACATTGCAAAATTTACAACTATCAGCTGCCTAGAAGATGCAATTAAACACTCTTTAAAGGAAAATGAGAAATTCTGTGGATATTTGTGCTGACTGTCCCTGTGATGTCCTTGGTGGTCATCACAGTAAGTTCACATGCATGCCCTGCAGATATTCCATTTAATCTGTGCTCCAGTCTGCTCAGTCACATCCTCCTGCTCCCCAGGCATGAAATATTCCACCTTGCAGCTTGCAGGAGTGTTTCTTTAAAATTGGAAATTGGGCATACCTTACATGCAGAATTCACCTTGCCATACTTGCTACATGGTATTCAAAAAAAAAAAAAAATGTCTCTGGTAGAACCTTAGTTTACGTTTGCCAAGTCCCTCTATTAGAATAAGCCAGTACTGGTTATTTGTTTTGCTGTTGTCTCATTCTGTTTCAAACAAGGCAAAGTATGCCACTATTTATTAACAATTTGAACTACAAAGACTACATCATTAAAAAAATATATATGTATATATTTACCAGAGAGCTTAAACTTTTACAAGTAAAGAAAAGAACATGTTTAGGGAAAGCATGAGCAGTTTCCAAGTCACAGTTTTGTTGGAAGTAAGAGCGTGCAAAATTGCAGTGGAAGTTAATGTGCATTTTTAACCTTCATGGAAGCCAATAGGTAGCCTTGGTATTACAGCTGCAAAACACAAATATTTCATGTGATGTGTTGTTGTGATATAGTAATTTTATGCTTTCCACTTTGCAGATTAGGAAAGAAAAAAATCAGAGTCCAGTGTGTTCCCCTCACAAGAATTATTTGCAGAGCTTCTAGAAGCATATTCCACATGTGCCTGTGATGCATGCCAGAAACAGTAAATGCATGTCATTATGGTGGCTCTGTTGTTATCTACAGCTACAGAGAGCACAGAATAAATCTATGCTTTTGAAAGTTTGTAAAAAGCATAACTATTTTTAAAGTTCTGTTTTAATTAGAGCTGTGAGTGGGGGGAGAAATAGGCTACTCCATGAGGGATTTTTAAAGGTGTGGTTGGGATGAAACATAGGCCTGAATTTAGAAGAGCTCCAAAGGGTTGTATCATGTACAGTAGCCGTTGCCAATGGTCTGGTGCGTATATACAAATATACACTGATACAAAGGCCTAGATTTTCAAAATATTTATTATCCAAGTTTGGAATCATTTTTTTTGTAGATAACATGTCTCAGCCTAGCCAATTTAGTTCTGAGTACTTCCAAAAGATATCCCACTTCACTTGCCTAAGTGGGAGCTAAGCTCTTTACAACATTTGACCCCAAATGCCGGCTCCAAATGCTTGAAAATCTGGCCCTATAATGTATATGCACACAGCACGCATCATTGTGTTTGCAATTATGTGCTATGTACAGATGAACAGATAGTGAGACATTTGATTATGATTAAACAGATCACATTCATTTTTAGCAAATGTTAAGAAAAAACTGCTAAGAAAATCCAGCTGAGTCCCAGCGAATGTCTGAAACCTGTGTTCACAGCAAATGTGGGTGGGCGGTCCTGAACTGTTTATGTATGCTGGCCGAGAGACAACAACACAACCAACTCCAACTGCTGGAAACCAGATGAGAAGGTACAGCTAGCTTAGCAGGATAGGCAATATGCCTCTAGAAGGGAACATTATGCGAAGAAACAACAGGTCAAAGTCACAACATGCGTAACACTTAGAGACCTCTCCTCAACTGTTGTTTGACAAACTGTTTTCAAAAAGCATGACTTATTAGAAAATAAAGTGATTACAAAAATAACTACAGTACAATTCAGAACAAAAATAGAAGAATTGGAATGGGAAAAAAACACAACCAAACAGCAAAACTTTCCCCATTATTTTACAATACATTTGCGAAGTTTAAAGTTAGAAAGGCTAGAAGAGTTGTTTCCAGGGCTAACACATTTAACCATGCTACAATCTGTTTACAAGTTGTTAACTTTTTATCATATTGTCCTTCCAAAAAAAGGGGGGAGGCAAAAAGTCTCACCAAAATGTGTATTTCTTAAAAAAAAAAAAAAAAAAAAAAAAAAAAGAGAGAGAGAGAGAGAGAGAAGAAAAAGAAGCAAACGACAAAGCTGTACACAGATTTCTCATAAAAAAAAAAAAAAAAAAAAAAAAAGTGAACTGGCACTCCTCTTATATTGATAGCATACATACTCCAGCCACAGCCCCCCCATCAAAGGTAGCTACCTTGCAGGATGATTCAGTGGAAGATATAAAGAGGGATGGCTGAGTAGAGATTTACGCTGCAATAAATTTTGACATTCTTGATTGGTCAGTATCCTTTTAGTATGCTTTGGAAACAAAACCCAGTCCATCAAGAAGATTCATCCCCATGCCATCAGGACTGCATCCATGTTTAATTTCTTATCCAACAGAGAGAATGAGTCTTCTTCCCTTCCCTTCCCTTCCCTTCCCTTCCCTTCCCTTCCCTTCCCTTCCCTTCCCTTCCCTTCCCTTCCCTTCCCTTCCCTTCCCTTCCCTTCCCTTCCCTTCCCTTCCCTTCCCTTCCCTTCCCTTCCCTTCCCTTCCCTTCCCTTCCCTTCCCTTCCCTTCCCTTCCCTTCCCTTCCCTTCCCTTCCCTTCCCTTCCCTTCCCTTCCCTTCCCTTCCCTTTCCTCATCATCCTGTGCTTTGAAATGCTACATAGAATTTTTAATTTTTTTTCAGTAGCACCTTCAGCTTCCTGGGAATTAAAACTAGTAAGAAAAAGAACTCTGCCTTTTTTTTTTTTTTTTTTTTTTTTTTTTTTAATGAAAGTACTATGTAGTACTTTCATTAATAAACCCCAATTTCTAGTTTCAGCTGGTAGGTTTCCCATGGGTCTCCTGGAGGTACCATTCCAGAGACATGCAGGTCACACCGTTGAGAAATTTTCTCTTTTTCTCTCCTTCCATTTGGCTTGCCTTTGTCTTTAATTTCATTCTACTGACTTGTCCCCATATTTTATTTTTTCCTGGTTGCCTACCATCTCAAAGTGCTAGAAGTATCCTGATGATCCCTTATGTCCTGATGACTTGTCTTCATTAAGCCCAATAATTACTTCACAGAAGGCAGCTTCTTGTGGTCAACAGGATCCTATTGGACTTGGTAACTAGAAATACACTCCTACTTTTCTTGAAAGACCAAGCCCCTATTTTTTTCTCAAAACATACAAACTCTGCTCTTAGCATGTTTACTTACCTTACCATTCTATACATTTCTGTAAGGCTACACCACTAAAAACTGACAAATTCTGCTATCCAGCTACTAAATCATCAGTAATGTCACTAGATGCCCCAGTCAGAAGGTGCAGGTAGATGTAATGAAATTTAGTCTTCTGTGAAAGTTCCACTCCAATTTCTCCCAATCAAAACCTCTGATCCTCAAAGATTTCCATGAGATCTGGTGTGTTCAGATCAGGTTTCTGCTGAAGCTGGTGGATGTTAAATTGCTACAGGTGAGCTTATACGTAACTTCAGAGTGATTTGCATGAAAGAAGTAAGAATTTCAGCTTACCTGGTACATTTTCAGCCATATAATAATATGAGATACTCCATGAGATCCTTTCCTCAGAAGAGAATCTCTGAATGGAAAGTGATTGCTAACACCAAGAAGGTGGATATGGTTATTTAGAAGAAAGCTGTCTTTTCTGAGCATATAAGGTCTTGAAGAGCTTTCTTCTTCAGAAGTGTAAGCTGAAAAATTACTAGCACATACATTTTTAAACCAAACATCGTGAGTTTTTTAAGCTGTTCTACTTTGATGTATTTGCCAAAGTCCCATTTCAAGATTCAATATTTCCTCTGTTGTCATCATTAGCAGTATCATTAAGTGTTTCAAGGGAGCCAAAGTCTTGAGTGTTAAGTCTTCAGAAGTAAAAGCATGGAATAAAGACTCTTAAATCGAGGTGGCATTAAACGAAAACTTCCAAAATAGAAATTGAAGTGAAAATTAAAAATAACTTATTTTTCTGAGATACAGAAACATTATATTGATGTGTTGTTATGCATTAAGACAAATGTCAGTCCATCACAGTGTGTAACCACTAGTATTTAACAGTAAACAGATAATGAAGAGGTAAGAAATTCCTGGCAGCAAAAACTCTCCAGGTGGGATTTGTTGTGAATATTTGTATGCATAAATTCAGCAAGCTTTTAGAATAGCTGTAAATAGCCTGGTTTGATATTTGTTATAGGAGGTTTAACCTCATGACTAAAAAAGGAAAAGAAACAAAATAAATCGCTTCTCACCCCCACTTAAAAAGAAAAAAAAAAAAAACAAACACACAAAGTTATGAAGGATGACTGAAAGTTAAAACAAGAAAGAAATCTGTGGGTGTGGGGGAGGAGAGGGTGCAGTTTGTAATCTGGCACATTTACTTAAAAATATCTGATTGATTTACAAAACACTATACCACTCTTGGGTCAGCCTGTTTCTGAGGCACAGAAAATACAGAAAGATAAGCTGTAACCTTGTCCTTTCTTTCAATAAATATAATAATAATAATAATAACAATAACAATAATAATAATAATAATAATACAGTTATTTTTTTACTATGAAATCTGTCTTTCAATATGGATAATATGAAGAACCTTATATGTATTTACATGTATGTGTATAAAAGAGGGGTATTTTAAGAGAAGGAGACAGTATATTATCCAGATAATAATGAAAAAGGCCAGACAACATTTCATTCTCAGAGAGAATATCTTTTTTCATTGTTCATTAGTGACCAGTGCTTATGTTGGACCTGTACTGAAATACATTTTAAACTAGGATCATATCAGTAGGCTCTGTTTTCAAGCCAGTTTAAAACTACTTTTCAGCTCTTCTCTTTTCCCCTTTAAAGCAACCGTTTTTAACAAAGATTCTGTATGCAAAGCTTTGGTGCCTGTGCTGACTGAGATTCAGTATAAGATGTCTGGCTGAGCAAATGTGTTGCTAATACATGACCAAAAAAAGAATCTAGCTGTGTTAATGCCGCATTGCTAATTGGAGTAAACTGTAAGAGGGGAAGGTCCCTTCAGAAAAGCAAATATGTATTTCCTGAAGTACTTATTAGAAGCAGATCTGTGAAATTAAGAAGCAAGCAAATCAGAAAGGAAACACACAACCAACTTTGTGCTCATTTTAAAGAAATGTTGTAATCATAAAAACCAAATGATATTAAGGAATGCGGTAAGCACAACAGTTAGGTCATTTAGTAAATAGGACTCCACTGTTCTGAACACAGAAAAGCTGATGTGAAGTTCTACACCCGGGCAAGCATAGCATCACCTTACATTGCCAAAATGTCTGGCAACAGTTACTTTTTAGAGAGCTGCTTCCTAAAAATAGATCTGCCAGCTGAGACTGAAACTGTTAAGTGCTTTGGTTAGTCACCATAGACTAATGAGCTGCTTTTGAATAAGATTGGTAGTTTAAAATTACTTAGCATACTAGAAGCTCTTGTATTGCAGAGAAAAAGGTGATGAAAGAGAAAAGATGCTGTGATATAAAAAGCATTTATGATAGCAGTTATACTCTCAATGAAAGGTTGATGGATACCACCATGAAAAGGGGGGGGAGGGGAAGAAAAAAGAAAAAAAAAAAAAAAAAAAAAAGGAAAAAAACCAGCAATGACAACAACAACAAAACCAACCTGCCAGAAAGATCAGGAATGCACCAATCTTCAGACTTAAAAAAATAATATAAATGTTGGCAGAGATTAGAGGAATTGAAATAAGTAATTTTACTACTTTAACTCTTCTGAAACAGCAATAAAACTTATCACAATAGGGGCCTCGCAAAAGCTACACATAATTGTTTTGCCTTTAAAAAAAAAAAGGAATAATTTCAACATTTGTTTTTATTTTCACTTGTTAAAAATGGCTTTAACAAGTGGCAGAATCCTCTGTAATTCTGGAAGCAAGTTTTCCCCTCCTGATATTCCTAAAAAAAAAAAAAAAAAAAAAAAAGAGAGACAAAATCTACAAAAATCAGTCATTAACCTCAGAAGAAATAGAATTCATTCACAATTGGTTTATGAAAATTTTCCATTCTGAATGGAAAGGAGGACATCCAGCTAGATTACTCAGATAGATTCTCTGTGTGACCTCAGTTAGTGTACTCATATACATATGTATGCATAATAAATGCAGTGCTGGCAACTCACAGTGAATGTTATAACACTAGAGTTTTGTTTTCTTCAATTAACAAGACAAGGCACCATCGAAATTTACTTGCAGAAAAATCTGCTGATAAAAAATTAGAAGGTAAAGGGATAAAAATTAGAAGGTAAAGGAAAAAAATGTTAAATCTTTCTTTTCCTTATATATTTGATTTTTGAATACTAGGAGAGTAGCAAAATGGGGAAATAATATCAGCCCAGATCTATCCCTTAATAATAGTCTTTCACAAAAACTTCAGGGATCATTGAATTCTGAAGAAATATCACAAATCTCTAGGCAAATTCTTGCCACTGTTTCATCAGGTATAGTCTAATTAGCGACAAATACTAAGCCCCTTTATAGTCTCTGACACCATAGGAACAATTCATACTCTGAAATCTAGAACCACTCCACAGCTACCAACTACTAAGTAGTTAATAACATCTAACCAAGGATATTACCCTGTACTTCTTGGATAGAGAGAGTGTTGTGCAGGCAAAATGTAATATTGGAGCATAGAATAAAAGTTAAGAGTAACCTGTTTATGCCAAAGGCTGGAGAGTGGAGAAGAGCTGGGGGAAAACTTTGTAGAGTTGAGTGACTATAGTTGGTCTTAGAAATATTGGAAGGATGAGGATTGTTGAATATTCTTTTAGAAAAAGTGACCACTATGCTCTGGAGATGTGCTTCACTGATTCAGATCCCTCTTGAGGCCACAGCTGTACCAAACTAACTTTCCAAGACTTGGAATTGGGCTAAAGGACTCTTTTGCTGTTTTTTGCTGCTGCCACACTAGACTGTTGCCTTATGCTTAGATTCACAAAGCTGTGATTCATTGCAAAATAACACTACAGAATGAGGTTCATCTGTTTCTTCCATAAGAGGAATATGTTGGAATGAAAGCTTAAAAAAGCATGACTTGTGCTTGTAAAGTGTTCAAACACAGGTCAAGGGTCTTATGAACTTTATAGGATGTGTTTGTCTGTATAATGCAACAAATATTTTCTATTTTGTTTGGTAGAGGATGCACAAGGTGTTTGCAACAGGAGGAACAGTCTTTCCATTGCAGAGAACAGAATTTAGCCACACTTCCATCATGCTGCTGAGGCTCATATGATTTTCAAGAATGAATTCCAGGATGAGGTAGATTTTTAATGGCACAGGACTTCCATGCACTGTAAAAGATACTGAGGCATTCAATATCAGGTTTACATGGAACTAGAGTATTAGCCATACTCTGGCCATTGTTCTAAGCTATCTCTCTTTTATGTCCTTGATGTTAGCAATATTTTCGGATGCCTCTGTATTGATTAAAAGCAACACTATTCAAACGAGGGTGTCCTTTTCTTTTCTCTCATCTTTAGATTCTAGTAATAGAAGTTTGATTCCCCATAAAGAGATTTACAAGAATGAAAAGTTCAAAGTACTGACAAATAATATAAAATGCACATCGCTTAGAGTAGTTCCCAAAGTCATATGCATAATTTCACTCCTTCTGAGCAATTGTTTATAGCAACTGCTCTCTTTATTCATTTTTATGTGAGAGAAAGCACCGTGACTATTTAGATAAGAACTGAAATTGCTACCAAGACACTGTTACAGTCATCTGTCTCTTCTGTACCTCTCAGCTGAAAATACAATGTTTATGCTCGAAACTGCTTTACTACTTCTGCTATTTTCCACTCTTATGAGACCCTACCAAAACAGCTATCACAGTCTGGCTGGTTGTGATTCCAAGCGGAGTCCATCCTACTGAAGGGGAGGCCCATAGTTGGGGTGGCCCAGCAGTATTCTTCCCGGTTCTTCACCTTGTGAGAAGCAGCAGCAGCAGTAAGAAGCAACACAACTACGCTCTGGGTAAGAAGAAAAGAGCTGTGTTTGGGCTTTATGTAAAATATTCTGAAGTAAACAAGAAGTTAGCATGAGCCCCATGAACAAAAGATTGTGTTATCTCTGTGTGCTCCTACAAGTATTGTGTGTGGACCAAATCTGTCAAAACAAAGTTGTTTGATTATCCTACTTTGGTGATAAATTCAATTAAGAATAATACACGTTTCTCAGCTACCAGGATTAAAATAGCCTATAAGCAATATATTGATTCAGTTATGAAACAGCAATATTAAAGAGAAAATTTTGCAACCTCAGAATAAGCAGAAAAATATTTCAAGAAAGGAGATTGCTTAAAAACAGATACAGCATATCACGAAAAATGTTAGGCAGATAAGCATTGCAGGAGCCCAATATCTGTGTTTCAGATTTTACCATCACAGGGTTAATTTTGTATCTACTAAAGATGATTTAATAATTAAGTATACATATAAGTGTAATAATAAAGTATATACATCACATGAAAATGAAACACACAGTGCAGATCTTCGAGTATGTATGCAACTTTTTAAACTACAAGTCAATCTTGCAAATCTCAATTTTAAAGTAAATTTCTTTCTTAAATTTACCATTATAGCAAAAGAGTAAGACCTAATTTTCACAGTTGTAAATTACATCGTAAGTTAAATTCTGGATAAAAAAATAAAAATAAATAAATAAATAAATGTATATATGATGAAATAAGAGATAAATCTACTGTAACTAGAAAATCAGCTACTCAGCTATGGATTCAGTAAAGAAAAGTGACTGTTTTTTCTGGGATCAGAGATAGCTTTGAATGTACAGTATCTCATTTGTAATTGAATGCAGAACTGCTGGTAAATAAGAGACCTGCTTCATTATGGCTGCCCCACAGTTACTCTAAACCTTATTTTGCAACAGTGTGGGGAGAATAAAACTTCTTATGTTGGTTGTCCTTCACTCTGAGACAGGATAATCTTTGAGAAACATTTTATGGTGCATCTTTTGAAGAAAAGTGCATCAGCCTTTACTGAAAAAAATAATAAAAAAGTTTGGTTGACCTTGAAAATAAAGCATTCATGAGAAGTATGAGCAGAGGTTTTCATTATTCCCTGAGCCCTCCCTCCAGAGAGACAAAAAATTGCACCCTCCATTGCAGCTCCACAATGCCAAGTTACCAGGCAACAGATCCTTTGTGGTGGGTCACCAAGGCGACTGGGATAAACAACATCATAAATCCCATTACCTAGCTAAACACCAGGACTGAACTATAAAAGGAGAAAGAGTCACTGAGGAGTCTGAAGAGATAATGTGAAAGAGTGACAATGGGATTGAAAATAAATTGCTGTGGGTGATGTTATAGTTAATATGGTGGTTAGCGTGGTTTTCATTGCCATACTTTCTCTTTTTCCATTTTCCTGCAAACCATTCCAAACCACAGTTCTCTTAATTTAGAAAGTACATTATCAGAATAATCAAGGTGACTAAGGAATACCTCTACACTCGCAGGTAAACCTTCAGCTGTAGTAAAACCAAACAGTGCACAGAATTGTGCTAACTTTGTAACAGTGGGTTGAAAATCATTTGGGGCAGACAAATCAGAGCTAAAGATGTTTGGTAGCCTACAGTGGTTGAGCAGATGCTTCCATGACTAGCGGAAAGTCAAAATAGGTAGTCTTTGCCCAACAGAACAAAACACAGTCCACTCTTGCCCCCAGTGAGCATACTGAGAAATTCAGATTGGGCACAGAAGCAGGTCAGATGTGAGAGCATGCACATGCACCCCCAGAAGTGTCTTGTAGCTGGAGAGACTACAGCAAAAGACCATAACAAGACAAAGACCTGAGCTGTGCAAGTGGAGTTTTCCTGAACTCAGCAGTAGTAGATCTAATATCAGCTTGGATACCCATGTCAACAAGTCACATCAAGCAGCACCTTTAAAAGATGGAAGAGATACAGTTTTGCACCTTTGAGTGGAAAGAAGTGCATTTGTCTACTTAATATCTATTTAATTGTATACTTCAGTGTATGTTACAGCTGGGGAACTTTGGAACTTCTACCTGCTTAAATCCTACTTCCTTTTAGGTTGACTATCTTTTTAAAATACCTTTTGGTGCCACAAGCTACCCCTAATACTGTGTCTGTTTAGTTGACTATGCATTTTGTTGCAATCCTCGCATCTACAGATTGATCCAATGACAATTTTTGTGACTCTTACTATAACTGCAAGTATGATCAACATACAATACTTATGTAATTCTTTCAAGTATGTGTAGATTGATATACATGTACATCTACCTGAGTTCTGTTTTTAATCTGACCTTACGATTTTTTTCTTGAGTTGTGTGCACTTGTTCACTCCCAAGGAAAGAAATTCCAATACTCATAGCACTTTTCTTATCTGTATTTATAGTGCAGATGAGCTGAACAACTTTAAAAGTAGATATATGATCTGCTATTGCATATTTAATTATTAAAAAAAAAAAAAAGTATATAAAAGTTAAGATGTATTTACAACAGCAAACTAGTAATAGTACTGAGGATTATATCATTTTGAGTGTATATGGATTATGTTAGAGCACTCCTTATTCCATACATTACCAGCTCTAGGCTTTTAAAAGTATATTACTCAATAAATATTTTGCAAAGGTCCAGCAATAATATAAGAAAAAAAAATATTTTACGGACATCTTCATTGGAACAAATTGCAGATTTCTTTGGCCTTAACCTTCCCCTCCGCTCCTTCTTTAAAAGAGAAGCAACTTTTAAAAATGGATTAGTTAATGAAGCAAGAGCATAAGGCTCTATCTCTTGATCCATATAGTTGTACATTGTAGGGTAAACAATATACATTTCAGTTTATATTCATCATTGTATTATTGTATTTAATAGCCAAAATTAGACAGCAAGGTACACTGACTTTTAGAAAACTGAAGTGAAAATTACAGTACTTCATGTCAAATTCATTAGCAGCTTTCTAACCTCTAAGTCTTACTTCAATATAGAGAGGTCTGACATACCAGAAGTGTCCTAAAATACCTTTACAGTTGTGACTGTGTTCAAAATCTAAGTTTCTGTGGATGAATGTTGTTTTATTTGTTTGTTTGTTTTTAGGTCTCATCTCTCTCTTTCTTGATTAAATTATTCTCCAACCGATTTACTAATGCATTTTGAGTGAGAGATTGATTGGAACAACAAATCTTCTTCTGAATCTTCAGTGTCCCACAAAATGGGCATGAGCACAAGACAAGCATACAGGCCAATCAAGGACAGTAAAGAAATATTGTCATTTATTGTTTGGATGAGGAAAGCTTTGCATGCATGCAGAAACACAAGCTCTTCTTGTGTATTACCAAAATTGTCAAGGCAGCTTGAGAAATTATGGCTATTCTACGGCTATGCCACTGTCTGAATAGATCTGAGCTTGACAGCTGATGTTGTGAAAATAGTAACTGGAAGATATTGTTCCTTCTTATGCTGTTGTGGAGTTTAGGAATAAAAAAGAAGACTTCTGTCAGACAGCAGAGATAGAAAAAAAAAAAAAAAAGACTTCTGTCATAAGACAGCTGCAAAAACATGACTGCTGACCAGAATTAATGTCTGCTAATGGAGAGAAAGAATTTTCTTCTATTGCAAGGAAATAGTTTCATCCTTCTCCCTATTCTTTATCACTTGTGGAGCTCATGTGGAGAACTTTACCCATCCTTCTCCCACAGTTTTTGCAGGTATATGTTTAACAAAAGATCATGTAAACAATAGCAACTTCTCAGGTTTTGTTCCTTTCTTTATTGTTGCATGGCTATCGTCTCCAGCAGAGTATGATCTTTCTTTTCCGGTTTCAGTTAAAAGTGGATATGGATAGTTACAATGTCCTTAGTAGGAAATATTACTGCCTTCAGTAATAGAAAGTACATCTTTTAGTTATTCTGTTTAAATGTTCATTCAGGTTCTTTCATACCCTTCTAGGCTAACATAGATGCAAAGTAAATATTTATAAATAGGTCAACAAAATTGACTTGCCCTCACTGAAAATACAGTACAAGCCTTTATTTAGCTTTATTTAGATACAAACCTGTCGTTTAGCATTTGCTGTCATTTTTTGACAGTTTCAGATAATACAGATATTTAATCAACTTGAGTTTAATTATGACATGTATTTTTCATGAGAATACAGTAGCATAATAATTGTATTCCTTTTATAATTAGAAAACAGTTAATTACTAACAACCTTTTAATGGAAGACCAACTAGCTTTTGTGTCTTTAATCTCCATAATCTCATTTGTTATATCGTTTATTGTAAGTATATTATAATTACAGTTTGAAATAATAAGCTGCTACTAACATATAATTGAATTGGAAATTGCAAAAGCTGTACTTTTCATTCCATTCCATATACAGTACATGATATTCTCCCACTTTGAAAAAAAAAAAAAAAAAAAGAAAAGCTTCTGCAATATAAATTACCCTGGTTTACATTCATGTAAAATATAACAGATTAATGAAACGTATGCACAGACACTAGGAGACTTCAGAATTTAGAAGACTTTAAACTGAAATAATGTCTAATCTCATGGATGCCCTGGAGTTTCTCATGTAAATAGAGACAAGAAAAACAGCAGAATTAAGTGCTGAACAGATAACAAAATGGGAGGATATTCTTAAGTTTTTCCTCTCAAAATTCTAACTGTAGGATAAAGTAGAATTAGATTCCTTTCAAAATGAAAAACAGGGTGTCTGTGGAACATGAAAATATTGGCCTACAATGAACATAACAGAAAACCAATCTAGATATTCCGCTACTATTATTATTATTATTTTTCATTTTTTCCCTCATGCATACTTAAAAAGCTGGACCAAAACTAAATCTGTCTTATAGATTTTCCACCCAAGTGTTTTGCTGAATCCATCTGACCTTCCAACCACAGCATTAATGACTGGAGTTTTTTCTGGCATCATGTGCAGATTCTCCCAGCTTTGTCAGTCAGTCTGAAATGATAATAAATGGAGTTGGGTTGTGTAAGGGAAGTATGAGCAGGCAAGAATAAATAAAGGTAACCAAATACTTGAGCTGTTGCTTGTCTTCATGTAGTTTGGATGAGAATAATAAAAAAAGACTTGTAGCAGCAATTGGCAGTTGTCCACATCACAAAACCACCACAGAATTTAATACAATTCAACATAATTTCTGTTTCTGACAGACCCAGGACTGGAAGCACAATGATGCTGTAGATAACAAATACATTAACAGACCGGGTACAACAAACCTACCATGTACATGACTGTCCTTTCACAGTCAGAACAAAAGGAAAAGATTACACCTCTAAGAAAGCATGGTATTCCCCCTCTGTTTTGGAGGGCAATGAATAGGTAGGAGTTCTGGTGATAAATCAGTTTCATAGTGTACTCTGTACTGACTGGTCTAACTAAAATCTCCAGAATTACGTTGGACAGTCCCCATGCACTGCTGCAAACAGGCACTCTGCCCCCAGCACAGCTGTACAGAAACAGCTGCTGCCCTCTCCATTCTTTTATGCTGTGCACACCTCTGCATATTCCACCTATGCTGGTGCACATGATTTAGTAAAAGAAACTAGAGATCTCAAACAAAAGTTGAAAACCTTGACTTAATCTTAGATTCTCTCTAACACAATAAAGTGCCATTTATTTATAAGTAATAAGAATTTTGTTTCCTTTTTTTTTTTTTTTTTTTTTTTTAATCTAGAGAAAGTCAGACTAGGAGAAGCCGTCTGTTGCTAGAGCATTATTAAGTAAAACAACCCACCTGAGCAATGGTAAAAAATGGCTGGGGAGGCATTTGAAAGCATATTCATAAGGAGAAGAAGAGGTACTGCTCAGTATTAGGAGCCCTGAGGGCTTTATATCCTTCAAAATCATGAATTGTTGCTGCTTGAAAAAAGGTTTGAAGAAAATATAAGCTTGTTATTTTGATTGACTCAGCTGGCAGAGATATCTCCATTTCTATTTTTTTGGTATTTTATGGGGCATCCCTGCTCTGTTAATGAGAATGATATTTTGCCCTCATATGAAAGACACTTGGAGGAGATATTTATCATTGCTGTTGCTATGATCCACTACAGCAATATCATTTGGATTTTACCTCTGAGTAAAAAAATACGACAGATCTTCCTGCCTTGCTCCAAGGTCAAATCACGCCATGTTCTGGTTTCTCAGGGGGTCTTGTCTTCCCATCTGGAGTACGGTACCCATACAGTAATGTAAGAAGTGACCATGATTTCCAGGGACATTCCTAATGGCACATGACCAATTCTTCTGGTGGAATTATTTTTTCAAATTCCAAATTAAAGCAATAAAACTCTCACCTTAGTTTCTTCTAAGATCTTTGTAAGTCTCCCAAGCCCTCTTAAAAGTATATCCTCATTTTTAAACTTGACACTAGAATGAAATGAATGTAATTCCTATGCTCACTTGATTATCACAGAGAAAATAAAGTATTTTGTTTTTATACTGTTATACCTATTCTGACCAGTCCAAAGAAGAAATATTTTCTTCATGAATATCATATCCCATCCTTACTGTATCAGTAGTGGACGGGAGAGAAAGTGGCTTGTTGCCATTTGTTGTTTCTTAGATTTTTTTCCTGAAGAAATTCCTGAAGAATCTTTACACCATGTTAAAGCTACTTTTAAATACTCTGTCTTATAAAGAAACCTAAAGAAAAACAGAAGGTTATGGGAACAGACCAGTGCTCACAGGGCAAATAGGCCAATACTTTCACTTCCAGAAATTGCCAAATGCCCAAGAAATCTACAGCATATAGCTAGGTTCTCAAATATCATTTGCATTTGCTCTGAGGATAACGCGTGTGATATCATGGCCTAAAAATGATCTTCACATGCACACATTCACATCCAGAGAAATAGATCACATCTCTGAACCTACCACCCAAATAAAACATGCAGATGTACCAGACCCTACATGAATCCCATACCTTCAGACCAAGAAACAATCTATTTCTTTCAGTACATTGAGAGATCTGACGCAAAAGAAATGGAGGAAGCAAATATCATTTGACCAGAATACACAGCAGTGAGTCAAAGGAACCATGCACCAATAGGGGAACAAGTTTCACAGTCATAGTTCCACTTCAGTCTCTCAAGAAAAGTGTAAAAAGCTTGTAGTTTTATAGAAAAAAAGACAGCACATTTTTCAACAGATGTACCAATTTTATGGCACTTCATAAAACTCCCGCTACTCCTTCCCCATTGCATGAGCATTAACAACTTTTTTCCTTCTATTCCACCATCTCTCAACTTTCCAATTTCTGTCTGTCCTCAGAACAATCATCTCTTGCTTACTGTTATTAACGGCCTTTCTCAGGTGTTCTAATTAAGCAACATTACCATAGTTAACTAAAAGCAATTACACCTAACTTGTATTTAGGTTAGACTTTCCTGCTTCTTTTCAAACTTGGTGGAGGAATGCTGGACTTGAAAGCTTTGTCTGTTTTTCCACCTATAGCATCTCATCTAACAAGATATGACCTCTTCCTATAGTCTTCTGCGAACAAAGGATCTCTCTATGTTAAGAATAAACAGTATATTGACTAGACTTATCTTCATCGTATACTGTTTATATCAACATTTTTAAATGTTTATAAGTTTAAGAGAGAAGACCTAAACAACTGACTAGTTTCAATAAATTACACCCCTTTATTTGCTTTTAGATGCTTTTTAGGGGCAAAATCTTTGCTTCTATATCCCTCCTGCACAACTGCATAGTTCCTTGGTGGTATGAGCAATGTTTGGATATGGCAGAATACCAATTGTGTGTGCAGCCAAGAGCTTAGCAGGATTCAAGAAAGGATTAGACATTTCTATGGATAATGAGAATACCCAAAGTTACATTAAACAGGACCAAAAAAAAATTAAAGGAATAAATCTTAATTCTTAAAGTCTGAAAACAAACACTATCCGGTTGGGAGCTAAGTAAAAAATTTTACCAGTTAGTAGGTTATAGCATATTTTTGCTATCCCATTTTCTGCAGGAATGGAAGATGATATATGCATTCTATTTAGGAAGGCTAGCTTAGTGAAATAGTAATATATTTCCTATATTCCTTCATTGTCATGTAATCAACCTTGTTTCAGTTGCATTAAGTTTTAAAACTTAACTTATATCACCTAAAAGAAAATGCATGCAATTATGTCTTGAAAAGTACGTATAATTTAGAACAACTGAGACAGTAAGATACTGCAGAAAAAGTGCTAAGGTTAAATATTACAAATATACTGAAAGTAGAGCAAATACTCCCTTCTTTTCTCATAAAGGAAAATCATCCCCCTTTTTTATTTATTCATTTACTTTTGATTGGTGCTAGATAGTATAAACCTCTTGTTCCCTTCTATAAACAGCAAAGATTAGAAATTAGATAAACAATAGAACAAACAACGCTGTTAAGAGAAGTTCAGCCTGGAAAAGAATTACTTTTTTTCTCAGTTTTATAAATAAAAAGTAATAGTTTGGTGGTGGCTTTTTTATTTATTTATTTTATTTTATTTTAAATTATACATACATATATATAAAAGAGAGATAACTGCTTCAGAGATTTCCTGTGTTTTCTAACAATTGAAACAAAATTAGATCACAAAATCTTTTTTGTTTTCTTGTACCCCTCTCTGAAGAAGAGGGAAGTCAGAACAAATGAAAACACAAGGCTCATATACCTCCAGGAAATGCTTGCGTAAGGCTTATTTATCTTTTAACTAACATTTGTTAACCATGGATTAGTGGAACAGCCTCTTGTAATTATGGTTACTGTTCCATTTGTGGCTATCTTCATGAGGCCAGTGAATCTTTAAATTACAGGCTGACCACCCGGGAGCACAAGTATTGAATCTGCCACATCTCCATAGGCACCACATTTGGACAATTATCCCAAAAGATGACATGCTAACACACACATACACAACAAAGAAGGTTTATGCTCACAGCTTCAGTCACTTTCAGTCCCTGTAGTGGTTTCAAGTTCAATAAAACCAGGGTGGCCTCGGACATAATGTGTTCCATTTTAGTAAGGGAGAAATAGCTGGTGAAGACAGTCTTTGTTAAATACTTCTCATTCTGATATCTATCACAGAGTCCTTCAGCTATATAATCTCTGAAATTAGGCTGCAACAGAAGCTAGGAAATCAGATCAAGGAAAAATGTTTTAGTTTGCTTAAAGGCTTTTTGAATTTGAAATGTACATATAAAGATATGCATGTGTGTATACACATACTCAGATATACATATATATATGTGGTATATACATATATATATACCAAGTATGAAGAGAAAAACAAAAACAAATAAACAACAAAAAAATAAAACAGCTCTTTCATTCCTAAGAGTCTCTAGAGTCTCTATAGCTGAATGTATTTTGCTATGTGTTTCTCTTTACCAGTGCCTCAGGGCTTACTATTCAAATCACTGCTTCCAAGTTAAAAGACTATGATCTTTATTGAACAGATCATTCTTCTGAGATTTAATCTTACTTTAGTCCTTTGGGATCAGATCACAGATCTTGCTCTCAAATGCCTGGGTCCAAAGAAATCCAGTCAGTCAGCAAGGGGCATTTAGATCCTGTGGTACACCAGCCTTCACTTCTCTCATAACTCCATGTAAGTTGTGCATCCAGGTATCATTTGAAAGACTTTCAAAGAAAATAGTTTCATCTCAGTCTAAGATCTACAATTATTAGATTATGAAGCCACACATATTCTTGACCAAAGGGCTTTCTGCAAGCTTTATAGCAGAGCTGTGACCTTGCCTTAGCCCCTGACACAACTAGATCTGGGTAGGTATCATCACATGAAATCAACTATTCCAGAAAATTGGGCTTTTTACACTTATTGTCTAATAAATTAGCCTTTTAGTATAGCATTTCAGCCAGAGATTCAGCAGTCCTCAAAAATCACACTGTAAGTAAATAGCAGCAAGGAATCTGTCTTTTATTTACTTGTCATTCAGTCCTTCTATAATGCATAAGTAACATGTGGGTGATATATATACACTTAGAGACACATTTTGATGGCATCTAGGAACTCAAAGAGGATTTGGTTTCCCATGGTGCAGGGCATTATATAAACACTGATTTAAAAGGTGGTCCTGTCTCCAGAGGCCTTACAACATAGTCTTCATGTTGTGTTGATGGATCTCTCACCATCTGTGCAAACTCAGTTACAAAACAATTGCCTAATTATATATGGACAAAGCACATCTAATTCCGAAATGTTACTGTGTAGACTGGGCAGGAGAGCAATCTGAATCTGCTATGATTTTACAATTACAATGTGTATTTTGAATTACTTCTGGAATATGCAAAATTCAACTGCAGAGCTCTGAGTGGGATCATCTGTGCTGCAAATGAGGGTTTGGCTCTTTGTTTATGCAATATTTCTTGTATTTGGGGGACATGGAGAACCTTATCATCTTTCAATACAAAAATTGTCATATATAACCTGAAATCAGAGTGGCTGTACACAGTCTAGAACTGATGTACCTGCATTGCGTACAGTACCCTCTGTCTAGAAGTCCACCTCCTCTTTGCCTCCTAGCTTCATACTGGGTCGAGATCTGAGTACATTGCTACCACACAGTATTCTCTTTCTGGTTTTCTTCGGAAGGAAAGCACTTGACAGGCAGGAGTCCTAAGTTGCTGCCACGGTCCCTCTGTTGTGGAGGAGCAGGCTTTAAGGTGCACCCATGGATCACACCTGTCCTGCCCAAAGGATATAGCAGCTGTCCCAGGACCACAGCATCAGGAGTGTGGTACAGTTTCCCATGGTCATTAAGCAGATTACAGACCTCATGTTACCTGCTCCCTCTCCTTTCAAAGACTGGTGAGAAGCAGAGAGTGGAAATAAGGACCTGATTCTCTGGAATTATTGACTCCCCTGAGTTTCTTTCCTTCAGTGGCCTGTTCTTCCATGAAATGTCACTACTTGCTCCCCCATCTTATGACAAAAATACAAATAGACAGAAAACAATTATTTATCCTCAGGTTTTTGACCTTCTTCTGCATGCTTATTCTCCATTCCTATTATCATTGTCTACCACCTGCCCACTTCTCTGAAATTTCTGCTCTGGATTCAGAGTCCTGTCCTTTACACCAAACTATATTTTATTTACTACACGGCACTTCTGTAAAACTGATGTCATTACATTTTCTTTGTGACAAATGGAAAACAAGATATTGAGGCTCTCTACTTCATACTGTTTTTCTTTGTTTGTTTGTTTCTTTGTTTGTTTGTTTTTCCTCTTGGTCCGTATAGCCACAGGTGTATTTATCTACCATGAACTTTACTCCTTAGTTTGTTTCTGGCAACAAAATGATGTCTATGGAGAATGGTTCATCCTATTGTTTCCCTATCAAAAAGAATTTGGGGGAGGGACAGAAAAAATGGAACATTTACAAGAGAAAATAGCTACAGTTGAAGTGTGGGTGCATTCTTTTCAGGCTTCTGTAGTATTTAAAGGTAGCTTGTTCCGGATGCCAAAATGGTTGGAAAGTGTTACCGAGGCATGATATACAAAATCTGCCATCTACACCAAAAAAATATTTCTTTCTGATATGGCAGATGAACAAAATGCCAAGGTTAAGACTGCAGTTAGGTGCACTGGCAGGTGGAAGTCTGTCATATCAAAAAATCTCTGTAACAGATCTAGGTAATACCACTCCAAGTTATTATTTTTTTTTTCTTATTGTTATTTTTTAAGAACGGATAGGAAGTCAAATGAACAATTTGATAAATTTGAGCTCATTAAAGAGGTTAAGATTAGAGGAAGCCTGGGTTGCAATGACCATGCCCTGATTGAGTTTGTGATCTTGAGGGATATGGGCCCGACTAAAAGCAAAGGCAGGACCCTGAACTTCAGAAGAGCCAAATTACAGCTGTTCAAATAATTAATGGATGAGATCCCATGGGACACTGTCCTTAAAACAGAGGATCTGATCAGAGCTGGCAACACTTTAAGGACTTTTTTCTTGGAGCTCATGAGCTCTCTATTCCCATATGTAATGAATCAAGCAGGGAAGGTAGGAAACCAGTATAGTTGAATAAAGATCTGCTGGTCAAACTTAGGCAAAAGAAGGAAATTCACAGATGGTGGAAATAGGGCCATGTTCCCTGGGAAGAGTACAGAAATGTTGTCCAGATGTGCAGGGATGGGATCAGGAAAGCCAAGTCACTGACAGAACTAAATCTGGTGAGGGCTGCAGAGAATAACAAGAAGGGGTTCTACAGGTACATTGGCCACAAAAGAAAGACCAGGGAGGGTGTAGTGCCTCTGAAAAATGAAGACAGAGAACAGGTAATGACAGATGAGGAGAAGGCAGAGGTACTTAACAGCTTTGCCTTGGTCTTCACTACTGGTCAGGCTTCCCACATCTCTTGAGTCCCCGAACCTGTAGGTGGGAGCTGAGGGAGAAGGGTCCCTCCCACTGTAAGTGAAGTACAAGTTTAGGACCTCCTAATGCAGCTTACCAACTAAAAGTCTATGAGTCCTGATGACATGTATCCCAGGGTCCTGAGGGAATTGGCTGATGTAGTCACCAAGCCTCTCTCCATCATATTTGAAAAATCATGGCAGCCAGGAAAAGTCCACAGTGACTGGAAGAAGGGAAACATCACTCCCATTTTTAAAAAGGGTAGAAAGGAAGACCTAGAGGAACTACAGACCAATGAGTCTCACCTCTGTGCCTGGCAAGATCATTGAACAAATCCTCCTGGAGGCAATGTTGAGGTACATGCAGGACAAGGAGGTGATGCAAGACAGGCAGAATGGCTTCAGCAAGGGCAAGTCATGCCTGACCAATCTGGTGGCCTTCTGTGATGGAGTGACTGCATCAGTCAACAAGGAAATACTGATCGTCATCTACTTAGGTTTCTGTGAGGCCTTTGACAAGATCCCACATGACATCCTTATCTCTAGATTGGAAAGATATGGATCTGAAGGGTAAACTGTCTGATGGATAAGGAATTGGTTCGATGGCCACACCCAGAGAGTGGTGGTCAATGGCTCTATGTCCAGGTGGAGACCAGTGATGAGCAATGTCCCTCAGGAATCTGTCTTGGGACCGGTGCTTTTCAATATCTTCATCAATGACGTAGACAATGGGATTGAATGCACCCTCAGCAAGTTTGAAGATGACACCAAGCTGAGTGGTGCAGTTGATACCAAAGAAGAAAGAGTTGCCATTCAGAGGACCTGGACTGGCTGGAGTAGTGGGCCCATGTGAACGAGGTTCCACAAGTCCGAGTGCAGGGTGCCGCACCAGTGTTGGGGCAATGCCAGACATGAAGAACTCATTGAGAACAGCCCTGTGGAGAAGGACTTGGGGGTTCTAGTAGACAAAAGGCTCGAAATGAGCCAGCAGTGTGTGCTTGCAGCCCATTAGGCTAACTGCATCCTGGGCTACATCAAAAGAGGAGTGGCCAGCAGGTGGAGGGAGGTGATGTCCCCCTTCGCTCTGTTTTTGTGAGACTCCACCTGGAGTACTGTGTCTAGGTTTGGGGGCCCCAGCACAAGATGTGGATCTGTTCCAGTGAGTCCAGAGGAGGGCTACAAAGGTGATGGAGCACCTCTCCTATGAAGAAAGGCTGAGCAAGCTGGGGCTGTTCAGTCTGAAGAAGAGAAGGCTACAGGGAGACTTCATTGTGACCTTTCACTACTTAAAAGGGTCTTACAAAAAAGATGGAGAAGGACTATTTACTTGGGTAGATAATGATAGGACAAGGGGGAATGGTCTTAAACTAAATTAGGGTAGATTTAGACTAGACATTAGGAGGAAATTCTTCACTGTAAGGGTGGTGAGGCACTGGAACGGGTTGGCCAGAGAAGCTGTGGCTCCTGCATCCCTGGAAGTGTGGGTCCCATAGGCCTTGGATGGTGCTGGGTGGGGCCTTGGCCAACCTGATCAAGGGTGTCATTCTTGCCTATGGCAGGGGATTGGCATTAGATGATCTTTAAGGTCCCTTCTGACCCTAGCCATTCTATGATTCTATGATTAATGTATATTTATAGAAATGTGTTTGAGTGCCCTGTTGTCTTGGCGTGGTAAAAAAAAAAAAAAAAACACCACCACCACCACCAACAACAAAACTCTAAACATAATTCTAAGATAGTTTACCTGTCTTTGTTCACTTGCAGGAGTGGAGAAGTGCGTTAATTCTACATTCAACCTCACTAGAGCTACAGACAGGACTATAGCCAAAGATGAAATCAAAAATTAAAAAATTATACACAGAACAGACTTTTTAAGATGTCTTAGTACTGTTTAAAGATTCTGAAGATGCTGGATACCACAGTGACTGCTGCCACAAGAAGCTGGCTACACCTGAAGTGCAAAATCTCGAACAGCCCAGAATCAATAAGTTATGTATGAACTGAGCAGCCCAGGATTGGGTATATGACTGAGCGGATGCATGGCATACATACAGAATGAAATTCAACATGTTTTACTACAGTCTTCCTCTACCTTCACAGTAAAAAAAAATTTCAGACAACTAAACCTGAATTAACATGTCTCTCTGCCACAAAATTAGTGGAAAGAACTGTGTCCTGTGTCTTCTTCATGTTGGACTGGAAATTGACTGTAAACTATGAAAAACTCTATAAAATCTGGAGCACATTGTGTCTAGCAAGGAGTCTCAAGAGCCTTTGTAGACTGGACCACTTGGATTCAGTGGGGTCATGCCTCATGTGTGCAGCTGTTTACAGAAGGGTTTTAGCGCTCTGCTTGTCCCTAATTTTGTGACAGAGAGAAGGAATGGTTAAGAGTCAGTGACTGGCAACTGCTCTGAAGTTGAAGCTTAAGCTAAAATTAATCTTAGAACCACAAACTATTTCATAACATCTTTCATAATAACAGCATTTTATTACTTTGTGATGCTAAGTCCTTCCCTGTTTCTTCACTCTGAAAAACCTCTATTGTACTGGCTTCTTCCTGTTTCATTGAAGGGAACAGCTTGTATGAATCAGGGATGAACCAGTCTCCAAAGTTATGAATACCCAGCTATCACTCTTTGTCTTGACTGTCCAGAAAGACCAGCATTGCATCTTCAAACATCCATTTCCATTCTTCCACTCTTTTCCCTCTGTGTAAGGGAGCCGTGACTGAAACCAGGATATTGGCCAAGTTAGTGTATAATAGTATGAGAAGTACATAGCTGTCAGTTTGTGTCCCATATTCAGGAGAAAAAAAAAAAAGCAATTTCTGTTTGTAATTTTCTTGTATTCTTTTTACACTAAATTGAACTCTTTGTGAAGGCACAGGCAGAGCTTTTTAAACTGAGACCCCTCATCAAGATGTCTTTTACTGAAACTGTAAATATCACTTGAAGATATCTCGAAGTCTTATGAAAAGCAAACATCAAAGATCCCAATTCTAGCATCTCAAGAAAATATGGGCTGAGTCAGCTGATAACAAAATTAGTATTATTTATGCAGTTGTCAGACTTTTAAGAGGTTACTCAGTCTTTTCTCAGATTTTATGGTTCTTCAGTACTCTGGAAAAAAGTGGACTGCTTAACAATGCCTTAAACTTTTCAATTCCTTCTTTGATGGCACAGAATCTCCTGCTAGCTCTCCTCTGTTCTTCTGGTAGTCAATGTTCTCACAACCAGACTGAAACAGTTAATGAGCAAACTGTTTTAACTTAGTACAAATATGGGAATTAGAGCACAAATAGAAAAATGTAAATCATTGCTAAATCCACTTTTTCCCCCACACCAAAATAAAACCACTAATGTTAAAGGGTGGATATGACAGGCTCGTCTACAGAGCTTTCACAGTCAGTTACAGTATAATACCAAGTGTAGAGTATTTATTGCATGCAATACTGGACACTGTAGGGTTTCATTGTGAATCTGCAAGTAAATGACTGTTCAGCATTTGGATGGAGTACACAGCCAACTAAGATTACCACAGAAAACATGGGACATGAGAAGAATATTGTTTTCTGACCATGAAAAGACCACACACATGGTCCATGTGGAATGCACACTGGACCATCTTCAAAAACATAGAAGTTGCATTCTCAGTTATGCTCACAGGCTGGTTTAATTAAATATAGGCATTAGACAGTAAATGTGTTGGCAGTTTCACACTGAAATGCTGCTGTTCTACAAGTAACTTCCTCACTGTAGTTTATTCTTTTAAAATGGGACCGTATTTTTTCATTCTGCTTAAGACTGTAGAGGTTTCTGAGGGGAGACATTTCTATAACTCAGAATCTTGAAAAATACTATGTAAAAAAATCAAAAGTTAATTAAGTTAACAAATACAAATTAATTAAGAAAATAAAAAATTATAGATATTTACGAAGTCTAAACTTCAAAAGATAGTTATTGCTCATACTATAGATTCAACTGGTTATCATTTTTTCATAAACTTTTTTTTTTCTGGAATAGTATTTACCATATAATAGTTTTACATTTTATATACATGTAGATTTTTATACATACTTGGGTAAAATGACATTAATATTTTATTCAGTTTAGAGAGTCAAATCTAGACCATGACTAAAAAACATGTGTTAAAATCTTTGCAACCAAAAATGTAATTAAATAAAACCTACTATATGACCTTTGAAATTTTTAAGAACATAAACCTGATCTGTTCTCTTGGCACACTTATTTTTTGGCTTGAAATTTCAAGATCTGTTTACAGATCTGAAATGGTCCATATAACATTACTTTTCTCCTCCCAGAAACATCCTTTCATGAATAAAAGCAAACACTGATAACAAAGTTTTTTTGTTTAAAGTACATTTTCTAACTGCAGACTATATATTTACCTAACACACTGCTATGAAGTCATGATTTATACAGCTTGCTGACTTACATGGCTGGAAGCTTACAATTATATCATTATTCTATTTTGCACAAGCAGATATATAGGGAGTGTGAAGGTAGTCTTTTCCATTTTTCCCCATTATAAGCAGGGGAGACAAAACCTGACAGAAGGAGATGCATGGACTGAAAGGGACATAGACATTCTGTTAAGAGGATGTCTTGCCTGGGGAAACCCAATGCCCCTTTTTACAGTCACATATGCATACATTCATCAGCTGAAAGCTAAACACTGTTCTTACAGTATGAAAGAAGCTGTATCTCTCATGAATTCAGGAAGCAGTAAACTTAGGGCTGCAAAAGATACTGACTCCTGTTGAACAAAACTTTTTTTGTTGCAGATTTGGCCTGCCTGCAGACTTCCAATTGGCCATAGGCAAATTAGTGTGGGCCAGGCAAAGAAGCAAAGCTAATGAGAAATAGGCATGAAAAACTGATCATAGACGAGAAAAGATCAGTAACAAGAGGGACATTAAGACTTCCAAGTTCCAGAATCAGCTGTAGCCCAGACAACTCCTGCTTGGTGGCAAAGCTGGAGAAGACCAACCACCCTTAGCATCCAGCAGTTTGTCTAGTAGTTTGCATGGGGATGGTCTTCCCCAATTTTGTGCTGTCCTGCCTGCAAATCACATTACATCTTATCCTTTGACCTTTTCCATTTGGGGAGTTAACCTCTGAATTTGGGCCAGGTCCTGCTACTGGGACAGCCAGCTGTTAGCACCTCTTATCTCATGGGACAAACATTTCTAGGTGTTTTAGCTTTCTATCTCTGCAATTAAGTTCAGGACTATTTTTTAAGGTGCATATCTTGCTGAAAGGCATGGTTATGCATTATTGCAATTGAGTTACTGACTGTACTAGTCCTGCTGCTGTTTTAAGACTAAAACTCAACTAAACTCACGTCTTTGAAGCTGGTTCTTTGAGACAAGGCCTTTGAATTCCACGTGGTTACAAAATGATGTCTGAGGTTGGCCTGACTCTGCTTGGGATACCTCTTAGGCACTTCCCACCAGCGTTACTGTCTTTGAGGTGATGTCCTGTGGGCTTTAGGAGGTATGCTTTATCCCCCCCCTCCTGCCCTCCACCTTACCATATCCCACAGATCTAGAAGCTCTCATGAAAGACAGCAGTGTGCTGCACAACCTATTTCCAGGCTACGCTGACGTGATAAACACATTGAGCAGTGCAGTTAGTGTGTAAGTGGCTTTGTAGCTGAGGTACCAGCGCTGGCCTGAATGAAGCATTCACGTTCCCTGGTAGCTGCGGATATACATCACTGAGTAAATAAATGCTCTTTGGGAGGCACAGCACTGTTTATTCCCACTCTGAGGAAAAAAGGTTATTTAAATAGATGGCATAGATGGAGCCAAAATATTTGGAGGAATGGAATGACTGTTCCGGCCTTTACAACTGGAGTCACACCTCTCCTGCGCTTCCCTGGTCGTCTGCGCAGTCCCCGGGGCACAGTGTCTCCTGGTTTTTGTGATGTAGGACTGTCGAACCAGCTGTCGTTTTGCCAAATTGACAGCAGTATATTTCTTCTGTTTTCAGCCTGCATCCATGCACATCTCAAGTCAGAGTTTAGTACTGAAAACATATGTTGTTTTAATCTGCTTTATGTCTAGTATCGGTAATAACAGCAGCAATATAACCCATTTATTTCGCTTGAATGAAAGAAGCCAAAAGCCACTCTTTTAATGATTTTTCCATTCCTGCTGTTTATATTTTTATAGTGCCTATTAATTGGAGACTATTAGTAAAACAATACTGTGTACGTTATTTAGGAGCCCTGTTTAAAAAGAACTCATTAGCTGACAAGTTGTTACAGAGAAATACTTCGGTGTTTAAAATAAATAAATAAAGAACGCATGTACTTCAATCCAGTGTTGTGTAGCTGGCACTAAAAGGAGTTCCCCCATTTTCTAAGAGCCCTTCCATGGGGGAGAGTGAGCTTACTTCCTAAGGAAATTACTGTAGAGGTGTCTGTAAGAGAAAACCAGGCACTGCTTTGCAGCTCTACAACTGCAATGAGAGCAGTCATGAATGAATGTTGAGCCAAAAGAATGATGCATGTTTACATTATGCTTACTATATTATTCCTGCAAATGCATAAAAATGTAGCTGCCATGAACAACTGCCATGTATAGCACTTAGTATTTGGGAAAGCATTTGGTGCTGGGTACGGGGCTCCGCATCTAAATTCTGCTTTAAAAAACCTTCTTCCAGACGGCTGCAGACTTTGGAGAGGTGACTGCTCCGGCACGCAGCACAAACTGCAGGGGACGAGCAGTGTCTGTGGGTGGGTTTCACCAGAAGATACAATCTTGTCTGCGTGGGGCTTTCATTCAGAGAAACCCTACTGCCCCTTGCTCTGCCCTGTGACTTTAGCCGGAGAAAAGCTCATTTTGTGCTTGGCAGTCGCTTTGCACCATCCCAGTGACGGGGAAGTGTGAGGTAAAGGACAGTGTGCGTGTATCCTTTGGCATCTGGAGAGATGTCCCCCTTACACCTGGCACAGGTTGTGCTGGTATTACGGTGTACGGGACCGTGTGATGGACTGGGCCAATGAGGGAGACAGGTTTGAAATCATCCTTACTAAAACTTGAGAGAAGGAGAGAGACCAAAAAAAGAGAGAAAGGAAGATTATTTTTAAACTGGGTATATCCATTGGGTACTTTATTTTGTGGCTTCACAAGCACATGAACACTTACACTGACACCACTGAGAGGGTGGCAAAGGACAAAAAAAAAAAAAAAAAAAAAAAAAAAAAAAAAAAAGACAGTTTAATTATATTTTCAAGACTGGCAAATCAGTCTGATAACTCAGAAACTTGTGTTACCAAGTCTATAATACACTGGAAATCAGAAGCTATTAACAGAAGATGTGGTGTTTGGGGATTTTGGTTTTTGTTTTTAATTACATAGCTCTGAAAAGAAAAAAAGAAAATAAAAATTAAAAAACAAAACAAAACAAAAAAAGAGTGTCTTCACTAAGTCTATCTTGGAGAAAAAATGTTTCCAGGATCAATTCCTGCTTTCTGTTTTGCATATTTTCTTTGTGACTAGTGTGTTAGTGTTTTAACATTCATCATGCAGTTAGTGCGCCAGCTGAGTGACTGCTTAAATAGGAGCAGAAATGCACGTTGATTAAATTCTTTCAAACTCCTCAACAAGAAAATGAGTGTTATAAAAGAGTGCTGAAATTGAATGATTCAAGTAGTGCTACATTCACAAGTTAATTCCTTGAGCCTGCCTATTTCCTCTGGACTTATTAACTTCCAAAAATCCTTCCATGTCCCATGTGGGCCAGTACAGAGAAAATTAACCCAGGTCTGAGGCAAGCTGGCATTGGGGCACACCTGTACATCCTGACACAGGTAATACACCTACTGTGAAGTTCTGTGGTCAGCAAAATAGGAGCCACCAGGCAAACAGAGCACTGCACCTAATTTCTTAATCTATCGTGCAAATTGAGTAGCCAAACCCAACAGCATCCTGTGCTCCCTGGGTCCTACAGGAAGTCTGAAGTCTGCAAGTTCTCTCTTTCCTTGGTCACCCTCACTGTATTTACATGCCAAAGTAATGAGAGTGCATGACAAGCAGCTGTTCTTCCTCAGAAACTTTACAGATCCCTCAGCAAAGAGGTTTTAGGAGCTGATAACCTCTGCTTTTCAAGGTCCAATTTCAAGTGAATAGGCAGGAAAAAACAGTAGAGCATATTGGATGTAAAGCTGGAAAGAGAAGAGAGTTAGCAGAGGTTTAGACATAATTGGGAAGTGAAGCTGTTAGGCTACACCAATTATAAAAGGCAAGACAGGGAAGGGAGGGTGAAATACATTATTTATATGTGCTTTCTGCAATGTTCTCTGAAAGTCAGCTTCACTGGAGACTTTCCTGCTCCATATTCAAAGCTGGATACTTTTACATCCACACAGAAAAATGTGAAGTGTCAGGTCTTGAAGATTTAGCCCAGTTCTCTCTTACGGGCTGCACTGGGGCAGTAGAGGTCTGGGGCACCAGATCTTAAGATCAAGTACATGGAAACAAGGAATGTTAAGGCAATTTTTGGAAAAGAGTAGTTTAAAGCTCTTCAGAGTAATTTGTCCAAAGAGTTATGTATGAGGGATTTGCTTTGCTTAAAAGACAAACCAGTCCCAACACAGCTTTTCATTGACAAGTGAGTGTCAACAGAAACATAGCTTGTAAGATGTCTAAATATCAACCTGTTGTAGCTTAATATTCTGTTTGTTTTTCAAGCAGACTCCACCATATTTATTTCACAGCAACAAGTTATCTTGCTCCCAAAAGACAGTCTGCCCACAATACTATCCTTTTCCTGTTTGTTGTTGTTTTGTTTTGTTTTGTTTAATTGTTTGTTTTGATTTTCCAACTTATATTATGTGGAAATAGTCTTGGAAAAAAAAAAAATGCTGCAACTCAGGCAAGATGGGGCTATCTAGGCCCACTTCATCATGTGGATGAGATGCTGTCAACACAGCCTTAGCTGTCAGAAAAACAGAATTCTGCAGTACCGCACCGCAGCTTGTTAAATAGACAGACATACAGAAAGAGAAATAAGCATCCTCTGGCAAGAACTGCACTTGAGAGTTGTCTGTGTGCTTGTCTAAAATGTAGTTCTGCCCATTAAACCATCCTTAGACCTGTGGTTTCTGTAAGATGCACACCATTCCTATTCCCCATCTTTGAACTGCTACCACAGTACATTGTCGTGTTTGGGAAAGCAGAGTAAAAGCTCAGAACGAGTGGATCAAGTACAAACATCCAAAGTCCTATGGCACTGGCACATCCCGGTTCCAAACACCTGTGAAACCCTCATTCACAAATAGCAAGCTGTCACATGATAAAATACCTTGACTTTTTCAGCATGTATACCTTCCTTTTCACCTGATTGTTATTGACTAATGTAGTATGGGTGTCTCCAGTAATCCACAATTCTGGCAGCTAGAGGAAGTGGTGTTAATGAGTTACCATGCTTCTGTAGGTACAGACTGGCTGTAAAAGGACATATAACCATTCTCAGGCATACTATTGAATAACACAGACCTGAGGTATTGCAGCTAAGGGCAAAAATGATAAATACAATTCTACACATACAATGGCTCTAATAATTTGTCTTTCTTGTCAAGGACTGAATTGCTTAAAACTAATATTACACAGTCCTGTGTCTTCAAGCAAATGACTACATGATTTCAGCATTTTTCTTCTGAGAAAAATGGGAAGTAGGGAATTAAGTACTCTGGCTGTTCACTGATCTTAACCAGATTTGAAAGATAAGACATTTCTAAAGTTATTGCAAGGGCCTGAAGTACATCTGGGAAACCAAATTAATTAGTGTGTTTGAACAGAACAACTTTTTGTTTGTTTGTTTCCATATTCAAAGTCACCTCTTTTGTCACTCCATCTGACATTGTCATAAGAGAGACATAAAGAAGTTTTGCTTCTCAGCTGTAGAGACTGAGACTCAGGAAAATCATAGGGAAGGCAAAATAGTTTCTACACATGCTACTCTACAGATTCTGTGGGTGGTAAATAAATAGTGCATATATTCTTTTCTTTTTAAAGAGATATAAAGGTGCAACTACTTGCTCTGGTCAAGGATTCAGAATAGCCTGAAAAGTTTCTTGCTGATTTATTACACTATGCTGCTTGCATTGGTTTTCTGTTCTGTCAGATATAGTGACAACAATGTTTACTTTTCCTTTGGAGGATTCTCCTTGTCTTTTGATAGTTTCTGTGTTGCCAGTTGCAGAGTCATACCACCCAAGAGTCAAAATGCTCTGTCTTAATACTCTGCTGTCTCCTGGGGTCTGAGTGGAGCAGTGTTGATTTTCACATGCCTTCCCTGCTTCCCTCAAGTCATGACAGACATACGCTGACAAGAGTGAGCAGAATATACCAGGTTTTCTGCATTAGCATTTAGGTAATCTCTGAAGTGTAGTAGCTAGTATTAATGACTAGCACACAAATCTCAGTAAATGAATGATTCAGTTCTGAGCTATGCGACAGGTGAAGTAATATGAGGGGATAGTGAAGTTCTGAATAACTATTAGACATAAGAACGAGTCCTTAGTGAAAAGCAATTGATCTTTTATGCAGTCTTGACATTTAAAATAGCAGAATTTTACACAGCTGTTTTGCCATTTCTGGACACAATCCACTTGATCAGTTGGTCTACACTGCAAAAGAACAACAGTATTTTAAGGACAACAGGACTGGCTCAGCTGTTAGTTGTAGATAATGAAGGCCACATTGCTCTTTCGTCACACTACATTTCAGTCCTTCAAGCACTCAGATTTTCTCCTGCCACACGGCTGCTTGTCCCTATGATGAGGATGTGCAACCAGGGCAGCTCTCAGAGGTCTCCAGCCTTGCTGGGGGCCATTTGGCATGCCGGTTCCTGACAGCATGAAATAGAGTGAAATAGAGTAAGAAAGCAGGCTGGCTGAAACCTAATATCACAGAATCACAGAATTTTTAGGTTGGAAGAGACCTCAAGATCATCGAGTTCTACCTCTGACCTATAGTAGCAGAAGAGAAAAGACTGGTTATCAGTCCTTAAGAACATCCTAAATTAGTTGGTTCACTCTCACCAGTTCACAGCCCTAATCCAGTTTAAATGCTAGAGAGTTGTATATCAGGAACACATCCTCATTTACTTTGCTTTCACCAATGCAGAGCAATCAGATAATGACCTTGGACTGGCTCACATACTGCAGAGTTATACAAACATCATTTTCCAAACTTTTATTGTTCAATCTCCCTTTTAAACATAACTGCTTGCACTTATATCTATCCCTCAGTATGCTAGTAAAATGACTTTTCCACCGGTGGAAGAGCAGAAGAAACCAATTGCAGGGATGTGGATGCAGACTTCATTACCTCTGCTTAGATCTATTTTTTTCTTGAGAGGGAGATTGTTTTCTAGAACACAGTGCTGGTAGGATACAAACCTCTTGTTGTAATCTTACTGCAGCACACTCAGAATTTGTTCAGCTTTGGTGTTCAAAAGTCATATATAATAATAAAATATTAATTTAATTGTATGAACATGCAAATAAATAAATAAATAAAAAGCCATATCAAAAACATCTTAGAGGTGTATTGTCAGGGATTGTAAGATATGGAAGTGCCAAAATTAAGTATAAATTTTCAATTTTACTTCTTGACATTTAAGTGCACACAAATTCTGATTTAAATATTGTCATACTTTCTCATGAAAAAAATAATAAATCCTAACTTTATCTAATCTTGAATAAAAATAATGTATTATAACACTTTGGGTAGTGTTTGAATAGCATTTTGTACATACCACAGTCATTACTGTAATTTAAAGGGGGATAAATGAAAAATATAATTTTAAATAGTTCCAAACTACAGGTAGTATTGATGACAGATTTTCAAGAGTTTCACTGTTAAATCTGCCATCCAGAGCCCTGCAACTGATAATTATTCCCAATTTATTAGGGCTTAAGTGGAGCACCAGAAAATTTGGAGGACTTATATAGGTCTGTCTGTGTGTTATATAGCCAAAAACTGATTGCTTGAAAGAATATCATCATCTGTTTAAGTTAAACACCTATTCGATTATTTAAGAGGAAAACTCTAGCAAGTATTAGAGAAGCAAAAGTGAATGAGTTACGAATTTCAGCATTCAGAGCTTTCCATTTTGTTTTAGATTCAGAATAAAATTGTCAGATTAAATATGTCCTGCATTCTCTCAGCCCAATGGAATAAAGTCTTATTCAACCGATTTATTTTATAACCTATAAAAGGCAAACTAGGATGCCACACTTTGACTAAAAAAGAAATTAAACGCTCAAATTCCTCTGCAATTATGCATCTGTTAAAAGTTTCCTTCTATCTTTAAAAATCTGAGGTGGAAGTGGCTTCCCAGATCTTTACAAGTGCTAACCACCCAGTGCTGCAGTGGGTGGTACCTACAGCAGCTTCAATAATCAGTCAGAAGAAAATACAGGGAGTTCAAATCTTTTGAAATATGGACTTCAGTCTAACCATGTATGTAGGTATTAACTTTAAGACCATACCAATCTGGGCTCTGCACAACAGTGTGCAAGCTACTAGTGATCTTGAAAGCATATTTAATAGTCTTATCAAGACTTATCATGCAAAGAAAAGCCTTCCCAGAAAGGAACCTAGTATAGACTTTTACTAACAAGACTGAGCTTTGTCATTAAAGACCAGAAAACCCAATACTCTTCTATGCAATTGTCTACAGTCAAAGGTATTCCTATAAGTGAATTTCTTCAATATAGACAAAAAAATAAATAAATAAAAAATAAAAAATTCCTCTTCAAAAGTGAGATTTATTAAGAAAAGATTTAGAATAATTTTTATGATGTTTCATGAGTCCTAAATTCATTGTAAAGATCCCTTATTTCTGTAGTGCTTTGTGTTTACTGACTGTTATTTTAAATGCAATCTTTACATTACAAAGCTGCAGCTCAGTTTTGTTAAGGGCTAAGCAGAGGCAACCATTGAAAACCACTCAACCAGTACTAGCCAAATATACCCATTGATCAGTGCTATTTGCCTCTTAAAGTTAGGACCTAATCCCTAACGTGATCCCTGTGAAGCCTCTACTTTATTTATTTATTTTATTTTATTTTTTTGCTCTTGGAATCCAAGCCTTCTTCACCACAGAAAACAATTGATGTCTCCCCCTCTCCCTCAGTTGAGTCACACCCAAAATTGTAAGCAGAGCTGGAGGGATCATTTCAGAACAAATACAAGCTTAAAGCAGGCATTGCTGGCAGTTTGAAAGAGTGTAATTGCTTTATTCCATTGTTTCCCTCTCTCTCTCTTTTTCCTGCTAGCGCTGTATGTTCTGATTGCTGCAGGGACTGGAAGTGGAAGTGAGGAAATGCCATAAAACAGCTGTTTACAGAGGACTGTTAGCCTGCTCAGAAGCATTAGAAATCTCCTGAGGACTTTTGTATACATGAGGTTTTCAAACCAATTGTACAAACTGAAGAGTACAGTCAAAGTTTCAGATCAACATCCTCACACCAAATGACAATTATTGTTATTTATTTATTTATGCTGCGGCAATAAGAAGAGGTGCCATAAGGTTAGGCAGAGTGCAAAAGAGACTTTCTTTTTTAAGCTTCAGATTATCAATGGACTTTATTAAAGGTGTTGCATGTCATTTGTCCTGTGATAGCTTAAAAAAGCATTAGGCAGGATCATAACCCTCTTAAAGTAGATATACAATAAAAAGTTTGATTACATATAAAGAGGAATAAATATCCCCAAATACCCTCCACTTCATTGTCAAGCAAGATCACAATGTTTCAAGATACTTTAATTCATCCCGAAAATGAGTAAACATTTGAGCAAGGTCCCTTTACCTTCCACTGAGATTGCTCACATCTGAAGTAAGCCAGAAATAACTGGAATGCCATGAATTCAGATCCTTTCATCTGAATTCACTTTCAAGTGTTATCAAACTCCTAAAAGATAGTCCCTATCCTACACTTCAATTTAGTACCTAAACACAAAGATGTTTGTTCAAACCCATCTCACGAAACACATGAAAACTAAACATTTTTCACTTAAACACCATTTGCCCATCAGATTAGCAGAAGAGTTCTAGAGGTCTTGAAGTCCCCCCTGTATTATAGCTCTATATAATGTCCTCTGGAGACTGAGCACCATGCTGAAGTCAGCTTTGTTTTTAAATTTTATGCAGTGCCATTGGCTTTATTGGAATTGAGTTAGCTCTTGTTAGTATTCTCTCAATTGGAATTGACAACCTTTCATATGATCTGACCACTTCAATTTATAGAAGTTATTTATGTTTAATATATTTTAATAGAGGTGGCCAACATTCTACTAAAGAAATTCACTTTCAGCAGAATCTTTCCTCTTTTTGAACATTTTCTTAGTGCAAAAGAAAACTGTCTCAACAGCTCAGATTTCAAACTGAAGTTCAGCAAAAACTGAAAGAGCAGAACTGAGGAAGTGGTTTGGAAGGTTTCAGAAAGCTCAGGTATACTCACGGATGTTTTTGTTACCTTTTTTTTTTCAAATTATTTTTGCTCTTTTTTTCTTTTTTTTTGGCGGGGGGGGGAAGGGCATTGGGGGGTGGAAGGAAAGGCAGCAGCAAACTGGAAGAGACATTTGGAGAATAGGCATGAGAAGAAGAAAAATAAAAAAAGAATCACCTGCAAGGTTGGTTGGCATGACATCTTCTTGTAATACTTGCTAAACATGCAGCCTTCAGAATCACAACTTGTCCAAAAGCCCGTGTCCTGTCTCCCACCTGTGCCTGTCTGTTCAAACCAAGGTCTTTTTGACCTCAACATTCAAACTCAGAATTATGGCAATCAAAGCAACCTTTGATTTTTAAATTTCATTTTCCACAGTGGATTAAGAGATATGTTCTACAAGTTGCTCTAGTGAACTCAGTATTTCCATGCCAATGACCATTCTGCATGAAAGAAGATGGTGGGGTCCTGCCATTGACTTGTTTCTACTTTGAAGAGGAAGGGATGGGAAAAAAATTATAATAGGTTACTTTACTTAATTTTTTCTTCATATCACTGTTGTGGTATTCAAATTTCTCAGGAATTTCAACAGAAAAATATGGATTCCTACTTTTTTTTCTTTTCTTTTTATCCAACTAACTTCAGAAAACACAAGTTTGGAACAACTTCCTTGTGGTCTTGCAAATATCAGGGTAATCCAAGGGATCAGCCAAAGAGGTTTTTATGTACGGTGGTGGCTAAAAATTAGGAAATATCAGCAATTGTAGTTATGAATTCATTTTTATTTGGTATATATCCTACTTTTTGTTTTGTATAAGAAAAGTCAGTCCCAAAAAAACATATATTATGTAGCAAGAATTAACAATTACTCCCTAGTGATACATATATAACTTCCATGACACTTTTGCTGGGATTATGGGTCAACAGTTTATTCTTAATGAAAGAAGAAAAAATGTTGCTGTTATGACACAGGTGCTGAAATCTTAGTAACAGCTCCAGACCAATGTGAAACCTCTGTAAATCATGACTCCCTCACAAGACAACAAACGGGAAGGATTTCCCCAAGCTACTCTTATTTTGCTAAGAGTGTCATCTTGTGGAATTCTTGGAACACTCTTCAGCCCTGATTGGCAGCTAAAGAGGAGGATTAGTTTTCCTCCTGGTGGAGTAATCCATTATAGCTGAGGGTGATTGCTTTTAGGAAAGCAGTGTGTCAATAAAACAAAGGAAAATGTGCTTCCCTGACAGATACCACTAATGAGACACCATTCCTTTTTTTTTTTTTTTTTTTTTTTTTTTTGCTTTCTAGAGGTATTTCTAACAACAAGGCCTTGTGGTTTTGTTGTTGCTGTTTTAGAGGGGGTGGGGAACCTTTTTTGTTTGTTTTTTGCTTTTTTTTTTTTTTTTTTTTTGGTTTTGAGGTGGGGGAGTAGGGGAATTGATTGTTGTGGTAATGGTGGTTTGGTACGGTTTTCCTTTAACCTGCAGCAGCTGCACAGACCTTGCTATCAGACTGTTGTAATCTCAAATCAAAAGACACTTAGCAGCTACAGGACTGCAGAGGCTTTGTCACACCTGGTGGGTTTGAATCTCCCGTTTCTATACCACAATAATCCTCACCGACAAGCCTCTGTGGTGCTGATAGTGATAATCAAAGCATACTTTTTTCCTCTTGATATCACACTTCAAGAGGTGTTTCTTCAGATTCCCTAAATCTGTCAAGCTTTCTGTGATGCCTGCTCTAGGCCACAGGACTGCCAAATCAATGGCAGCCATAATCAGAAATGTCAATTCTGAGAGTGGAATTTATTTCCTGTAACCAAAGCTGTACTCCGTGGCCCTGTGCCAAAAGGGAATTTCATTTCTCTTTAATTATCTAAAGCAATTCATGCTCTGAAGCATTCTTTTGAAGTAACATGCCAAGAAAATATGGGTTAGAAGATTTAATGATATTATATAGGTCAGCAGACAAGGACACAGTTTTCAAAGTACAGTTCAGCATAATTCGTTGTACAGTGGCTCTAAATTTAACCTCATGTCACTCAGCCCACACAGCTTTCATATAGGATATTCAAACTAAATATAAAAGGCTAGAAAGGCTGCTAGCTGGAGATTTGAAAGTGTTGCTCCTCTTTATTTGCTGCATTTTCAGGAGACTTCACTCTAGACAGATAACTTCTGTTGCTAACATACATGCACAGGGCTTGCAAAAGGTGTTCTTTATAAAGTGCTGAAGAAGAAATAGACATTTCTAATTGTTCATAAAGTCTGAACTGAGATGGTTTCTTTCATAACACATGAGTAGGCCAAAATGAGCAGCTTTCATGATTTTGAAAATAGAAATGAACTCTCTAACTAGCTCATAATACTAGGACTCACCCAGATGGAAGAGTTCTGCTGAATAAATCAACAGTACTACTTCATTCAAGAGCAATTAATTCTCAGTGAAGTCAACACAGCTGGATATAAGCCCATAGCTCTAAAAGGCTGTGTTTTTCTAAGCTCTTCCATCCAGATATCATGTCACCTCATTTTGCAACTGAATTACTGCTCAGAAAAGATACCACCACGAGTATTTTAGAAGCACGAATTTTACCAGGATACGAACACTCACTTCTGCTATGTGAGGTCCCATTTTTTTGAAGTGGGTTCTTGTTTGTTTATGTATTTGAGGAGGGGCTCCAGACTGCCTCTGAAGTGGAGGAAATTAAGTGCTTCCCAAAATGAAGAATAATGTATGTAAACAGAAAATGCAAGTCATACCTCCCCAACGAACTGAATAACCGTTACCACTACTGTCAGCAAAAGGTGGAAATAGCCATTTGCAAGATGGCAGAAGCCCCAGCCAACTCCTCAGAGGACAAAAAACTTCTTTTTTTTTCCAAATAAAGTTCAACTGTTGTACAAGTAGTAATGACGAGATACAGGGAAATGAGTAAGCATTATAAATGACTGTAAACATGTGTTTGTGTCTCTGAGTAGTTAGTTTAGTGAAACCTAGTCTATTTGCCCAGTCAATTTGTTACAAATGAGTACAGAATGCTCAATAGCATATGTTGCTGAACTTAACTAACGTGGGTACTTTCTTACGCTTCACATTCAGCAAAGATTTAGTAGCAAAGCATTACAATGTAGTTTTATGTTAGGGTAATAGCATAGTGAGTGCTAAGACTTCATTAACTCATTTGTTAGTAGATTAAATAATATCTTTAATAAAGAACTTGAAACTGCCAAAATAAATGTAGAAAGTGTATTGTGATGCACGATTCTTGGGGGAAGCGGGAGAGAGTTTCTCTGTGCATTCCTTCCCTACTTTACAAAATAAAAGACAAAATTTTTCCATTGTTATTTAAGAGGAAATACTCTACCACAAGAGTGTCTTGGGTTACAGTTCATAATACAGTATTTTTACCCAGACTCATTAAATATTGTAGAGAAGACTAACTGGCTGCTCTTCCCCCTCTGAAACATGAAAGTACTTGACAAAATGAAAAGGCATAGAAACCATGCAATGCGCAACTTCATAATGTTACTGAGGCAAATAGCTGGCATTTATCTGGGGAGAAAAATTCTGCAGCTAACTTAGCTGGGATGAAATGCGAAGCATAGCCTTTCAGTTCTTATGCTTCAGGGCCTAAACACACCAGCAAGGGACAAAGCAGATTTCTGTCTTGCCATCTATAGTTGAAAAAGTAAATGTCTGAAGAGGAGAGCAAAGTGAGGCTTTCGTCTGAACAGTCTGGCACTCAGACCCGCTGGGCTTTTCTGAAGATGAACTGCCAGTTTGTGAAAATGAGAAGATGTGTAGGTGGTGATAATATCTTTTATTAGTCCAACTTGTACAGCTGGAGGGAAAAGGATAACTTTTAGGTGCACAAACCTTTCTGTTATTAAATACTCCCTTCAAAAGATGCACCTGGGAACTAAAGCTCATAACCGCAGCAGACAGTAGAAGCCCTGGATTCATCAGCGGTTTTAGGGCATACTTCCTTTCTTCCGTTTTCTCCTCCAGCTCCCTCCAAAGAACTCTGTGTGTTCCCTAGGCCATAAATTACTTGTTTATCAACTATCTTACGAGATAACAGTTCTTAGCACCCCTTCACGCTACTGCAGAGGCTCAAATACCTTTCCTCTCATTTCTGATGAGGCTCTGTATAATTAAATACACAGGCACTGTTCCTAACTTGCACGTAACTTTGAAGTTTGATGTTTCTCTTTCAGAACTGAAGAAAGGCTTTTGTACCCACAAGTTTACCTGGATTCCCAACAACTCCAGTTGTTCCAATTTAAAAATAAATAAATAAATAAATAAAACTGCCTTTTTGTTATATCTTTACATATGTGATCCCAACATGACTATCACTCCATTTTGAAAGTAGAGATAAGTTCAGTTAATGGCACACGATGACAAAGGAAACCTCCTTGCTCCTGACAGCCTCCAATGTCCTACAACACACCGTGGGAAGAAGAGTGGATTGCTTAGCCTTCTATAACATTTCCTTGTGCAGCAGGCCTGTGAATAAAACACATGCAGAGTCCCATGACTTGCCAAGCACTACAGGCACCTATATGCCCAAGGATGGGTGGTTCACCGAATTACAAGTCCCTATGGCATGGCAACGCATGGATCTGGGAAATGCTGCCGTAGGAGCTGGACCTTTACAGGCTGACACACTCCTTGACGTGTCCTTCTAACTGTACATTCCAAGTCCTCTTTGATCACCAAGGCTGCAGAAGGTACAAACTGTGACTCCATTTGCTCAATCCAAGCAAATTGCTAATGACCAGTCACACCCATGGTGCTGCTTCTGTTGTTCTTCTGCACCATATCAAATCTTTGGTCCTGCAGAGACAGTTTGCACCACACCTCTAGGCTGACAAATCAGCTTAGGAAAAGGCCACAGAAACTTGCAGGCACAATGGGAAACTTGACAGCTCTATCTTTGAGGCTGATGGAAGAGACCATGTAGAAGATCTGCCTCTTTGGCTTTCTTACTTGCATTCTGTCTAGGAGTCCACTGTGTTTCTTTCATGAACACAGAGGAGAACTTAAGGGCCTGGTTTATTAGCTCAGTAAGCCTGGGAAACCTCTTGGGCCAGGGAAGGCCAAAGAGTGCAGCCCAGAGATCATTTGCTTTCTGCAAAGAGCTTCCCTTACTTGTAAATTTCTGTTAGCATGGAAGGAATCATTGATATGACATTGGATCTTGTATCCTTGGTATGTCGTTCTGAAACTAAACCATCAATGTTAGTTAGTTAACAAATAAATGATGTAAATCATATACTGTTAATGGCTTATAGAAGACAGACTAATTCCCAGCAGAAGAGTTTCCAGACTTATCAATTTTTTTGAGTATCCCTAATAAATAAACAAATATATAAAGCAATATTTTTAAATTAAGTCAGTGAATTTTGATTTCCCTTGCATGATTAACAAGATTATTTTTTTTTTGAACTAGACCAACCAGAGGTAGGGTAAAACATTTAATGTTTTCATTGATGTAATGTTCACCACATTCTTAATGGAAAGCTTTCTATGATACCAAAGTAAAGTGGACAGGAAAATAATCAGATTTCATAAGAGCTGAATACTAGGAAAAAAAAAAAAAAAAAAAGGAATAGGACAGTTTTCCGGTGATATATAGACATACTTAAAAAGAAGACTTCAAGGAAGGATAGTGCAAAATAGGGTATGGAGAGTTACTGTATGCAAGTCGTGATTCCACACTGTTTGGACCAGCTGTAAAATATAACGGAGAGAAAAATAACAATGATTAGAGATTCAGAAAATATGCTTCTGGGGAAAAGTTAAATGAAATGTCTAGAGACTCAAAACTAAGGAAAACCATGGACAGGTTTTTGGCTTGCTTTAGGGTTTTTGTTGTTTTTCTTTGTTATTTACTTATTCTAGTGTAAACAGAAAGAAAATAAATGTTACGTTCACTGTAAAGAAGACAAGTCTAAGCTATAGAAAAGGACATTTGGGTCTGACCTTGGTTAAAACTTCCTAGCTACTCTGTTCTTCCAGAAATGTCATATGGACCAACCCTGTCTTAGAAAGGATGATGGACCAGATGACACAGCTGGATCTAAGACTTCTAGTGGGTTTTCCTGAAAGTTTTCTTTCAGTTTGAACATTTCTTCCTTAAATCACCATCTGTGATTTAACATACTCATGGTACCTTACCAAAGGGCTAACAAATTTATAACTACAGCTGTTCTTTCTCTGTATAATAAATGAAATCAAAGCAGTCAATACCTTCTTCCTCCACCTCTTCTTTCTCCTTTTTCTGCTCCAGAGCTGAACACTAGGCTGAAAACCACAGGACTTTAACAGTAGTGGGTGATGAGGACTCCACACTCATTTTCTTGATAGTGAGAGTCAGCACTGAGTTAATAAGGGACTCTTCTAATAAAAAGATTGTTGGAAACTCACTTCATTACAGCATCAGATTAGCAGGTACTTGGTACCAGATTCACTCATCCAGACATGAGACTGCCATGACTATAGCTAGGCTGGGAGACAGCCCTCTCAGTATTAGCCAGGCCTCTGCCTTAACTGTGTCCCCCAAGGGAGGTGTGACACAGAGCCACTGACACTATGGCATTGTCACATGTTGAAAATGTTTTTCTTGGCAGTGCTGTCAGTAGTTACAACCAAAACAGCTTGAGCTTAACACATTCAGAAGTGAAAGAAAGTACAGAACAGGCTTGAAATTCAGTCTTTTTTAATACAGAAGTTACTAGGAATAAAAAAGGTTAAGATCCTGCAGCATGGTGCCACTTACAGAGAAGATGTCTTTTTTTAAGCAGCAAAACCTTAGGAAAGTCAGGTTAATTTTCTCACTTCTTCCTTCCATTCCCTTGCGAAGCACTGAGATCCAGTCAGAGTGAACTTCCAGATTATTGTTTGTGATTGTTGGTAGAGTAGATGCTGCAGCACTGGCCACTGTGGGGTTACCTGTCTGTGCTAGGCAGCTGTGTGAGGTTTGGAAACCATCTACCAGAAGCCTCTGAGCTTTCACGCTTGAGTAACCACCTTCTTACAATTAATCTGCAAATGGGAACTCACGCAGTCACTTGCACTTATTCGGGACAGCGTGATTGTTCATGTTTGCCAGGCTATTAATTTTGTTCCCCACCATTTTCAAATGTTATTGTCAATGGATTATAATCATTGCTCCTGTTGAGAGTACAGGCTGTGTAGTAACTGGATCTATGTGCAGACACAAATGGCTACTTGCCACTTAGTAATAACTGCTATAAGTAAAGAAGATTTTAGTGAAGCTATGGACAAAATATCAAATAATTTGCTATGTAAGACCATAAATAAAAACAGTTTGTTTTGCAAAGCCCAGCTTGACCAGCATATTGCCTCCAACAGAGTCTAGGAGGAGGTGTTTATGGAAATAGTATAGAAAATAGGATGGTTATGAAATAATTATTTCCTGCTTTAATCTTCCAGCTATATATAACCACTTGTATTTACATATTTGCTTAAACTGTTGCATGAGAGAATGAAGAAACTGCCACCATTACCTCTGGCTTCCTCTGACAAACTCTGGGTGATGCCCATCCATGTTTAATTTTTTTTAGTTTCCTTTCTATCACGTCTGGACAGTTAATGTCTGATTAAGTTACTTTTTCTGAACACATTAGGAATTTCAGTGCCATGGGGTGCAGAAGACTCAGGTTTGCTGGGAAGGAAAGAAGAAACTGCAGCAACTGGGCTGACAAATGGAAGAGGCAATGAAAGCTATGGTATTTACCGCAGATGTACTTCTGATGACAAGCAAGTGAGGAGGCTTATAACATATTTCTCAGGTTATCTTCCCTGACGTTTCCTAGCTCACACTAACAACCCACTTCTTTTATGTTTTTTATCTTTGTTTGTTTTGTTTTGTTTTCATTCTTTGTCCATACCTCATGCCTCTTTCTAAAACCGTGTACTCGCACATTGTGTTACTTCACCCCCCTTCCCTTCCCTAGCAGGGCAGCTGCTGATTCTTTATGGGGCTGTTCTGCTCTTCTGCCTCCCACCTGTTCAAAGAACAGCTCTGTGGCTACATGGCATAGCTAAGCGAGGCACTGCAGAGGCTTATCCTGCCCGATATGCAGAGCCTGAAAGCACTGGAACTCATTATCAGGAGTTATGATGAGTTTCTCTGGAAAAATTGTCAAGGTTGAATGTATTGGGTGGGAGGACAGACTGAAGGATTACAACCATGACATCTATGCACCCTGTATCCCTGCTGTCTGTCTCTTGCCTAAGTATCTAACTCTGTGATTGATCAGTGAGGCCATAAAAAGTGATGTATGTTTTTCACGCACTCTTTAAAAATCCTGTAAAATGTCTTTTCCCATGCTCTTCCAACTCTTTATCATTGACACAAGCCCCTCTGTCATGTAAGAATAATATCAGTTTTGTAGGCAAAATATCCTTCTTGTTCATTATTTTGTTGTCTAGCCTGGCTTTATGTAGATAAGAATGGAGTTTGGCTGTATAATGCAATCTGATCATGAGATGTTCCCTAACATTTCTTCTTATAGAGTTTTTCCATTCTTGAAAGCAAATATATAAACCTAAGATACGCATTATTCCCCGCTACTGGAATTCAGTAATAGGAGTAATATAAATAAAACATGGCTTAAAAATATAGAGGAAAAAAAAAAAAAAAAGGCCATGAAATCACTGAACCTAATCATGAAGTATGTTTTCTAAACATAACACAAACAGAAGTCTCTGGGCAACTTGGTCACAAGACTACAGCAATACGGAATGTACTTTATTCTCAAAATACTTTGTAGATATTGCAGATCTGACAGCGAATCAAGCGTGACTGACTGGAATAAAAGGATCTTCCATGAGCAATTAGCGACATGTCTTCCAAGACACATCACTTGTTCCTTGCAACGTGTGCTAATCCAGGAGCAACTCTTGAAGTCACTTTTCCCAGATCCTGTAATGATACTCAGCCACTGCAAGACCCTGAAAAGGTGGTAGCAAATTTCTGCGCAGTTTGTTTCCTGCTAGGAACTATCCAAGAAGATAGTGAAAAACGAAACAAACAAGAACAACAACAAAAAAAAAAACACTGCTCCTTCCCAGTGACAGCAGCGCTCAGGTTTTGTTCACAGGAGCTGGTTTCCTCGCTTTGCCTTGCTCCGCCACCTGAAAGCTGACTTTCTAGTGACCTCTAGCACCGCCGAGCAGGACGGGCACCAACACCTCGGGCACAAACGCGCTCCGTCGGGGGCAGCGCGGGGTGCAGAGCCGCCGGGAGGAATCTCGGCGCCCCTCTGCTCGCCCAGATTTTGGCACATTTGGCCGGCAGACTGCGCCCCACCGGCGGGCACCTTCCCTGCTCCCCATCCTCCGGGGGGCCGAGGGGAGAGACCCGGGCGCTGTGCCGGGGGGCAGCGGGGCCGGGTCCGGGCGGTCGGCACGGGGCTCCTGCTTCCTTTGCTTTTTTCCCGGAGTTTATTGTAAAGGGGTAAAGTTTGCGGGCTCGTCACGTGACCCTGACAGGTCCTGCCTATTGAGAGCCAGACCACCCACATGGAGGACGATGGAGCTGCTTAATAGAAACAGGCATGTAATTGTGAGCCTTTCCAGCACTCTGCAGAATGCCTGCAACCTAGGAGGGTTATTTTTTTTACATTTTCGGTTCCTTTGGGGTAAAAAAAAAAAAAAAAAGGAGAAGAAGAAGAAGGAAGAGGAGGAGGAGAAGAAGAAGAGAGGGAGGGAAAGAAAGGAGGAAAGGAGGAAGGAAGCAAGGAAGAGAGGAAGGAAGGGAGGAAGGAAGGAAGGAAACGAGGAAGGAAGGAAGCAAGGAAAAGAGAAAGAAAGAGAGAGAGTGGGAAAGAAAGATAAAAAATATAAAGAAAGCGACGAGGAAAGAAAAGGGAGAGGAAGAAAAAAGAAAAAAGAAACAAAAGGGAAAAGAAGAGGGATCGGGAGCAGCGAGCCGAGCGGACGCGAGGGGGGCCGAGGACGAGGAGGCTGATGCCCCACGACAGCCGCCAGCAGCGCTGAGCGAGGCGGCACCGGCCCTCCGGCAGCGCACGGGCAGCGATGGTAGGTGCCGGGGGCGACCCCGGGCGCGGGGGCAGGGGCCGGGGGCCGTGGGCCGTGGGCCGGGGGCCGGGGCGGTGCCGGGGGCGCTGCGCGGACCCCCGCGGCGGAGGGCCCGGGGCCGGGCGGAGGGGGCGGGCGGAGCCGTGCGGGGCCGGGGGGCGGCGGGGGCCGTGCGGGGCCGGGGCTCCCGTCCTGCCCAGCAGCGGGGGGGGGTGCTCGGCGTCGTGTCCCCGCTGTGCGTACCCCGGCGGCTGCCCCCGTCGGAGGAGCCCCCCCCGGGGAAGCGCCGTCCCCGCGGTGCCTTCCAGCGTCCCCGCGGGGGTCTGTGCTCGGCACCCGCATCCCCTGCACCTGTGCGAGCGGCGGCGCCGCCAACCTGCCGCGCTGCAGCATCCAGCCCCCCCCGGGGCCAGGCCGTGCGGCACGGGGACGATAACGCCGGGCGGCCCCGCCGGAGGCTGCGGTACCTCTGCGGGCACCGGGCAGCCCTGCTGCGGGCGCGGGGACCGGCCCTGCCCGCCGTGTGCCGGGGCTGGGGGGGAAGGATGCTCGCCGACATGCCTCCCCCCGGCGGGGGGCCGAGCGAGGAGGGGGCTGGTGCTAAGGGGCGCGCCTGAGCCGAGGTGGGTCTGTGCCGGCTCCCGGCCAGCCGGCGTGGGGCTTGTGGCCCGGGGTCTCTCGCGTCGCTTGGGCACCGTCCCGGTGGGTGTACCTGGTGTCCGGCCGGGGCCGCGCTACAGCCGCGGCGGGGCAGGATTATCACCCGACACTGTGCCTGCGGACACGCTGCTAGGGCTGAGGAGGGAGGGGGGGAAGGAGGAATCCTTTAAAATCTATTTGCTTTCAAGAGCCGGTAGATATAAAACTGGCAGCTGACTCTGAATTAAAACGTCTCGGGCTTCTCTGTTTTTATCCTTATTTCACACACACATGCACGCACTCACACACACACACCTTTTATTTTCTTCTGCCTTTGCCACAGTGTATAAAGCCCTATTGAGACATGTAGGCGTGATGTGTAAACCGGATTAGCAGTATGAAAGAAAGACATACAATGAGCCTGAATTGTTTTACTTCCTTTTCATTTCTCACGCCTATATCTCTAATAAATTTGTTGCTCCAGCAGTGGGTCAAAGAGATCGTGTCGCTCAGCTTTTTTTCTGCGAGACCCGATGGCAGAGATCATGAAAATGAATGCCCTGCCCTCTGCCAAATGCAAGACTTGAGCTATATCGCTACACAGGCTCTGTGTTGTCCGGGCTGGCTAAAAACTGTTCAGTGTAACTTTCCCCCCTGCGTGCGCATTAAAGTCCTGCAAGTGGCAGGGCACCGTGCCAGACGGGGAAAAAAAAAAAAAAAAAATCTGTTTTAAAGACGACTTGGGTTTATAAGGCTACAGCCCCTCGCCGGGCAGGACAAGCTCTGCTGCAGCCGGGATGCCCGCCGGGTGTCTCCCGGCGGGGACGGGGCTGCAGCTGCGGCCGCCGCCCTCCGCAGCTCCCGGGGCCCCGGCGGGGCAGCGCGGAGGGCCGGCGGCCGCGGGAGGCGCATCTCCCGCAGCCCTCCGCGGGGAGAAACGCCCGCTCTGCCGGGCCGGCGCTGTAGATCCCTCATTTGCTCCTTTGCGGCGTGCAGAGCGGCTCTCCATTAAAGGAGATCAGGGGTAATTAGCCGCATTATTTTGACAAGCTGGCTCGAGCAGCTCCCTTTGCTTGCCGGGCTGAGGAGGGGGAGCGGGCCGGCTCCGTGCCGCCGCCTCCGTGCCCCTGCGCGGTGGCGGGGCCGGGGGGACACGCGAAGGCAGCTCCCCGCGGGTGGGCTCCGCAGCCCCCCCGTGGGGTGGGGTGAGGGGAAGGGCAGGCCCCGCACCCCGGCGCTGCTGCGGTCCGCAGGTGATGGGCAACCTGCAGAGACGCGTTACAGTAAAGCAGGGTCACGGCGCTGCACACCCTGCCGGGGCTGGTCCCTCGCGTGGCTGCGGGGAGCGTGGAGCTGTGCGGCGTGTGGGGTTGCGGTGAGCACGAAGGTGACCCAAGCAAGAGGCAAAGCCTTGTAAGATGAAGCCACTCTGACCAAAGCCCCGGGATTCTTGCGTGCCAGCCCTGGCGGTCCAGGAGCAGGGGAGACCAGGCGTATTTCAGTCAGATTGCAGGCTGCAGCCCCTCCACCCGCGGGGACACCTTCCCGGGCCTTGGCCACAGGGCAAGTCCGAGATGAGACATCTGCAGGTCCCAGGCGAGCTGCTGAAGGCAGAAGCAGCCCTTGGTGTGGAGGAGCAGTTGCACACAAGGCCCATGCATATCACAGCCAGCAGTGCTTACAAATGTAAATAAGGGCAGATTGATTAGGAACAACATTATCGCTGGGAATGTAGCACGCAGGCATCAGCGATGAGGCAAAGTGGGGGCAGCCACTGCTCTGACCACCCAAGTGGAGACTTTTACACTGACACTTCTTCCTTGAGGAAAAAAAAAAAAAGAAAGAAAGAAAGAAAAAACACACACACAGAAACAAGGCCAATTAGATCCCTGCAGTAATTCATCTCTTGTGTATGCTTTAAAAAAAAAAAAAAAAATCCCTCCAGACCACAGGGAGAGAGGGGAGATTAAGATAGCGCTTGTTAAATTTGAGTCCTCAGATTGGGTTCTGGGAGCAGGAGCGAGGACCGGAGGTCACCGGGCTGCTGCGCAGAGCCGAGCAGGCAGGAGGCGGGGGGCAGCCCCGGGGGCTGGAGGTGCTTGCAGGGACGGGGCAGTCCTCCCGGGCTTGGGAGGCTGCTGGGAGGCTGCAGCCAAACGCCTCTCTCTCCCCCGGCCCCTTCCTTCCGCGCCCCCAGCCCCGCTCAGACCTGGTGGCACGTCGGCTCCCAGCGCGATGCACGGCTGAAACTTGAGTTAGAGGCGGCTAACTGCCTGCCTCCTTCCTTCCCTCCCTCCCTCCCTCCCTCCCTCTCTCTCTCCCTCCCTCCCAGGTGTGGGCTGCAGCCCCCAGCAGAAAGCCTCCTCCAGCCCCGTGGGCTTCCCCCTCCCGCAGCTGCGCGCCCACATGTGCTGCCGGCAGCCCCGCTGAGGGCAGCCCCACGCAGGGCACAGCCCCACGCGGGGCACGGCCCCACGGGGCAGGACGCGCCGCCCGCGGCCACCAGGCGGCTGCGGGGACGCGGGGGGGAAAGGCCACGGCATCGCCCGGGGCCGGCCGTGTCCCCGCCGGTTTGACCACGGAGGCTCCGCAGGGGCCTTTTTTCTCTTTTTATGCCACTTTTTAAGCCCCCGTCCCCCCGTCCCCAGCGAGCGCGCCGGGGCGCGGAGCCCCTCCGCGGCTGGCGGGGGAGGCGCGCAGCTGTAGCGGCCGCAATTAATGGCTGGTCCTCAATGAGCGGAGACGGCGAGCAGCCGTGCCAAAAAAGTAAACAATCACGTATAGTGCGAGAAGTGTTTAGCGCGGCCAGGCAGCCTGCGCTTCATGGATTTTTACACTAAAAACATATTAAAAGTGGCTTTCCTCAGGTTTCAGTTAAAGAATGAGCCCTAAGTTGAAACAGGCTAGCTACCGCGCGGCTTTAAATCCCTCAAGTGTTAAGTTTTCATTGTGTTTTTCTAACTGGACGGAGTGGTTTTCTTGCATGGAACCGAGTCTCCTCTTTAGTTAAAAAAGAAAGAGAGAGGGAGAAAAATCTGGCACTTTCCACCGCAGTATCCACCACCCTGTCATTATTTCTGCAAGCCTGGGAATTCAGCTCGGACCTCCCAGTATTTGTTGCAGCTTGAGGCCAAGGTGCCTCTAAAAGGATTTTCTTTTAAGGGCTTTAGAAATCGTTTAATGCTACTTTCCCCCCTTTCCCTCTGTTTTTTAAAAGAGAGGGGAAAAAATAAATATATATATATTTATGTGTGTCGATCGCGAGAAAGTTCTGCGGCGTGCATTTGTCTGCAAGCATCCCGGCCGAAAAAAAAAAAAAGGGGGGGGGGGGGGGGGAGAAGAGAAAAAGAAAAAAAAAAAAAACTTTCTTGAAAAGAAAACGAAGAAGAAAGGGGGGGGGGAGGCGGTGTGGGGGAGGCATTCCTTAATGGAAGTATTGCATGCAAAGAAGGCTGGATCTCTTTAAGGCTCCCCCTGAAGCTGGAGATGCACACACAAGGGTTGCCTGCCTGGGTGGTCTCTCTACTTTGGTGAGCTGTTGCTAAGCAGCTAATAATAGTCATGTTTGCTGAGTAATTTCTGCCCTCCCCGAGCCAATCGCCTCGCAGAAACCCAAGCCATCTGACAGCCCCAGGGGCGGGCTTTCAGCTCTTTTTTTTTTTCTCCCTCTCCCTCTCTCGCTCTCTCTCCTCTCTTACTCCCCCCCCTCCCACCCCTCCTCCTCTTTATCCAAATGGAGAGAGTCCTTTTTTTCTTCTTCATCTCATCTCTTGAGCCGAGGGGCTGCAGCTCGCCGCTGCCGCGCACACGCCGGGGGAGAGCGCCAGGCAGCCGCCCGCCCGCCGCCGCGGCGGGGCCGAGCGCGGAGCCCCGCCGGCCCCGCGGCCCGCGGGAAGCAGCCCGGCGCTGAGGCAGGATGGTGCAGCGCGGCCGGGCAGCGCAGCAGCAGCAGCAGCAGCAGCAGCAGCCGCCGCGGCCCGCCGCAACGCCGCCGCGCCGCCGCCGCTGAGCGCCGCCGCGGACAGCGGCTCCCCGGAGGGAGGCAGCGGCGGCCGGAGGAGGCGATTTCCACGGGAGCCGAGCACAGCGCGGCGGCGGCGGCAGCCGGGGGGGGCCGGGGGTCGCGCCCGCCCGCCCGCCCCACCTCGCTGGGCGCGGGGAGCGGCCGCCGGCACCTCGGGGTGCGATGTGGCAATGGGAGGCGCGGGGAGCGACTCGGCCGGAGCGGCCGCGGCGGCAGCCGCCGCCCCGCGCCCCGCGTGAGGCGGCCGCGCCGCAGCAGCCCCAGCAGCAGCCGCAGCAGCAGCAGCCGGAGCCGCAGCCGCAGCCGCGGCAGCCCCCGCAGCAGCAGCAGCAGCAGCCCGCGGCCCGCAGCGCCGCCAGCCCCCTGCGCCCCCGCCGCGCCCCGCGGCCCCCGCCGCGCCCCGCGGGCCACCGCCGCGCCCCCGGCCCCCCGGGCCTCGCCGCGGCAGCGCCAGCGGCAGCTCCCCCGTCCCGCCGGCGGCGGCGGCGGCAACATGGCCTCGGCCGCTAACGCCTCGGAGCCGGAGACCAGCAGCAGCGCGGGCGGCGGCGGCCACCCCGGCCGGGCGGCGAGGAGCGGCGGCAGGCGGCGGAGGAGCGGAGGCAGCCGGCGCGCCGCGGCGCCCGACCGGGAGTATCTGCAGCGGCCGAGCTACTGCGATGCGGCGTTCGCCCTGGAGCAGATCGCAAAGGTGCTTCCCCTCCTCTCCCTCTCTTTTTTTTTTTTTTTTTTTTTTTTTTTAATTCGTCCCCCCGGAGCGCCGCGCGAGCGCCAGCGCTGCCTTTTTTTTTTTCGTTCTTTTTTTTTTTTTTCTTTTTTTTTCGGCGGGGGAGGGGGTGGCGTGCTTTCCCGCGGGGGTGGAAGGAGGAGATGGAAACCCAACAGCCACCAATAAAATGCTGGGAAAAAAGAGAGGGACGTCTGTGACTCTGTTCGTGCGGGAGAGAGTGCCCTCCTTCCCTTCCTGCCTCCCCGCCCGTGCCTGCTCCTGCGGCGAGCGGGGCTCTCGGGGCGCTTCCTCTTCTCCTCCCCGTCCCCTCGCAGCGCCCCGAGCACCGGGACGGGACGGGGGGGAGCGAGCGAGCGAGCGAGCGGCCGCTTTCTTGGCAGAAGCCGTGCTTTTGTCAAGCGCACGCAACGCCGGGGCTGCCCCCGGAGGAGGGGGGTCCCGGGGCGGGGGCAGCGCGCAGCGCCTTCCTCCCCCCGCGGCCGGCAGGGGAGGCAGAGCCGCGAGCACATCGCCACCCCCCGCCGGCCGGGGGGCTGCCGGCTCGGGCCGGGCGGGGATGGAGCCGGCCGCCGGCCCCTGCCGGCCCCCAAAAGACGCCGGGAGCGAGCAGCCGCGGGAGGCTGCCCGGCCGCGGGGAGCGCCGCGTTTGCAGGGAGCGGATCTGCGGGCTGTGTAAGGAGGGGAACGGGAGGCAGAGAGGAGAAGAGGGGGAGGGAAAAAAAATAAAAAGGGAGAGATCCATGTGGCTGCCCTCTGCCGCTCACAGGCGCTGCCGTGACTTACAGATGGCCGCTCGCACGGCGCTGTGGGAACGAGCTGCTGGCCGCGCAGCGCTGCTCACCGCGTGGGTGCTGCCTCCAGCAGCCGGCCGGGCTGTGTGGAGGGGGTGTGGGGGGCCGGCTGCCTGCTCCCGGCCGGCCCGGCCGCCTCAGTCCCGGCGGGGGGGGGGGCTCCCTGCTGGGCCCGGGGGAGGGCGGCTCGGGTGGCGAGCGGTGCCGGTGTGGCCCCGGTACCGACTGACCTCCTTCTTGCCTTGCAGGGGAGAGCGACCGGGAGGAAGGCGCCGCTGTGGCTGCGAGCCAAGTTTCAGAGACTGCTCTTTAGACTGGGCTGCTACATTCAGAGGAACTGCGGCAAGTTCCTGGTGGTCGGCCTCCTCATTTTCGGGGCCTTCGCTGTCGGATTACGGGCCGCCAACCTCGAGACCAACGTGGAGGAGCTGTGGGTGGAAGGTAAGGCGCCGGGGCGCCGGCGGACACCGGCCCTGACGCGGACACCGGCCCTGACGCGGACACCGGCCCTGACGCGTGCCCGCCGGTGCCGGGGGCCGGCCGCCGGTTGGCGCGGCCGTTGGGCGGGCGGTTGGCGGGGCGGCACAACCGCCGCTCGGCGGTACCACTTCGCCGCCCGCGGCGGGGGGGGGGACGGGGACGGGGATGGTGTCGGTGTCGGACGGGAAGCGAAGCGCAGAGCCGGGGGAGCGGCTGATCCGCGCGGCGGGTTGCGGGGCTCGGCGCCGTGCGGGAGGGCGGCGGGAGGAGGAGGAGGAGGAGGAGGAGGAGGAAGGAGGAGGAAGGGGGCGCCCCTCCGCCATCTTGGGAGTGCGCACGCCCGCGGGGCGGGGAGGGGAGAGGAGGGGAGGGGAGGGGGGGTGGTGTGGGGGGGAAGGGGGCGGGCGGGCTGTGTGTGGTCCCTGCTGCTGGACGGCTTTCAGCGGCGGGGGGGGGGAGCGCTCGTCGCGGGGCGGAAAATAAAAAATAATAATAATAATAAAATAAATAAATAAATAAAAAGCGGCAGGGCTGCGGGAGCACGGCTCTGCCTTGCGGGGGGTGGCTGCGGCCGCCCTGTGACGGTCCCCGGGTGCTGCGCCCCTCAGCAGCGCAGACCGTTGGAAAGAAACGGCTCCTCTTAACGGTTTTTTTTTTGGTTTTTTTTTTGTTTTTTTTTTTTGCCTGGCCGCGCTGCTGCTCGCTGTGTCAGGCCGGAATGCTGGGTGCAGGCGGGTTCCCCTTGCTCTCCCGTCACGGCTCCGCTGCCAGGACGGGTGATCCCCTCCTAACGCCACCTGCTTTCCCGATCAGCCTCACGCCGCGAGACTGCGCGCTGACCGAGCCCGTGTGGCTGGCCCAGCAGCGAAAAATCCAGCTGTCAGGGGGAAAAAACGCGTTTTTGCGGAATAGCCACTCAGTGCGGTTACTGCCCTGACCTCTTCTGCTGGCGTTGCGGCTCCTTGGGGTGCGTGGGGAGGTCCTGAGCGCGAAACCTCGCTGAAATTGGTCTCTCAGGCTTTTATGGCCAAGGTGGATGCACGAGGCAGCTGGTTGTACAGAGCTGACCCGTGCGATTTGAGATTGCTTTCCATGTTAGAATTAAACAAGGCGAATATTAAAACTTGGTTTAAATGGAGAAAATTTAAAAACCCTTGTGTGTCTGGGTTGCGCAAAATGGCTAGTTAATCACATTGAAATAAAATATTCTGGTTTTAATTTAAATTAACTCACAGTCTTCATGTTCTAGTGCAACGTGACACAAAAAAAAAAAAAAGCATGCTAAATTGTGGAGACTGTACATTTCTGGTCATGAACAAGGGTGTTATACAAATACAGCAATAATGAACAGCAATTGCGTGTTTCTGTGGCTAAACTGCAGGCAGAAGTACAGGGCGAGCATTTGAAATGGAAGAGGTACAGAGAGAGGTGGTGTCTGAAGTGGTGTTCTTCCTAGGCAGGAGTGGAAAGCGGTGACCAAACTCACTTTGCTGAGCTAGGGATACCCGGTCCTCCCTCCTGAGCTTGTAGTTAAAGTACGCTCTGTGGAAGTTGTTATACTAAGGGGCCCAGTAGATCAAGCTTTCTTTTAATAGAAGCAGCGTCTGAATTGCACTGTTTATTAAAATAACAGTCTTCTTTTTGCCTTTACCTTTTGTTTACCAAGAATTTGAATGAACTGGGCAACGTTGGCCAAATATGGTAGATTACTCGAAATATGTTTCGAGTCACAGTTGCAATAAAATGAGTTTTGATTTGCTACTGAAGCTTTTTACAGTTATTACTGCTGAATAAATTGGCAGTATTTACACAAAGAGACTGGTTTTATATGGTGCATTTCTGAATACCATGGAGCGTGGAACATAACGCAGCGCTGAAGTTTGCTAGAAGTAAACGGCTGCTTTAAAACTATAACACAATTAATTAAAAATAGTGAAGTGAAGTTTGAATGAGTTTTAAGACCATCCACATTCCAAGATAAATGCTTAGTAGTCTGGGCCTGAAGCTATTATGGCTGAAATATTTACATAAGAAGTTCAGAAACCCACCTGGTAGGCAAACTTTCAAAGAGAGAAAAAGCAAAACAGATCTCCAAAACATCATTCTTTCAATTTTCTTGTAGTAGGCTCTCTCTTTCAGAATTTGTGCCAACACTCCTGGCCTCCTGATACCAAAGTGGCTTTCCTCTCAAATTGTTTCTTGGCACTATGTGTTGCAGAGTAGCATTTCTTTTTTTTTTTTTCTATTTTTATTTTTAAAAACCCAGCCCTGCTCTGGCTGCTGTTCAGAGCACTTCAGTTCCTGCTGCATGCCCCGCAGTGTGCTCCCAGTCTGTGCTCCCGTCTTGCGGTCTGTCTCGCTGGCACCCTTGAGGGGGCCACACACGTGGCTCTCCCCGGCCCGTCAGCAGGTCTGTCATCCCTGCATGCACACCTTCCTGTTGTAGGGTGCTCACTGTAGTTTCTTGCACAAACAAATCCCAGACTGGCATTTTAATGTTATCCACAGCCCTTAGGCTTTAGTTGAACTGCTATGTGTGGGTGTCCGTGTACACTGGGGTTGCAGAGACTGTTTAGCATCTTTATACATCATACACCCTTGAGAGAACAAAAAGGGCTTTGCATTGATTTCCTCTGTGACTGAATTTTGTTGGACACAGACGAGGTTTTAGAAACATCCATTCATAACTAGGAAGTGCTCTGGATGGAAAAGAAATCATGCCCATAACTGGTTATGTTTTCTGCTGCCACTCTAATAGGCACTCTAAGACCCTGGCCTGTGAACAGCAGTCACACATGTAAATTTACAGCCTCTCCTCCTGAAAGAAGGTAGTTTTGTGGCTCCAGAGAAGATTCTGCTAAGCGGAGCTTGAAATTTGACTACTGCAGTGCCTTGAATGGCATTAATTGGAGCAGCTCATAAGGGGAGAGATGCTCTCGTGTTGTTCCTTGATACTTCATTTCATGTTGCCATTGTCTTGGGATTTTTTTTCCTCGCCTTTTTTTCATGCCTTTTTCTTCTCTAAGAGGTCAAAGATCACAGTGGTCTTTCTTTACTCTCTTGCTTTCTGAAGTTTTTGTGCTATCTGTAGCTCAGTTGAACTCTTCCCTCTGCGAGTAGTTTTCTGTATTGGTAGTCCTCTTTGCACAGCTAACCAAGGTCTAACACACAGAGCCCCTTCGTTACAGCAGCTGGAAGCAAGAGGGTGCGTGATACAAGCAGGGATAGGACGACCTGCAGGGAAGAGAAAATGCCTCAGTAGTCACAAAGAAAGATCAGTGTTGGTACTTGGAACAAAGCGTTCTCTCATTGTGAGTGAATTAGCGCTAAGTGTGTACAACAAACTGTAAACGAAGATTTGAGTGATGTGTAGTATTATTTTCTTTTGCTCTTAAGGGGCAGAAACCAAGTGACTCTACTGTCGTACTTGTGGCTAACCCATCTTAAAATACATTAATTCACCCATGCAACACAAGAGTGAGGTGAAGAAGAGGAAAGCATGTGAGTGATGCAGGAATCAGTATTATTTCCGTAGCTTCTCAGTTTGCTTAACCCAGCAAGATCAAGTGCAGGTGGAGAGGGAAGTTATTCTTAAGTTCTGCCTAAGGCATCAGTTAACTTTACACTAGTATTCTTTGGAGAAAAAAAAAAAAAAAAAAAAGAACAGTAGAGAAACAGATCCTTGTGAATTTGTTGTTTTAAGGAGACAAATTTATGTGAGCGGTCCGGAGTAACATGTTTGGTTTCAATACAGTTAGCAGGAATTGACCCAGTCAGTTGTAATTCAGTTCTTCCGCAAAGACTCGCGCTTGTTCGCAGCAGCAGAGTGCTAAGTACTGTTTGAGGCACGCCACCACAACACTTACTTCTGGGGCAGGATTTCGGTGGGCTGCGAGGCAGTGTGGGGAGTCGTGTCCCGTTGCATCACCAAGCCCAGCAGTTTCCTGCAACACTTGCTGGTCTCTGAATTCTGCCTCGCACCGTGTTGTGTGCCTCAGAGTGCGTAAGGGTTCATTGAAAGGTGCTTATCTGGAAAGTTTCCAAGCCTGCTGTTTTGTTTGTTTGAATCGATTGAGATTTACTGTGTGGTTTCTCAAACGTGAACGTGCCAGCGGTGTTCCCACGTGAGGGCTGTAGAACCATCACCTATAGGCCGCATGCTGTGTTTGAAGTTTGCTGATCGAAATGGGGTTGTATTTCAATCCATGCTTCTGTTTTGAAGGTCAACATCAAATCCTAGTATTTAGGCTTTACATGATGTTTGTGGGTGAAAACATCAGGACAATGGGTATTATGTTTCTGTGGAGTGAGCCCCCCTCTGTTTTCTTATGCTTACATGTTAATAAAAGGCATTTTAAGGTTTTAGTGATGTGGTTGTATGATCGTTGTCCTTTAAGGGCCTGCTGTTGAAATCAGAGTCACTCGGGCTCTCAGTCAGCGTTCATCTTGACAGGTGTCCACATCACTCGCTGCTCAGGGTTGGTGCTCCCTGCTGAAAGGCTCCTGCATCCAAAGCAAAAACAAACCAGTTTCGGTGTTTAAACTCCCGTAAGAGTTTCAGTGAAGGTATTGCCAGTGACCATCTGGGGTCATTCAGAAGGCGAAGGGCAAAACCCTGAGCTCAGCGAATGCAGTGGCAGAAGGCAGAATAACCTGAGCGTGGCCAGGCCTCTGCCCGGTGCTGGTAGGAAGCTGCAGCAGGCTGACAGGGCCCCTGCTGTGGGAAGGGCAAGAGGAGGGCCTTCTTCTGGGGAGCTCACACCCACCTAGGCTGTAAACACAGGGTAGCCTGGGTCCCTCTGCCTTTCAGACTTCAGAGGCGTTTAATTTACTCAAGGCTCCAGAAAACGAATCGTCATCATTATTTCCAAACCTAACATGCTGTGGCTGATGTGCGTGCCAGAATGCGCCCTGTAGATCCTTGTCTGGGAGGGTCTGTGCTCTCCTCTGTTGCAATGTCTGTTTGAACTGCTGCCTCGCTTGCACCATTCCTCGCTTCCTCTCTCCTGAGCTCTGAGTGACGTCCCGCACCCCGCGGATTTTGCTGGTTGTGAACGGGGCGCAAGGGCATTTCGGTAGTTGTGGAGAGCCTGGTGATTTCCATGCAGAAATGCTGGGGCGAAGCAGAATAGTTGAAATCCACATTGCCTTCTTGTTGGCCCCCATGCTGCTGCTGTAGAGCTGGAACAGGGGCAGTATAGGTAAGCAGTAGGCTGGCTCAGCCGTCGGGCTGTCTGCTGCTGTAGTTGAGGTGCTCTGTGGAGGCGTAGGACAGAACAGAACAGAAAAGTTCGATTAAAAGGGACCTACAGAAGAGATCTTCGAGTCCAATGGCCTGACCACTTCAGGGCTAACCAAAAGTTACAGCATGTCATTGAGGACATTGACCAGGTGGCTTCTGAAATCTGGCAGGCACGGGGTGTTGACCACCATGCTAGGAAGCCTGTTCCAGTGTCTGACCACCCTCACAGGAGAGAAGTTTTTCCTAATGTCCAGTCTGAACATCCCCTGGGGTATTGGTATGGGTGAGCGGTTTGCTGGTTTGCTACCACCTCCTGTTACCCGTTAAATGGACTTTTTTTTTTTTTTTTTTTTTGGTAGAGAATGGGCCTTCTTTCTTCATTATTCCTCAGCAGACACTGGGTTCAGGCAAGAATGAACTCTAAAAGCCATGGGTACTCGAACTCGCTTTCAACAGAAAATGCATTAAGGAAAACTGCCTCCTTACCCCGAATCCATCTATTTTCATGATTTAATATTTCCGTGGGAAGAGGTGGTCAAAGCCCTGTTATTAAATAGTATTTGTGGTATATTACTCCCCAGAAAGTAGTAATACTACATAGTGTATGCACGTTCTTGACCGCACAACAAATTTAAAGGCTATTACACGCAAGTGGATATTTCAGTTACACATAACTGTTAGGAGGCTCCAAAATATGACAGCTTCCAGATGTATGAACCGACTGATCCCTTTGTTTAGATTATGCACCACAGCTGATGCCTAGATTAGTGCTGGCTGGACAAAGCTATGGGAGATTTGTCTGGTTTCCACAATGCCATGTTTATATTTCATTTGGATTTCTCCTTCAAAGCTGACCTCCCTGTGACCTGTTGGAGCTGTGTCCACTAGAATGCAAGTTTTAATGTGTCTGCAACAGCTTTCCTTTTGGTGTCTAATGGAACATATTCTCCTTTTGACACTCATGGGCATTTATGCACTACCCCTTTTAACTTAACAGTGAATTATGCACTTCAGCCTATGAGCATCCAGGTAAAACTCTGCTTGTAAAGTTTTCTGCCCCACGGTTAGCTTTTCAAGAATATTCTGATTGGTTAAAGTAGTGTTTGGATTATAGACCTTGTGGGACTGTTCCTTGTCAGGCATTTTCTCCTGTCTGTAGAATAAAGTTCAGTCTTCAAGTCTTTGCACAGTGTTGTTTCTCTCTACAGATGATGGTGTGGATGTGCATGCATCTAGCTGCTCTTTTTGGAGTTCAGCAGAAACTGGAATTACAGAATTTTACTCAAAAGTTAATTCTTCTTTGTGGCTACCGTACAATTAGATATATTTTCCTTGGTCATCCTTATTTATCTTCAGTATGCCTTTGGTTCCCCTCATCACTCTGTGTCTGCTGCATTGTATGCAGGAGGTCTTTCCCTGTTTGTATTTGTTAGTAACTGTACCTGGGAAAACTTGAAGAAACCAGTAAAATCCCTCAATGGCTGAATGACTGTTTTGCAGTAAGATGTGTCAAGAGTTCAGAACGATACAGCTACAGAACTTGCGTTGTGTAAAACCACCACATACTTGCAGAAACTGGATGAGTTTCTACTGTTGATGATTTACTGGGGGAGCAGATTCCTGAGGTGGTGCCTCACAACAGAAAACTCGGCACTTTGAAGTATCATTTCTGCACTTCTGTGCATAATGGCCATTTCATTTCCATGTCCAGGGATCAAGAATAGAAAAGTGTTCTGCTCCTGTTCTACGTGATCTGTGCTGTTTTATTATCTACTTACAGTGTGCTAAATATGATTTATTAGTACTAGATACGATAGGCTATGTTGATTTGGAATAATCTTGGCTCATGGTTCATTGCACTAGAAATAGATGGAGTGGAACTGCAAAGAATAATTTTTAATTCAGAAGATAAAATATTTTTTTTAATTCTTTCTGTTTCCTCTCTAAACTTATTTTTTTTTCTTTGTCAGGAATGTTTAATATCCATACATACAATTTACGTGCTGTTGTTTTTCTCTGTTATTTTCATTCAGCATCACCTCAGCTGCCATAAACATCCTGAATTTGGCAAAAGTATGTTTTCTAAAGGAAAAAGTCCTTTACAGAAACTGCTGATCATATATACATTTTGATGTATGGAGAATTCTAATTTCGGTTTTTAGAATGCATGTCTTGGCTTTAACTTCTGCTTGGTTTTGTGAAAACTTAGTTATTGCAGTCCTTGAGCAAAATATATAAGAGGTAAGGGAATGAGTAGAACCATAACCTGACTCTTTCTGCAAAGGTGCTGCTCCTTTAGAGAATTGTACTGAACTTAATTTCAGCTTTAAATACACAAGTAATCGTTGTATATTTGAAACATGTGTATATTGCTCATGAGCAAGAAAAAGCTGGTATTTTTAAGGCATATGTGCAGTGTTGTACATGCGTATACCTGAAGCTGGAACTGAGCCCTTAAACCGTAATACAGTCTTCATTTACTAACAGTAAGACAAATTAAAAGAAACAGTCTTCTCTTGTTTACCTGTCTGATGCATTTCTGCTTTTCAGTCAGTAACCAAAAGCTAAGTGCAACAAACTAGAAATGAGCACTGTTAAGTCAAGTTGGATGATTTTTTTTTCCCCCTTAAATCATTGCTTAAGGGCTTCTGGCCCCTAGCTCAGGAATCCTGCCCAAAAATGCCAGATGTATTACACAGTCAAGTATTGCAATGTAAATAGTGTTCTGTGCCATGAGAGCAGGGTGGTCCTTCTCCTAGTTAAAAAAAAAAAAAAAAAAAAAGAGAGAAAGAAAAGAAAGGGGGAAAAATCCACATGCTCTGAAATAAGCACAGTAGTCGTAGTGTTATTTGTGTTTTTGGCTGCACAGCCAGTATTTTGGAGCTGAAAGAGCACTGATAAATTAGTACTTTGGACTGGCAGATAATAATAACTGAAATTGAGATACTAGAAAGCAAGATGTGGCTTGGCTGAGGCTGCTTAATTTAGTCAAACAGGCATGTAATAAGTGAAATATTAAAGCAAAAGCCATTGCTGACAGGCAAAACTCTTTACCATGTTGTGAAGAGCAGTCTTTTGCACATGGAAGGAAAGCAGACAAAGGATGGGAAGTAGGGAAGGCAGAGACATGGGGTTGTTCTTGACCTCATGCTGTGTAATGGAAAGACTGGGTGTGTTGCTGCACCTTTTGAGTATAAACATTGCGGAACTCTTCTTGTCTTTAATTCAATATCCTTTGCTGTGTATTAACAATAAAGATCCTTCCAGTGTCCTTATCTTCTTTAGATGCAATAGTGCATATAGGAGGTTTATTTTTACGTTTTTCCTTTTTTTTTTTTTTTTTTTCATGTGCACGTTATTTCATAACACTGAAAACACAGTTGAAAGGAGATTCCACAAATCTGACCTGAAAGGAAATTGCCAAGGGTGATGCAGTAATCAGATTTACGTTTGGGTTATCTGACAAATCTGTTGAGTTGCCATAGCTTCCTTGGGTGTGTGCAGAGAGGAAAGGGGTTATAGGACCTTATTTTTGTGATAAATTGTATTTAAATAGCTGTAGGAATGTAATCCTAATGGAGATCTCTGTGTAATCTGTTCAGCAAAATACCCAGTAGAAAAGTGAGCTTCAAGATCTCATTTAAACCTCTCCCTTCCCACTGACACTATGATAACATAAAAAACCCTCTACCCATTGCAACTTAATTTTTTTCCTTGTAAGTTCCCTTTCCTGTAATGGTAAGAAATTATACATGTACTTAACTGATGCAAGGAAGTGTTTACTTTTACCAGGAGAGCGTTTCTCCTGCATTTGTCTTGTTTGTTTCTCCACATGGGCCTGATTCTGATTTCATTTACGCCACTCTTATTCTACTGGCTTTTTCAAAGGGAAGCTATTCCCCATACTCAGAAAAGAAGCCTTTGCTGTTTAGCATCTGATGCTGTGTAAGTGGCAGATGGAGAATATGATATTCTAGTGAAAATTATTAAGATCAAGAAACAAAACTAAAACATGTTTAGTATGACTTCCAATTGTAGATAAAAGCTAGCAACTTGAGAGAATTGTGATTAGGAGTAAACATCTATTAACTGCTCTTTCTGGAGATTTGGGGAAATAGGATGACCTTTTTATTCTTTTTTTCTTTTTTCTTTTTTTTTTTTCCTTTTTTTTTTTTTTTTTTTTTTTTAAATAGGCTACAGTTTCACATGGCTTGCAATAGAAATCTTTCTCCCTTTTTGTTTCCCACACCAATTGATTTATCATTTTGCTTGCAAGCAGACTTAGAATGTTAGGGCAGGAACACACTCACTTTTTTCTCGTAACTTTTTTGTTGCGGACCGAAACCAGTTGACTTGAATAAATTTTTCTGTGGTCTGAATGAAGCCAGCAACGTGGAAAAATCTTGCCATTCAGAGCCGTCTGAATGTACATTTCAGCCACACAGTAAGCTGTATTGGTAGGCAGTGGACTGCTAAATACAACCATTTTTCGCAGCAGAGAGTTAGACAGGTGATTAGCATAATTAGCACAGAGTAGGCTATACATATGGTAATGTTAAGTGTGTAAATGCCAGCTGCGGTGTAAAATTTATGTCAGGGGTCGACAGGGCTGTGCGAAAGTATTGTGTTACAGCTGCAGGTCAAAGCCTCCATTGCTTTACCCCCTTTTCTCTTGTTGGTGAATGCGCTAAACAGAAGAGAAAGACAGACAGAAATATAACAGATAAGGCTTTGATTGAACAGCCTGGTTCTGTGCGAGAGGGGCTGCTCCTTTAAAAAAAAAAAAAAAAAAAAAACCCTACACACACATGCAAAACAAAAGTGCCCCTCTTTCACTATAGATTTTATTTTGCATCGTGCAGGCTACAAATGTGTTGCTGTCTTTGAGCGATGTCATTATGATGGGGGGAGGGGACCCTTTCGGGGGGAGGTAAGAGGTTGGTAATTATGCTTTAAGGAGCAAAAACAAACAAAAAACTTTAATTCGGCTTCTCCTTTCTGCATTCCAACCCACAATTTTCTTTTTTTATTTTTATTTTTTTTTAATGTCTCTGTTACTTACTGCACTTCGGGGGCTAGGAATTAAATAGTCCTGAAGGTGACAGCATTATATGTAATAAAATCTCAACAGCGCAACAATCTTCAAGCTGCATGACTGGTTTTAGAGTAAGTGCCAGAAGTTCCTCTGTGGTTTAGTGTGTGGGTTGCTACACTTATTCCCCAGGTTCCTCCCACCTCCTAAACCACTAAATTCTTTATAAATTAAAAATGACTAATACAGGTTTCTTGTTCTAAAGGAACACAGCGTTGAAGTGTACACATCTGATGGGGAAATCTGTAAATCTCTTTGTTGCTGTAAACTGTTCATTCATATATTTCACATTTGCAATTTTTTTTTCTTTTGTATTTTTTGTAGCCGGCTATAAGGAGTGGTGGTGTTGACAGAATATAGTTCACACCACACTGACCTTGTGATGAAACTTCCTCACAGCCGCAGGGGGTCCTTATGAATCAACCCCTAATCCAGCTAATCCTGATCGCAACAAAATCATGAAAGTGGCTCCCAGTGATGTGTGTTTCCCTGCGCAGATGCAGAGAGAAGGAGCAGCACTGGAAATAAATCAGCCCAGCGCGATGCTCCTCCGAGGCCGGGGCATCCATTGTGCCGGGCCCCACAAGGCCTCTGCTGGCAGCCCACAGACACGGGGCCTCAGTGCTTTCTGGGGAGCCCAGGGGTGCTCTCAGGCTTTCTGGGGAGCCCAGAGGTGCTCTCAGCTTGGCCAAAGCGGGGCAGGAGGTGGCAGGGGCTGAGTGATCTGTGAGGCACACGCTGCCAGCACCGGCACTGTCCGCAGGCGGGTTGCAGGGGGTCTCAACTCAAGGCGCAGGGCTCGGCCTCATGGAAAACGTGCATCACATCCCTCACTACTGAGGCAGCGGGGGCATTTCTCCTCCTTTTTGCAGAGTTTTGGGTCGTTTTGCTTTTAAAGGGAGCGCAGACCATTCAGTCGGAAAGCAGGCTTGGTGATGACACAGAGTTCTCTGAACCACCAGGCTAGCCAGAAGTATAAAATCAGGATTGCTCTGTGTAACGTGGTTTCGTTCGTTTGTTTAACTTTCTTTCCCAGTCCTTTCTGTTTTAGAATGAACTTGGCCATATGGTCGCGCTCTCAGTGTATCTGACAGGAATCTCTGATTGCATCCTGCACAAAATCAAATGTGCGCTTTACTGCGCGGCGTGAATAGCAGGCAAGCTATGAAAAATGGGCCTCTTGACAGATGCAGCACTGTCGTGGGAGCTGGTGGCCAGCAAGAAATATCGAGATGGGGGGAGCCGTGACAGGCAGCAGGTTCGGTGCTGGGGGGAGTGCTGACCTGACCTGATTGTGTCCAACAGTGAGAGCAGTTCTGCTTCAGTGCAGAGCCATTCAGAAGGAAGCTGCTTAGGCAACAACAGATGGTACAGCAAGCAGCTGGTAGGGAATACTTGAAAGAAACTGTACCCTGTTTCATAACATGTTCATTCCTTTCATTTTTCTATATGTTAGCTCTGCTGTCTCCTAAAAGCACTGTTTAGGGCATGGTATCTCCTGAAAGGTTCTGGATGAAGAGTTTTTTTTTTAATGTTTTCTGCTCCTTTAAAAAAAAAAAAAAAAAAAAGTGCATTCGAATTGTGTGCTACTCCATGTACAGATGAAATTTGTGCTATCCCAGGAGTGCAGATGAAAAGACTTGAAAATGCTGCTTTTAACCACACAGGAAAACAATTACATATTTGAGGAAAAGGCACTGAGAGGTTAAATGAAAAGTTGGGCCTAGAGGAAAGCTGACTGCTGTGGAACAACACAGCAAATTGTTTTTAACATATTACCCAGCAGAAGTCTGTATTTAAGTTAAAGTAACTTAAAACAGTTCTATTCAGCTGTTCTAAAGTCCTTAGGTTTAGATCTTGAAGCCCCATACATGCCCTTCACAGCAGAACTGCTGGAATCTTGGTCCCTTTCTGTATGTTTTGGGATTATGGCCTGTTATTAAGCATGCACAAGTGTTTGCTTTCAATTACTGAAAAGTAAAAAATTAAAATAAAATAAAAATAAGAACATCAGTTCTGCTCACCAATAGGTGTGAACTGCTACAGATCCATAAACTGTTAGAGTTGCAACAGTCTGTATTAGCCATCTATCCTATCTGTAGACTGTCTCCCTGATTTCTAGGGAATAGTAGAGTCCTTTATTCCTTTGGTACCTCACCAAGAAAATTCAATAGTTGGGTTTCTCCACCAAAACCTGTGGCTCAGCTCTGACCCGAAGGGACCACGTCTTTGGAAGAAAGGGTAGTTCTCTCTCCGTATCCATTCATTCCTCAGCCTCTTTGTTGAGATGGTCAACAAGGATACCAATTGTGACGGTGGTTTTCTATAATATGGACACCTGCCCATTAGGAAATGGACGGAGACCACCAACTCATTTCACATAAGCTAGCAAACAGCTGTCAGATGGTAAACAACTTGTGGTCACTATTGTTCCTGGCTGGATTAGAACCAGTGACCCAGAGGTGAACAGCTCATATCCTGTTACCAAGGACATGTGTCACAGCTCAGTAAGCAGCTACTGCGTTTTATGTTTAATTGGAAAGTTTGAATTACATCTACCAGTTTTGCCTGTTTTGTATATTCTTGTATGTTTCAAAGCTTCTTGTATATTTTTTTCCCAGCTTGTACTGTTCAACTTGTCAGTTTAGGGCTTTATTTATTTATTTCACTTTCCAGTTTCTCAAGACATGAGGCCAGAAATACATCAAAAAACACATATTCTTTTTTTAGTGATCTGTGTATTGTACCTAATCAGTAATAACATTTTTTTTTCTGCCCATGGGTGATACAGATGCATACATGTAAAAGCAGCTTTTATTTGATTTTCAGAAAGAAAAGGTTTTAGCTTCTAAAATTGCAGGGAAAGTTTCCCACTGCAATCTGAGGCAGCTGTTGTTGGGCTGTCTTCCTGAGCCTGCAGACAGCTTTGTGTCCTTGTCACTGCTCTAAACTTTGTCAAACTGTGACAGAATGAAAAGTCATCTTTGATGTGTGTTTTTATTTTTGCTATTCATAGTCATGTCAGCATTAATGAAATTTGTAACAGCAACACTGGAGTCCTCCCCAGCATGTGTGAGAAGTAACTTAACTCATATCGTATGATGGCTTGGGAAATAAAAAGCAGCGTTTTGAAGTGTTTTGGTGGCTTTCATAATTTTTTTTTTAATATATATTTGTAAGCCATAGCCTTTTTTTTTTTTTTTTTTTTTAAAGTAATAACAGAGAGCCTAGAATTATCTAACTCAAATCCTGACAGAAATGTTTGAGATGGCCATATTGCTTCTAGATTTTACCTGAAGCCAGCAGTGCCAAAAGAGATGGAAGCTGGTTAAATCTTCATATTGAGGTGTGATGATGTCCTCTTGTTGGACATCAGCATGGGAGGGGAGGGAGAAGTGTAGATGGTTTGCCTGGACTTTGGGAAGGGAAATGGGAGAGTGCAGGCTGCCTCAACTTGGGCAGGCAAAACTGTTGCCATTCCCTGTGAGCTATACAAATATGCACGTATGTGTATTCAGTGGAGTAAATGCTCTGCAAGAAAGCCTAGATGCAGCAGGGGGTTTCTGACTGTCTGTAGTGTAGTGCTAGCATAGATCATGTTTAATTACAGGATAAAGATTATCATTTTTCATTGAGCTGTTGAACAGACCATTGAATGACCATGTAATCTCTTTAAGGCACTGACTGCTTACCACTATGCAAGCACGTCATTCCTCATGGTTGTGTTTTTTTTCCTTTTTTTTTTTTTTTTTTTTGATAGCTCAGTTTCAGGTACTTCCTTAACTTTTGCATTACTTGCACTCTCTCTTTTTATTTACATTATTAAAGAAATGAACAGAAAAAAAGAAATCAGTGCAGGTAACCAAAACATTTAATGATGTAATCCTGATGGATTGACAAGATCCATCCTTAGCATCTTTAGAATATTACATACATCAAATACATGATGTAATGTCTTACAGTTGGTAGTTAATAAATTAACCACCATTGACCCTGTAAATCAACAACAGTTCTGACTTAACAAGTAGACAGCCTTTTAAACATTTCAAGAAGTGAACTTGCCAAATGTCCCATTTCTTATATTGAATAAATTTCAGTTTCAATGAAAACTGAATTCCGGTACCTTTGTACTTTGCCAGCCAGGCCTAGAGGAACTTAATTCTGAAGAAGGTGCTTCCTTGCAGGCTCTTCTGTCAGGAAAAATCAGGATGCTAACTAATACAGCCTGTGTGCAGAAAAACTGTATTCTGTAGCTGACAAAGAGCGTGATGAGCGAGCAGCACGCACAAGCTCAAACATCCAGGAGAACACAAAGACAGGCTCCCTTGAGAGCAACAGGAAGCTTTAAATCAAAAGGCCATTATTTTTCTGTGTCCAATAAGAGGCAGGGTAATCTTCATACCAGAGAACTCCAGTCTTATATCTCAATTTCTCTTTAGGAGGTTTCAGTCCTGTGCAATTTTCGTTGGGTAGTGCCTTCTGTGACGTGTGACAGGTATGAGTACTTCTAATCCTGGTACACGACTCAGACAGGGGGCTGAGGCTGTGGTGGGCTGGCTCTTCTGCCCACCGTTGTAATGGACTGTAACCCCTTTTCCATCAGCAGTTTTGAGTAACACCCCTATACACACGTAATAGGGACAGCATATAAGAGCAGTGCAAAGAGAGGAAGAGGAGCAGAGGGAAGACAGCGCTGCTGGAGGTGCTGTGGGGTACCCATCAAGCAGCCCCTCCAGGAGGCTGTCGTGGAGACAGGGTGAGCACCGAAGGTGCAAGGCACCTGCAGCTCTCTTCTTGTCCTCCTGTTTCTTCTTCTGCTGCTGCTCTTGTCTTTCTCTGTCCTTTGGGTTGGTTGGTTGAGTCTCAGGTGACCACACTGGGATATAATTGTTGGTCTTTGCTTTTATATGATTACCGAGTCGTGAAGGGTTATTATTTTTTGGTTCAGTCTTGTCGTGGCGGTAAAAAATAGCACAAATGGCAGATGTTGCCTGCATTGGGTAATGTTTAGGCAGTAATGTCGACATTGTAAGGGAAAAATCCCTTAAAGGGAAACCCCTAAGTATCTGATCTATTAAAAATAGGGCCTGTGTCTTTTGGGACCTTTTCAGATCTTCTCATTCATGCAATGAAACCATTGTGCTCGTGCCTATTAGAGGTACGGCTCAGTGCCTTGAGTTGTCGCTGTCAGAAGTTTGGACAGGAATGCTGTCATGGCACATGTTTACAATCCTGGAAAAATGTGCTCACATGTAAACACCTTAAGGCCCATAGTCTTCATGCAGGAGGTTCTCCAGAAAATTTTACACCACTCAGGCATGTTAAACCTGTCAAGGAAAAACTTAAGCCCTCAAATCAGTAGACATTTCTGGAAGTCTTGGTTACCCAAAGTCCACCGCTCTGCAATGGTAGGCAAATGCTTTTATCCCAAGTGTTTGGCTCTCAGAAATGTTCTTTTTTAGAGAGAGCTTGCTCTCTGCTGAGGTAGTTGTAGCACAATCGTACAAGCAAGGTAGCTATTGAATGGTTAATACAGGTAGCATTGGTGTCTGGAAAAAAAAAAAAAGAACAAAACCTCAGGCTATATGTTGCAATTCCAGTAACTTGGAATGGAACATTGTAAGATAGTCTGGAATAGAAACATTTCATGCCTTTTGAACAAATGGGCAGTAAATTAGCAAGCAGTGGTTTCTGGCTATCGCTCATCGCCTGATTTGAGATCAGTCTCTTAGTGGAGCAGAGGTCAGATTTGCTCCTGGAACTGCTCAGTATGGAAGGGACTGCAATTCCCAGCAGCAGATCCCGTAGCTCTTTTATAGGCATGTTAATGTAATACCACGTACATTTTGAATGCTAACCATGGGGAAGATGTAGGTAATACCGTGACATGCACAGTAGAAATGAATACATCAGCTGAAGTACTCAGTCACTTCAAAATGGTTAGTCAGTGGAAATCTATCAGCAATTGTGCTGATGAAAACAAACACGGTTTCGCTCTTGTGTTGCCTGAAGGTGCATCGGTATTGTGCAAATGTATGCGATGGGGAAGGAGTTTTAGTTTCCTGCATGCTTGTCACTTCAGATGCACCAGGGCATTTCAGTTTGATGACGGAGACCCTGGGACTGTGCCCCAAGTGCTCGGTAAGGCGATACGGGGCCTTCCACCGGTGGGTCGAGGGTTGCGGCCTGCCTCGAGTTAAGGGTGACTAAAACTGGTCTCCACCTGACAGCTGCTCATCGCTGCTGGGGGAGGGAGAGACGGTGGTCCCCATGCAGCTCTTAGTGGCCCACTGACAACTTCTGCTCTCCTCAGGCCCTTCAGAAGGGCCAAGGATGTAGTGCCTCCGTGTAAGCCCGTGGGGAGGTTGAGGAGGAGCAGTGGCGTGCTCAGCGGTACAGGACGCAGACTGGCTGAAACCAGCTCTGCCATGCATGAAGAGCCAGGAGGGATGTAGTGTTGGTGGGGGCAAAGGGGAAACATTTCCTCTTCTCCAAAAAAGCCACTCGGGCTTCTCGCAAGAACCAATATTTTGCAAAGAAAATGCTGGCAGCAAAGAAGTCCTATCTTGAACACCTTCAAACACATATTTGAGCATTAGAAACCCAATACGTTAACAGAGGTATGGTGCCAGCACACTGATGTTATTATTTTTTATTAATACTTTTTTTTTTTTAATGTTCTTGTTAGCTAAATTTTACAGAAGGCACGGTATCTCATTTCCAGCAGACAGACACCCAGAATCTGTTGACAGCACTTGAAGGATAGTGTACAAACTGCTGCCTTGTATTACCATTGGCCATGCGACCACGTACCGATCTGCTATTTAAACCAGTCTTATGGCTTGCAGGCATTTGTGCCACCGACTCAGCTGTCAAGGCACAAAATTATAAGAAATCATGTAAGAAAGGACTCCAAATCCATCAAGTGGCGTTTCATCTATCAAAAAAGGAGAAAAATATATGGATTTTGTCACCAGAATGTTAAAGGGAAACAGTTCAGTCTGTCTTCAATATGGAATAAAATGAGAAGCATTTTTATTCAATGTCATATACACGTTTGAACTCTAGCGTTTTGAGTGTTGCTGTCACCAAATATAAGAAAATAGGGTCCATAAAGGAAAACCACAAAAGACCACCGTATTAATCATTGGTTGTTTTTTCCATTACATCATTTGTCCCATAGCGTGGAAATTGTATGATGAATGTAATATGCTTTTTTTTTTTTCTTATGAGTATAAGGAATGAGTTTCTGTGGAGTGTGCAAATGGTGAGCATAGTTTTGCATAATTTCACTACACAATGAGGCTAGAGGCTTTAGGTGCATTTCAGTGATGTTTTTAGCAGTTTCTTGCTTAGATTTTGGCAACAACTGTGGATTTTAAAAAAGCAAGTAGAGTGAACAACAACAAAATGTTCATTCTTGTTCTGCTGATTGTGGAGGCTTAAGACCTCTGGGTATGGAAGCCTCCGGAGATCTTTGCAAATTTTCTGTTAAAATAAATGAAATCACAACTGGTAGAAGCATACTGTGTTTTGTTTGTTTGTTGTCTTCTTGCGCTTTATTTCTTCTGATACATTGCAAGGCCACTGATGTGATCCACTTGCTTTTGGTCTAGTCCCTGTGTTTTCATGTAGTCAGTCTTTGGCAGTCAGAATTTTCCTCTGCTGTTTAATTTCATAATTTCTTCGTATATGAGTGTTATGTTGTATAAAGTAACCATGTTTGCCTGTGGATTTATCTTTACTCTATTTGGCAGACAAAATGTATGTAATGGACCCGTTAAAAAAACAATTAAATGATGTAATGCCTTAAGAAGAATGCTCAGCAGATCTATTGTTAAGTTCTGGAGTATGTGCCCCTGTTCCTGGATGGTTTTGCTATTCCTGTTTTGAATGAAAAAGGGGGGAAAAACAGCTTCTGTTCTGATGACTGACTTCTGTGATGCAGTTTTGATTAGCTAAATCTGCCTTATTCAGTGAAGTTAATGTGGTTTGACAGGAGCTTGATTAGGAAGCAATCATTTCTGTTGATAGTAAACAGTTGGTCACTTTCAGCAGAGATAGGAATGCCGTCCTTTGTCTTGAATGACGCGTGATTTGTTGGTTTAAGTCCTAGCTAAATTCAAAAGTTAAGTCTGAGCGGAATGGGAGAGAATATAGTACCAGAAGTAGATGTTTATGGTAGACTCCACACTCCTCATAAAACTGGGCCTTTATTGTCTTGGCTGGCATAGAGACACAAAAGGAGAAAGACATTTTGTCTTCTGAAGTGCTTGCAGCGTAAAGGGCTGTAAAAGAAAGCTCTGGTTCCAAGACACATAGGTTAGGATAACTGTGGTCCTCTACCCCCTCCCCTGTATTTCTTTAAGACAGAGCAGGTTTTATTAGCATACCATAGAGTACTGCCCAGAAGGACAGCAGTGGACATGAACTGGTGGACATGAATTAGGCTGATGAGTGAAAGTACTGAAATGCAATAAATAAGCCATTCACACACACAAAAAAATATAATGAATATGATACAGGGGTGTGCAAACTAACTTCCGGTGTGGAGTGATTGTTTAGTTATGGAGGATGCTATTTGACTGGAATTTGCATTTAGCTATAGTTTCTGTGCATATACACAGTCAAACATTTGAGGCAAAGTCTTAAGTGTTTCAGTCTTTTATTCTTGATATAAGTTAGCACATTTATTTATTTACCAGACGTATGCAGTAGTAAAAGGGATGCTAAGAAGTTATAAAGGGAATCTAGGTGGGGGAGTTGTACTTTGCTTTTCATTTTTCTCTTACTGCGAGCTGGCCATTGTTAGTGGGTGTGAAGGAGATAATGCCACATGTGACAGGCTGAGAAAATGGAGCTTGTTGGTGAAATACTTATTTTTTCAAAGAATTCTTGATCTAGAGATTAAGTGATGCCTCATGCCAAAACGACAATACAGTTTAACTGTTGAGGGTCTGATTCTGACAGCTTTATCCTTGCAGGGGCCCAGCTTCTTGCCTGGTGGTCCTCTTAGCCCTGAGGGCATTTTATGGGTGGGTTGAGGGCCCAGCTGATATGTCACTGGCTTGTTCAGACTTGAGAATGTCATCTCCCACCCTGCCAACAGGTTGCAGATTCGTCTTCCATTATATGGCCTAGGAAGAGATAGATGTGCATGTCTAATTTCTGTTCACACTATTGCAGAGCTAAATTTTGGCAGTAATTCAGATCAACAGTGCCAAGGTGACTGGGACTGAAAAAAATGTAACAAATTAGAGCAGGTCTGTAGCTTGGACTTCGCAGAGCAATAAAGGTAATAAATTGTAAGAGATGGAAACAACATGTTGGTGGTATTCTCGTCCTCCTCATCTGGATGTGGTCTTGATTCAGCTAGTTGGCTGAATTAATTGACCCTTCCTCCCACATGCACTTGTTAGAGAGACTACAGGGGAGGTTATATGAAGTATATGAACTGGAGCTGAATACTATTCTGTAAGTGGGAAGATAATTTTCCATTCTTACGTAACATTTTTGGCAAGGCAAATTGAATATGGCTCCCTCTAGAGCCTGTCTACTTTGTGGTTTCCCTCTGCCTTTTCCTTTGTTCTTTCTTTTCTTTTCTTTTTTTTTTTTTTTTTTTTTTTTTAAATCATGCTTTGGTATGGAGCACACTGTTCAGCTCATCTGGATTTAGAAACAGATGTTGTGTACTAATTACCTCCTGCATCACAGCATGCTATGCAGGTACCAAACTACTAGGGCAAATAGACAATAGACAGTCCTTTCTGCTACATTCAAAAGTGCATCTCTTTATGTGAACTTTTTTTTTATTATTATTTTATTTTTTGTTTAAGACTGAGAGAAGTATGCGGGTTCACTTACTTTTTCCCTCTTCCATTTTTTTTTAGTTGAAGAGAAACGTTCTCCTTCTGCCGTTGCCAAATTATTTAGGAGAAGAGTGTAAATTAAAGCCATTTATCTTGAAATGTGCTATTGGAGCAGACTGTTTATACAAGTGTAAGAAATTGTAACATAGGAGTATTTGGTCTGGTCTGCAAGGAAAAGGTTTTTCTTTTTTCTTCCTTTAAAAAAAAAACACAACTTTTTACATAAGGAATATTGGTTATAACATAGAAAAACTGTTTGAAGCTCCAGTGTACGCGTTGATATTTTAGTGCAGTTGGGGCAATGGTGCCTTTATGAGGAGTATATTTTTTGTTGCAGTGTTGCTAAAATAAATTTGTTACTAGTTATACTGTGATCAGTTTGAGGTAGAATAGTCCATGTGTGTGGCAGAGCTTTTTTTTGACTGGAGAGTGCTCATTGTGTGCATCCTGAATAAGCAATTATCGGCTAGTACAAATCTGTTGATTTTTTCCCATCAGTTGGTGGACGAGTGAGCCGGGAGCTAAATTACACACGGCAGAAGATTGGAGAAGAGGCCATGTTTAACCCCCAGCTCATGATTCAGACTCCACAGGAAGATGGTGCTAATGTACTAACAACAGAAGCACTCCGACAGCACCTTGACTCTGCACTTCAGGCCAGCAGAGTACATGTCTATATGTACAACAGGTAAGGGGAAAATTAAGTTTTCCTGTAACTACGAAAAAGTGGGCGCATGCTTCCCTACCCATGCTTTTAACTGGTTAACACTTCAGAGCCTGTCCCGTAGGACTTTCTGATTTGAACGTCACTGGTTTTTGATACTTGACATTGTGGCATGATAGCAATGATGAACTGGCTTTTGACAAATAAAATGGGATAAATGAGTTGGAAGAGATTTAGAAAACGTACCTCTACGAGCAGCTGTACAGTATCCAGCACCTGTCTTCAGTAAGGTGTGATGTCTGTGTTCTAAACATAGGACCTTACCTGTGGGATTCCTAATGTTGAAAAGCCTTCCATATTAGCGATGAATCACTTTGTTGACACTGTCATGAGGCATATAACGTCTGTGAACACTAGTACAGTTTACTGTCCTTCTAGTAGCTTGGATATAAAGGGAAATGCAGTTGTGTGAGAAGTGGTAGTGGGTGAAACAACAGCTGTGTGCTAATGTAGAGTCATAGTAGAGTTGGCCTTCAGAGTGTCTGTGCATATACTGAAGGCTGGGAGTTGCATGTTATCCAACAAGAAAAATCTTAAAGATACATCTTAGGAGGGTGCCAGTTCTGGGCTAGTGAGCTATCTTCTTGAAAAGTGGTTCCTTCAGAGTTACTGCTTACATGATGAAGTGTCTGTGGGTGCTGTCTGAGGCATGAACCCCAGTGTCTTTCAGGACATATCTTCAGCACATCGATGAATTAATGCTAAGGCTCTAATTATCTCCTGCCTGGCTCCTGTTTTGTTTTTAGAAGTTCTAATGCATCTGAAAAAGGAAGGCAGAAATCCTAGTGGTTTCTTTTCTCCTGCGTGTTTGTCAGTTAGGAGTATGCTAGTCCTCTGAGCCTGAAGACAACTTCTCTCTCAGTTGTCATAGGGTAATACCTGAAATCCCAAGTGGTCTCATTTATATAAAGTCAGATTTCTGTCCCAGTAAGCAATGTGGGCCATCCTGCTCATTCAAAAGCAGCTCCATGGACAGAGAGAGTCTACAATAACTGAAACATATCTATTCTGTAACTGCAAGAAGAAAGGCCTTTGCTTTTTATGTGAGGTGTGATAGATCTATCATGAATAAAATTTGCCCTCCTCAGGGATTTGCTGCTTGAGGCCAATGTGGGAATGTAAGTTGCAATTTTAAAAGTATGTTACATTTTAAAAATAACTTCAGTAACTGTTGAAGAAAAATGTGTTCTTTATCTTTATTACAGACAATGGAAATTGGAACATTTATGTTACAAATCAGGAGAACTCATCACAGAAGCAGGTTACATGGACCAGGTATGCATAGCAGGGATTTAGTTATAAGCTTTTTGTATTCTCATGATTCAGTTTGCTTAGATTGTGGATTGTATTCTATTACATTGTATTCTGGTCTAACTGTGTTTTTACCCCTTCTGGTTTTGACAGATCATAGAATATCTTTATCCTTGCTTAATTATCACTCCTTTGGACTGCTTCTGGGAGGGAGCAAAGCTACAGTCAGGAACTGCCTATCTATTGTAAGCACGCTTTTGTATAACTTTCTAGTCTGACTGATTTTAATTGTGTAACTATGTATGATTTTGAGTTTTAACAAAAAATAAAAACTACAATGTCTCTACAGAAAATATGCATGGATTATTTTTTTAATTTCTGCTTCTAGGAGTTGATTTGTAGGCATTGATTTAATTCCAGTGTTGTTTTTTTCTTATTCTGCTAGTGTGTAAAAGAAAACCTAAGTTCTGAATCCGTGCTTAAAGAATTTTATCCTTCTTTTGGAAATAACCTTTTTTTTTTTCCCCAATAAATTACAAAAAACATTTCTTAATAAGGAATTTATTCCTAAGAAAATATCTTGGGTTAAATCTCAGGTGTTCCTAAGGACCAAAAAAAGAAATCCTTTGCTTATGAGATCATTAAAGAAACTATATATAGTATCTTTTGTGGGTGGTTTCTCACAATTTAGAAGTGTGATATTATAAGCCCTGAATCCTTCAAAGAGTTAATTGTTAATCTGTGCAGGCATTTCTGTTAATTATGCAAGAGTTAGCATTTGAGTTATTGTTTCTGTCCTGGTTTGCATATCTCTGTAAAAGCAATTTGCAATGGCCATCTCGTAACCTTTAGTGTACAGTTTTAGATGGGGAAATAAGGGGGTTTGTGTTTTCTGGTTGGGAGATTCGGAATAATGACTTAAGCCTGGTTAAGCAGATACAGTGTGGTTTGAACCACAGAATAAGGCAGCCAAAAGCCTTTCTAGTCTGTCAACATCACAAATTCAGAAGTGGGGGGTGGGAGACGTGACAGTGATAGTGGTGACAGCCATAGTAGCAGGAAAGCTTGATGGTTGATAGTCAAGCTGCCAAGGCATTTGAAGGAGCACAGCATTGTTATAGATAAACAAACATCAGCTTTATTGATTGATTACATCTGCAAGATGATTATTATAGTAACAAGAAGTAATCTGATACTATGAGAAATGCTTTCTTTCCTCTGCCCCCTCTGTTCTTTCCCACTCCCCTCCCCCTAATTCTTTAAAGCAGCAGTTGGCTGCTGTTTTGTTATTTAGGTGCTTGATAATTTGTTTTGCTTTTCTTGCAAATGGAAGGATTTTTAACCTGTGAATATTCCCTTTGATGTAATAACTTTGTAAGAACTGAGTATTTTTGTTAGAATTACAACAGGGTTACAAGAAAAGTACGTAAAGCAAAAGTGCAATTAAAACACACCTTACACTAAATGAAACAACCTTACCAGTAAGGGTTATAGCTTGTAACACAAAATGACTCGATTATTTGTGCAAATACGATTTTTTAAAGTATGCTTGTTTCAGTACTTCTTTTTCTTCCATTTTTAAAATCATTTCTCCCTGATTTCTCTTGCAGAGGAAAGCCTCCTTTGCAATGGATCAACTTTGACCCCTTAGAATTCTTGGAAGAGTTAAAGAAAATAAACTACCAAGTGGAGAGCTGGGAAGAAATGCTGAATAAAGCAGAGGTTGGTCATGGTTATATGGATCGACCTTGCCTGAATCCTGCTGATCCTGATTGCCCAATCACAGCTCCCAATAAAAATTCCACCAAAGTAAGTTTTACTATCTTTTTGTCTATCTGTTAATGGGAGGAGGGATGCAGGGAAGAGAGAAGGTGGTACCAAGTAGTATGTAGTTCATATTCTTGACCAAGGTCATTTTTCAGTTCCTGTTATTTGCTTCTAGCCCAGACTCTCTAACTTTCCATCATTCGATGATGCAATACTTAATCCTGTGTATTTAGAGTGAGAGTACAGTTGTCAGCTGCTGGCCCAGCATGGCAAAGTGGTGATGAGGCACTTAGCAGGCTTAATGCATCAGTCAGAGATAGCAACTGCTGGAATACAGCTCAGCTACTCTGTACACTCACACCATGCAGCAGCAAAGCCCTCCTTCAGGGAGGGCCAACTTTGTTGACATTTGTGAAGAATTTGAAGTAATGGGTCACAGTTTTATGTATCTGTCTCTCAGGCAGGCTTTGGAGAAGATGCTGTTTGGTCACTTGATCTATTGAACACATTTCTCTTTGTGGATCTCCTAGGCTATCTTTAATATCACTCACTGTAATGCACAGGGTGTTGAGTTAGGGTGTGCATTTGTCTGAAGTTATGCAACTGGTTAATTGCTTCTTTATCACTTTTTCTAGCCTCTTGATGTAGCCCTTGTTTTGAGTGGTGGATGCTATGGACTGTCAAGAAAATACATGCATTGGCAGGAAGAGTTGATTATTGGTGGTACAGTCAAGAACAGTTCTGGTAAACTTGTCAGGTAAACAAACAAATGGTTAAAGAAAATTTTAAGGTTTTTCCCCATTAGGGTTTGGTTTTTGGGACACGGGGGGGAGTATCATGCAAAATCAGCTGCCTTTCATGTGTATTATGAACTGTTGTTTAGGAGGATACGCCTCAAGAGAGCAGAATTTAAACGAGTGATTGGACAATTCTTTAAGGAGGTGTCATTGCTTCCTGCTTCTAACCTCAGAATGATAATGTACATTGCTCAGAAAAAAGTTTTTTTTCCTGGGAGCTTTGTTGTTTAGCATGTATGCATAAAGCACTGAACAGCGTTTAAAGCACTGAACAACTTTGATCATGTTTTGAAATATGATCAAAGGAAAAAGGGGAAAAATAATATGGGTAATGTGCTCACACGTTTAACGTTTCTCAGCATTCAAAAATCTCCACTAAGCTTTTTGTTTAGACTCAATATGCAGAAAAGTCTATTCTTTGGGCTACTACATCCTGAATACATTTTTGACTGATAAAACAAAACCCTTTGTTTCAGACCTCTTGAAGAAGTCATGGAACACTGAATTTCTGTGGGGGAAAAGCATATGAGAGAGCTGTTCTAAAAAATATAGGATACACTAAGCTAAACAAAGCACAATTCTCCCATATTTAATAGAGAGAACTTTTGATATGGATTTTGAATTCTTTTTTTACATTGACACGAAACATGAAGCTGTATTTCTTGCAATAAGTCTTTCAACAAGTAGTCACAGAATGGATTGGGTTGGAAGGTACCTTAAAGATCATCCAATTCCAACCCCCCTGCCATGGGCAGGGACACCTCCCACTAGATCAGGTTGCCCAAAGGTTGGCCCATCCAACCTGGTCTTAACACCCACAGGGATGGGGCATCCACAGCTTCTCTTGGCAACTTGTTCTTGTCAGTCACTACCCTTACAGTGAAGAATTTTCTTCTAACCTCTATAGGATCATAAGAATATACTTAGCCAAAGAAATTTATGTAGCCAAAGAATATATTCTTAGTGAAAAATAAAATAGTTCCTTAACGTTCTAAAATTGTTGGATAAAGTTGCATGCTGTAGAAAGTCCGGATGCATAATTGCCATTCTATACTCCTCAAAGCTTGTCAGCCATCGTGACTTGAGTCTGGTATTTCTTCCAAGGGTTGAAAAAAAATGCCAAGGTTTTCAAATGACAAATTGCCAACAGCATTTACACAATCTTGTAGAAATAACTGTTCCTTTGGCCTCTTCACAGTAATCTGTCTGTTAATTATGATCCTTACAACTGATTTACAGGGTTACATTCTTTGCTTACAAAACCTATCCTACCAAAAATAATGGCAAAACTATCATTAACTTCAGGGAAAACAGATTTAGCCTCAATACTGCATAGACCAGTACAGCTGCACCAGATACATAGTAGAATAATTATACTCTGTTCAATTTTAATATGAACATGTGCCCTATAAAATCGTGAACTCCTGCAAGCTCCTATTAGGCTCTCGTTTTGGTTTTCATGCCATGAAAATAATTTCCTGAAAATGCTTATTTTATGCCTCTTCTCCTCTCATTTCTCTCCATGTTACAGTGCACAGGCTTTGCAAACCATGTTTCAGTTAATGACTCCGAAGCAAATGTATGAACACTTCAAGGGGTATGAATATGTTTCACATATCAACTGGAATGAGGATAAGGCAGCAGCAATTCTGGAAGCCTGGCAGAGGATGTATGTTGAGGTAAAACTGAAAATAACCTAGAATGCTGTACTATAAAACCTTACTGAGATCAACATCTCCTTCTCACAGCTTTTTACAGTATTGCTTCAGGGAAGATGCTTAACTAAAACTGAGTTTTTGCCTCTCAGCTTTAAAGGTGATTTATTCTCTTTTTAATTGAGAAGCTGCTTGGTTATTCAGATATGAAAAGCCACAAAGGCTTTGCAATTTGCTCTCTCGCACATTTCTGCTTTGCTGAGAGCAAGAAGGAACTGAAGAGCTGCTTGGAATTCAAAAGCAATTGGTTGGCGTGATTATTCTAAAGGTGTCTGGAAAACATTAGCTAGCCGTTGACTGCTCTCCCAGCAGCAGCCCGGGTGGGGAGGCCATGTGACAGTGCCTGGCCTTTGTGTCCCAAACTCTGACCTCTGCTGTGCTGCCTCTGACCTCTGTGAAACGTCCAGGCAGAGGGGGAGAGAGGAGTACCCTGAAGAGCACGCTGGCCTTAGATTAAAGGCAAAACTCATACAGCAGCAAGTCAGTGCCAGAATTACAGAAAGAGGAAACCTTTACACTTCAGCATTTAAATTAAATGCTTGAAATGAGCTGCGAATGCAGTAGCCTTTCCTGAAGGATGCAAATTCTTGTTTGATAAGGAGTAGCTTCCAGGAAATAATGATAAAATATGCTTGTTTCATTTAGCATCAGTGAAATCTCCTGTGTAGGGTGCATGCTTTAACAGGGACATAAAGGCAAAAGCAGGTTCAGATGCGTGCTGTAGAAAATGGTAACTTTTCAAATGAGTTACACCAATTTTTGTTTCTCTCTTCATAGGTTGTTCATCAAAGTGTTGCACAAAACTCTACTCAGAAGGTGCTTTCCTTTACTACAACCACCCTGGATGACATCCTGAAGTCATTTTCTGATGTCAGCGTCATCAGAGTAGCTAGTGGCTACTTACTAATGGTAATAAAACAAGTTATATTTATTTATTTGTCTTTGGTAGTAGAGCATGGCTTAAATATCCACTTCATTGTTACCAGTCAGTAGTGCAGAACATTTTTTGAATACTTAAAAAACCTCACCCTTACAATTTGTAAACATTTGCTTCAGTGTTGTCATCTGTTCCTCTGTGTAACATGTCTAATATGCCTATTTAAAAGTGCCTGTAACAAAGTGTATTTGGGGAAGAAGGCGGGTAGCTGTTGGAGAAGGATCCACTCTGATATTTTGCCTTTTTTTTTTTCCCATACCCTCCCACCCTTCCTTTCAGCTTGCCTACGCCTGTTTAACAATGTTGCGGTGGGATTGTGCCAAGTCTCAGGGTGCTGTGGGGCTGGCAGGAGTCTTGCTGGTTGCTCTCTCAGTGGCTGCAGGATTGGGCCTGTGCTCATTGATTGGAATTTCCTTTAATGCTGCCACAACTCAGGTATTTAGGAGCCACGAGTCTGACGTTATGTTACTAGTACTTCGTTACTGAATGAACACAACTGAATCTTTGAGGAAAAAAAGCTGCCCAAGTATTTTGATTTTAGATGTTTGTGTCTTTCTCCTATCTCGCAGCTTGTGCTGTGAGAGATTAAGTAATGATGATGTCAAATGATATTAAAGAAAAAGGCAGATATCCTTTAGTTTGTATAATTACTAGATTCTGAGTTCTTTGTTTTTCTGTGTCTCAATACAAGTGATGGTATCTGGTTGAGTATAAGAAGCTGCAATAATATATCAGGATGTTATATTTTGAAAATAACTTCAAATATTATCTCATATTCTTTGTTTACCCAAAACTCAAATTACTTTTAGTGAGATTTTGGGCCCATAAATGGTATACTGGAAGTTCTTGAATGTATTTCAGAATAAAAGTTTATAGCTATATTGCATCCTTTTGATTTTTATTTTACCCTTGGATATGTGTTCAGAGTGTAATGTTAAAGTTACTTTAATTAGCCATGTAACGACTAGCTGCATCGTAGACCATGAAACAACCTTCTTGTTTTTCTTTGTTTTGTTTCTCCCCCAAGGTTTTGCCTTTTCTTGCTCTTGGAGTTGGTGTAGATGATGTTTTCCTTCTGGCACATGCATTCAGTGAAACAGGGCAGAATAAGAGAATTCCATTCGAGGTACTGACAAAATGGGGAGTTGGGGTAAAAATAAAAGGCTTCATATAGAAAAAGATAATGTATACATAATTAGTAACAATTACCAAAAAAACAAAACAAAACAAAACAAAACACTTTTTTTTTTTTTTTTCCCTAGAGATCTTCTCCTGATTTATATAATACAAATTCTGCACAAAATTTTTGTGTAAGTCAATGTAAATTTGGGAACATACTCAAATGTGAGTCAACCATTAAAATTATAAGTGTTTTTAATAGAAGAGCACAAACATTTTAGGGTGAAAACTAAGAGAAGGAAAAAATATATATTTGTATTATGTTACTTTTATTTATTTGTTATGACTTTTAACTTGAGATTTTACTTTTTTTCTGCTTTTCTTTGCTTTTACTTATTATTGACAATGACATTACAAAGCGTAACATATTCATTTTATAAAATCTAAGATGTCATTGCTTCTGTGATCTTTTCCTTATAGTGACCTTTTTTATCCTCAGTCCAAAGTTTCATATCCAAAGTACAAATCATTTAAAAATAATGTATACTTGCTCATCCTGTTCGGTACAAACAATGTTTTCCATGTGCTCTTTGCAGCTGGTTCAGCGTACCATTACTATAACCTCAGTCTACTTCAAAATAGCCTACTGGTCTGGGAAAGTGTCCTGTGCTTATGTTGACTTGTCCTTTTTTTTTTTTTTTTTTTCCGTATGTGTGTGGTTCCTGGGTTTGGGGTTGCTGGGTTTTTTTTTGTTGTTGTTGTTATATCTATCTTCAAGATCTGTAGATACGTTATGTAGCTGTGTTATCAATACATGCTTATTTTGTCTGAAAAATATTAAGAACACTATGCGACTCCACCAGTAGACAATGCATCCTAGTTAAATTACAAATCTATTTGATGTAATGTCAGTATCAATTTAGTTGTGTCTACTGAAGGTAGAATCAGGTTTGATAGTGTCTTCTACCCTTAAGAAAACATCAGCACTTAATGTGTCATATTCTTTTCTCCTGGACAGTATACTTTGTATATTTTTTATTGAAATGCACACTTTTATTCAGAATTTCCTTGTAATAGTTTTTCACTGTTACTGTGTTATATCTGTAGGATGACCCCTTCATTTGCAGGACACCACCTTATTCACATGACTTCTAAGATACACCATTTGTTTTGCAGGACAGAACAGGTGAATGTTTGAAGCGAACAGGAGCAAGTGTAGCCCTTACATCTATCAGCAATGTTACTGCTTTCTTTATGGCTGCCTTAATCCCTATTCCTGCTTTACGAGCATTTTCACTCCAAGTAAGTTTATGCGCTGTTTTGTTAGCTCTTGTAGATTAGTCCCATTATGGGACTAATGATGATGATACCTTTTAGTGATAGTAGTGAATTCCATGTTCAGTGCTTCTGCAGTTCACTGAACCAACATGTGATCGCTGGCTACCATAGATCTGGGTAATAACAACAGCTGTCTGCCCTTGATTGTGCTGCTCCCATTTCTCATGCCTGGCGTCTCTTGCATCATACTGGCAGGTGAAAGAAAACCCTGTCCCACCACAACTGGGTTGAGTGCAAAAAGCAAGATGTGTGCATCTAAGCAGAAGAAAGACACCAGAAAGATTTGCATTCTTTTGGCGGTTAAGAGCATTGGACTGTCCTTTAGTGTATACTGTAACATTTCTAAGTAGAAAATTTAATCCTTTCATTCAGGTTTGTCGAATTTGCTGCTTTTCAGAACTACAACCAAAGTTCAATGACAGCAGCAAGAATGCATTTGCCATATTCATTTTTACTAAAGCTAATTTGTACTGCCTTGTTCCCAATGTAATTTTAACAAAGCCTTGTAGAAAACTTCAAAAATTTTATATTCCAACTGCTTTGAGAGAAAATGTGAATTTTATGTGCTGAACCATGTATCGCTCTCTCTCCCTTTTCCTCTGTCTTCTTGTATTTGCTTGTGATAATACAACCTCAGGAAGATGAAATATTAAGGGTGCTGAAGAAAGCTTCCTTTAAAAGCAAGGGCTCTTTGAAGAAGGCTTTGGGAGGTTCCCATCAGACACTGCTTTGACACACAAGCAATTTATAGCACTGTCTGACCTTGGTGCAGAGCAGGCAAACCATACTTTTTCAGTAGCCGTTTTTCTTCTGATGTAGCCTTGTTCTCCAGTCATTTTTCATTCTCCTTGAGCCCTTGGCTACGCAGAGGAAGCATGGACTGCAATTTTTCTCAATACATGTTGCAATTTTTGCTGTTTTCCAAAATTTAGGTATGCCTACATTAAGCTGTAAAATAGTAAACTGTTTATGATTGCAGCTGCATGACCAATAAGCATTAATAACTCATTTACCACTTTTATCTTAATAGGCATTTTGGTAGTGAATAATAGAGGAAGTAAAGGACTCGTTGGTTTGCTGCACAATTGAGAAGCAGTTATCTGTGGCAACTAAAACTAGACCTTTGGTCCTGAGTGGTTAGCAGTATTTAGTTCTGCTGACTAACCAAAATCTAAATGTCTATTCTTGCAGGCAACATTACAGTGCATTATTTTATGTTATGGCAAAGACCAGTCTTAAGATGTGAAATATTTTTGAAGCGTAATACTTCTTATTTTGGAAGAAGTGATTTATGTCTTTTAAATCTGTGGCCCAAAATCAAGCATCCAACACATATACCTTAAGCAGTTAACAGAATACTGGAGATCTTCTCTAAGAGTCTGAGGAGGAGTCTTGTTTTCCTGTTGTCTAGCTTTGTAGTAACAGAGTTTTGCAGTAGTTACTTTAGCCTAAACACATCTTGTAAGAAACCTGTACTGAGAGTTTATTGGAAATAGAGCAATATATGTAGGTAAGCTAATATGACATCCCCAAACAGTGATTGACCATTTTGACCTAAACATACTGCTAAGCTGTCAAGTGACAGCCGCCAAAATTATTTTTTTTCTTCTCTGATGAAATTTTGCTCAGCCTGTCTCTGTTCTCATTCTTCACATCAGAACATGACAGGTTGCCCTGGGAAAATAAATGGAGACAACAGCTGTAAATGTAATCTGAATATAAGTCAGATATACCTTTCCAAGAGTCATCTTGCCTGCTGCCACCATGTAGGCTGAATCAGTGGAAGTTCAGAAAATCCACCAAACAAAATGAGAAACAAAAAGTTCTCAATGAGATTTCAACATATTCCTGTATGAACATGTTGACGTTATTCAGAATAAAAACATCACGATCAAAGTTCTTCTTAAGGCAGTGATTAATATGGAATTTTTGTGTAGGAGCACTTGGGTGTTCAGAAACTGATGTTTGAGTTGCTCAATCTTTCCTCACTTGCATCTGTAGTCTGTCTTTGGTCACAAACAGCAATGACACACATCTATATTAAAGATGCAGAAATGTGCAAAAAAAAGGGTAGCTGGAGACCTGTACTGAGGGTTTATTGGAAATAGAGCAATATATGTAGGTAAGCTAGTATGACATCCCCAAAGCATCTGCTACTTGTTTTGTCCATCTTCACCAGGTAAAATCAGTTGTAGGTTATGCATTAATTACTACATTCAGAATCAGATAACCATGGCAAGTTTTGGTGAGTGGTCTGTATTTATATATAGATTTCTTTATTTACAGTCTTTTTCCTCCCTCTCCCTCTTACTCAGCCTTGTTTAAACAAGTACTCTTTGCTGTCTTTGATAGCTCCCTAGCAAGACTTAGAAAGCAATGAAATACTGCAGTTTACTTTCCACAGATGCTGCCTTCTTCTCATCTAGATAGTGAATTTTTAACAGATGGGCTTAAAAAAGGATTGCTCTTGACCTTATTTTGCTCTTCATACACTTTCCTTAAGACATTGCAAGATAATTGTCAAAGTTTCCATAACTTTTGAGGCCCAGTATCTGTAAAATAACCCAGCTGCTGAAGGAGACTAAATGGTTTCCTGCATGTGCAAGTCCAACTTTTATTTAGAAACTCACATTTTACATATCAATGCTTTGTTCTTTCTCAGCTTCTGTCCTGTTCTGCCAGCTAAAGCAGTTCATTGATACCTCTGAGTTGTTCGTTTACTTCACGGAACTTAAGCACTGCAAGTTTGCTGCTGTTTTTGGAATCCACTAGGGTTAGCTCTTGCTGAGTTAGAAAAAAAATGGAAATCGGTCATTTTGAAAGTGAGATTTTAAAAAATGAATTGTTATGTGGATAGAGACTATTTTAGCTTTTTACGTTTGCATTTTTTTTCATTTATTGATCTCATTAGCCGGTTATTTAAGCAGTTTTAGGCTCTGAGAAGCTGCATGTATCCAAAATATTCAGTCTCAAGAATAACCCGTAGGAGAGTGCTCAGGACTGTGAAGGAGTAGGTTCTGAATTTTCTGATGCATGTCATCTCTTAAAGTTGGGAGTTAGGTGGGAGAGAGGTTACCAAATAAATCGACTGAAAGTGTTTGAAGTTTGCTGTGGGAATGTCTTAAGCATAGTACTTTTTTTTTTTTTTTTAAGTGTAAACAAAGGAGGCATGGTAGAATGTAACTACCACTGGTCTGAATTCTTTCCTCAGACAGAATATCCAGACACCTTTGTGGAATAAATTCCACCCAGAAAAAGAGAAGGCATGGTTTCATGAAAAATTCACATAACTTGCTTGCTTGCACCACAAACTTCCTCCCCAACAACAGAGGAGTGGTGTAGATTTAGTAATGAGCAGAAGTGAAACTTTGCCCATTAAGTCGTAGCAGTAACTTTTTTCCTCACAGTAAGAATGACAAGTTTATTTATTTTATTTTATTTTTTTTGTAAATGTAAAAGTGCATTACCAGGTGCTGATGGTGGGTTTGTGGACAGAAAGAATGTAAGTTTTTAAGCTCATTCAATTATCTTACTCTGCTGAAGCTGTTTGTCCCCCTCCTTTTACCCACATCTTTTAGCTTACCCTGCTCCTGACATGAGAATTTAACAAGCAAAATTAAAGCCTAAGGGGAAGAGAAGGGGGGGCGCAAGAGGGGGAAGTGAGTCTGTGTGCTGTCAGGAGGGAGTTGCAGATAGGCAGCAGTGGGGTGGAAGTTTCCCTGACAGACCTCCTCGTCTGTTCATCACCTCTGGCTATACAGCACACCCATTCTCCTTGGGTGGGCTGCCAGGAATGGCAAATAGCAGCACATACCTTCAGCAGGGCCCCAGCCTACCAGCTTGGCTCCCTTCTCCCTTGCTGCCTCCAGCACAGACTGCCATTCTTCTGTCTCAGTTAACAGTTGCAGCAGCAAGCATATTTTTAGGCTCTGCATTATGAAAAGATGCAAAATCAGAGCAGGTTTGTCAGAAAACGACCAATGTTTTTCATGATAAGTGGATTTTTTTTTTTAATTCCTTCTGATCTCATTTCATTGAATGCCCTCATTTACCACCCTTGGGTAGGCCCTGTTTTTCCCCCTCTAGTACTAATCTTACCTTTGTTGGTTTCTCAAGAAGAAAGTTTAATGCCCCTTCCCCTTGCAATTGATCATTTTTCTATTAAGTGGCAAGAGCAGATGCCCTGTTTCAAAAAATCCTAAGCATGCTTTCAGCGTGGGTATTGCTAACAGATTGCCCATACGCCGGAGGCTCTGCTACCACAGATTTTTGTTGGTGCTTTTGCAGTAAGTGTAATCACTACAGATAGGTGATGTTGCCGTGATCACATTTTTCATATCTTCCCATTCCCAGCCATCAGGGAAGGTGAGGTAATAGCTAGTGCTTCACCTTCATAGACTGGGTCACCCACAACAGTCCCTAAGTCCATCTCTACTTGTCTTGTCTTGGCCTGCTCTGTGTCATGCTATTCCAGGTGCCCCTGGAGCTGGGGATGTGCAGCAGGAACTGGGAGGCATGACACTCCACCTTACCAGGGTGACTTTTGCTGAGCCAACAAATAAGAATTAGTAGAAGAGCAATATCTCAACTATTGTCTTCAACTGTGAAAACTGAGCACTGGTGCAACCTTGAAATGCTGGTGAGGTGGGTGAGGGAGAGAAAGCCTGCAAAATATATATATATATATATATATATATATATATATATAGGAAGTTTGTAGAAGTGTACAGAGAAGGATTGGAGGACTTAATGTTAGTTTTTCGGCCATGCAGGGAGAAGTAAGAACTAGAGTCGGGCCTCAGCTGTGGTTTTTGAACATCTCAGTAAAATTCAGCTGATAGAAGATCTTTGTTAGACCCAACTAATTATTCATGTAGTATGGGTGACTGAACTTTCTGTGGTTTAGCAGAAATAAAAGGAGTGTTTGTGTGAACCAGGTCCAGCAAACACCTTGCTTGCAACAACAGCTATTTGTTTTTTCTGACAGATTCAGTTTATTCTGGAGCAGATCAAAAGGAAATTGCTTTATCTCAGTCTTGGCTATGACCTTACATACCTTTCTGTGTGGATATTTATAAAACATGAAATAGTTATCGGATCTTTTCTCTCTAAGACGGTTAAGTGCTAATTAGGTTTTAAGTGCTAGATAAACTCTGTTTTAGTAGTTATTTCTACAATCAGCAGAACCAAAATTTTACTTTAAGCTGTCTGGAGACAACAAAAAAGAAACACCAGTAAACACCACTTTGGTGTACAATATGATTGAAGTAATACGAAAATATTTACATAAGTGATTCTGTCATTCTCAGAAAACTGAAAATAGTACCTAGTCTTTTAATTATACTTCACAGCTTCATAACTCTCGAAGTCATTAAGTAGGTTAATAAATTGATATTCAAAGGTAAAGGAAAAACCAAAATTGCATTAATTTAGAGACACATAAGTCATGGATTTTTAAAACATGAACATATATTCAGCTGCCAATTTTGAGGCCCGATTTTTCAACATCAAAACCAGACATTTATTTATTTTTGAAGAAGGAGGGCATGTTTATGTCAGGTCCACCACTTCATTCTTGTAGCCCAATGTTAGTTCTTTTTTTTTGTTGTTTTTTTTGACTGCTAGTTTGTATGGTTTCCCCAACATGAAATTGGGCTGCTTCTGAGATGCCTATTGCTTATTTTAATGGATAAAATATAAGGATTTCATTTTTTTTAACCTGATGATGACTCAATACATGTTGTTTTTTAAGTGTGTCTCCTACCCTACTACTGTCTTCCAGTCCCATCTGTGCCCAGGCTTCCTCTTTTTGAGGGTTAGTTCTCTTAGCAATTCTGCATTACAAATAAATGCTGTTAATAATAATAATAGAAGCTGCACCATGTGTGTTTATGGAGATTCTCTGTGAATCTCTGTGTGGGAAGGGTTTGAAGTATGGTTTGAAGGTGGGTGTGTCCAATTTAAGATGTATTCTTGTTCCAATTTAAGACTCCATTTGGTAGCCTTGGTCATTAATCAAGTTCAGTTAAGCATGTTAATACATAGATTTACTATGTGTTTTTAAATTAATTTTGGTTCTTCTTTGAAAACAATAGCAGATAATCCCAAAATGTTACTCTTTCTGGCTAGACTTTTAAGTAAGTACATCAAGTGCATAATATTAAACTAAATAGAGCGGTTTCATTAAAATTTTATTAAACCTTTATTTCATTACTGATTTAATAATGTGCTTTAACGTTATTCTAATGTCTAAATTACTTCAGATCCCTAAACTTCAATCCTTGTTCCAGCTTTGCTTTTGCTTCCTTTTTTTTTACCGTGAGACTCTGAATAGGGCACAATCTCATACGAAGGAGTGGTGATTTATTAACTTTGTTTTTCTGCTTTAAAAATCACGGTGCAACCACATCTCCAGGCACAGACATATTAAAATATAAGAAGTTTAATGTTAAAAGGAATTAAATAACAACAATAGTACTACCCCAATGGCACTAGAAAGTGAAAATATACCTCCCAGTTCCCTCAGGGAGAAGCTTGAAAGCATCTGACAGATTGATATGATAAATGGGTGGATAGATGAGAAATGAAAGGATGTTTTACGCTTTGTAAAGGAGATGCCCTACACGGAACTTAGTAACGACACTGCTTCTCTTATGATTGATCTCTAGGCAGCAGTTGTGGTGGTGTTCAACTTTGCTATGGTTCTGCTAATATTTCCTGCTATCCTGAGCATGGACCTTTATCGTCGAGAAGACAGGAGGCTGGATATATTCTGCTGTTTCACAAGGTGAGAATGTTTGATAGATTGATAGATGAGGTGTGTTCTTGTTGTGGTCACCAGTCAATGCCACTGTTGCCAGTCAACTCCCTGGTCAATAGTGGGAGTTCATTGCAGCAGGGTCTGTGCGTTATTGTCATGGTTTGATTTCTAGTGACTCAACTGTGTTTGCTACTATGTTTTTTTACCTGAGGGGAGAAGTTAAAGTAAGTCTATCCATCTCTCTCTCTCTCTTCTCACCTTGCGTCATTTTTGCTTTTCACAGTCACCTAGGAGCAGACATGATTTGGCTTTTTCATTTTGATATCAAAGAGAGAAAGCAGTTTCCTAAATTTGTTTCTGCAGGAGTGGTTAGAACAGGGAACTGATCACAAGAGAGTAGTCCCGCTTTTTATTTCTGATTCAGTGATGCTTTCACTGGATGCCCGAATGTCCTTGGATTTTGGAGGCCTAATTCCTAGAAGTAGCAGACAATCAGGCTTTCCCTTTTTTCCCCTATCCACAGCTGCACCAAATGTTGCAGAATTTGGCCATTTAGATAAGAGGCAATTCAGCTAACGCTTTGTATAGGCAAGAAACATTCTGAATTCCTCATTTTTTGGTGGATTTTTTTCACTTGATTAAAAATATCTGATAGTGTTTTCTGTTGTTAATTTGTCATTTCTTATTAAAGGAAGAGGTTTGTCTCTGTGTTTTTTGTTTGTTTTTTTGTTTGTTTTAATAAACAAGGTGTATGTTAGGTTCTTGCATATAGACTAAAATAAAGGGAATGCTTCAAAGAAATACTTCTGTAATTTTGGCTCTTTGTGTAGCCCATCCTTCCTGGAAATTAATCCTTGCATATGTTTACTTCATTTTTAAAACATTGAGTGAGTGTATGGCAAGAGGTTTCAAGCTGCCTCCCAAAAGTCTGAGATCTTATCCAGAAGGCCCAAATATTATTTAACAGTTACTTTAATAGTTCTAAACAGAAGAACTCAGTATGTCATGTGTTTACATTTTGATCTAAATAGCTTAATTCTCAGCATGGGCACATGGATGCAAACTCACACATGCATTGTGCATTCAGACTGTGTATGACTACCTAGCTATTGACCTGATTAGCATGTGTAATTAATGGAGTTATATGAGTTGATGTCAATGTCTTCAGACAAATACTGCTTCCTTTTTTGCTGAGCACAAAAAACGTGCACATATTCTCTGAGGCCTGCAATTAGAACCATGTCTAAGAAGCGTCTGCATGTAGAGGTGCAGATGAAAATTTATGTGAAAGCACGACGCTTAATTAACTTAAACCATCTAATAGTAATAAAAGCATTTTCAGGCAGAAGCAGATTATCCAATCTAGTCTGATTAAAATAAGGATGTGAACAGATGTTTTTCTTTTCTCTTACAGTCCTTGTGTCACTAGAGTGATTCAGATTGAGCCTCAAGCATATGCAGAAAATGACAATACTTGCTACAGTCCTCCACCCCCATACAGCAGTCACAGTTTTGCACATGAAACCCAGATTACAATGCAGTCTACAGTGCAGTTGCGCACAGAATATGATCCCCATACGCAGGTGTACTACACCACAGCAGAACCGCGCTCAGAAATATCTGTACAGCCTGTGACAGTGACTCA
>NC_140299.1:43609668-43809274 GCF_964211825.1 Aythya ferina | reverse complement strand
GCACCTATTTCCATTCTAGTGACAAGGGGCCTTGGCACTGGGCAGGTCCTGGAGGTCTGGGGCTTTATTCTTTGCAGAGTTAACTCCAGTGGCTCCATCAAATAAGCCAAGTACACTCCATTTTTATGTTCATTCATTTCAAAATGTATTTGGCATGGCCTTGTGGGTCTCTGACATACACTGGTATGAAGTCCAAGGACTGCAGGTGTGGGGTGTTGCACAGAACAGTGCAGGGTTAAGCAGCGACAGCAGTTCTCTGTAGGCCACTGTTATGTTTCTTGATGTTATGGTCACTTCTTGAATAGGTAAAATGCATCTATAACTGCATTCCCTATAACATTTTAACAAAGACATAAAGAAAGGGAAATATTTTCTGTCCTTTAAAACATTCTCACTTTCCCATTCCTAAATGCTAGCCAGAATCTAGAATATCTTTGGAAACACTGAATCCATTCAGCGGTTAAGCTTTGCTATTGGTTAATGGCTAAATTTACTTGCCTACTAGTACTCTTTTTAACACTACTAGTCTGCATTAGTCTGAAGTTCCACAATGTGAAACTCATGCTTTAGTGTCCCCCTTCTAGAGAAAGAGGCCTCATGGCTCTTCCTTCTTCTGTTTCTTTTTTGTCTCTCTGAGGTTCCTCTGAGGAAGTATTAACAATGCATGTTAGCCAGGTGACATTTGTTTGAAAACACAGTCCTTTTGGAAGCATTCCCTTCTTGCACAGGATGAGACAGATAGCAGGGGAGTGGCTGCAGATCAGCTCATTTTGCTTTGTTGTTTATCACAAATTGTTAATTATTTCTTGGATGACCTTGAGTAAATATTAACGTTTGTTTTGGAAATTCAGTGAGCTTCTGTGAGGAGAAAGGGCAATGCCAGTATGGTTTGCTTTGGCATTTGCAAGAGCATGTGACTAATTATATGTCAGACAAGATTCAGCTATCTATTCATGTTTGTAGGTTCATATTGCATTTCTATGTTGTAGTCTGGATTTTCTCTACTCTGGATTTGCGTGGTTTTATCGTAAAGGCAGGCAGTGTCACTGCATGGCCTCATGCACTTAGGTCTCTTCTGGAACTGGGAAAGTAACTGTTGGAGATACACTGTGAAAACTGAGGAAACACTGATATAATGTGATTCAGATCATGGCTTCTTGAAGCCAGAGGCCTTTTATTTTCGTTTAAGTAGAAATGGCTTGATAATATACTGGAAGGAATTGATACAGGATCTCTTTTCTTAAGAATGCATGCAGTTGTCTCCAGAAGGTGATAGGTTTTCTGAGAAAGTGCAACATTTTAGGATTGTGTTTGTCTTGGCCAGCTGGGGCAAGGAAACAGCTTGATGCCTAAAAGGGGAAAAGGAAGGAACATTCAACAGGAGCTCAACTGAAGGATGTGGTATTGCAAGAGGATAAAGGAGGTCACGTAGCAGAGATGCAATCAAGAACAGAGCTTTCTGTGTGACAAATTAATACACTCTTACACTCACTGGGATTCCACCTTTTCCTTTCCAGTTGCCAGGATTGTGTGTGGGCTCTTTCAATGCTGTCAGTTGCCATAGTTCATTAATGACCCTGAAGGGGCTAACATTAACACCTGTTTGTGCTTATTTCCTGTCACTGTTTACTCTCCCAGATGGTACAAATACAATATGCCCAGTGTGTTAGGCATTTGTCAGTAATATATTCTTTGCCAGCTAAATGCCATTCATGTTAAATTTGGCAGCCATTTCATAGCCTGAAGAATTGTTCTTTAAGTCAAAAGCAAAAACTGCAAACAAATCTTAGGTTTTCAAAACAAATAGGAAAGAAATGGCTCAATTGTTTGTCTTTTATAGTTTATTTTCTTGTACCAAGAGGGTAGAACTGAAGAGAAGAAGCAACTTAAAGTCTAAATGAGCGTCTAAGACTGAGATGGGTGGCTCCTGTGCAATTGTATAGGATGTGCTCATGTGATCCTGAACATATTATTTCCTGACCAGAAGAAGATGTGTGACTGTTCTGGTGACTGAAAGCCACAGATACTGGAAGACTTGCTGCAGAGAAGAATGTTGCCTACAGGTCTTGCAGTAAGTCCTGCTGTTGCCTTGGGAAGATATTTAAAGAAGCAGCCAGAAGGTTGATATGAACTGTTTCTGGAGTGCTCTGATAAGTCAGCTAGTACTGGCCAATTTTTTATTTTTATTTTTATTTGTGTGTGTGTGTGTGTGTGAATAGTGTACATGACTTTGATTTCCAGCTCTCATATAGAGTGGAATGTGTTCTTTCTAGGACTGAAACATACTGTGTCCTGTTCCAGTTCTCAGGAAATGATTTATATTGACAGTAGTAAGGAAAACACTATATTAATGCCAAATGTCTTGGCTTTGTCAGAGATATAAAAAAAAAAAGTTACTGACATACACATTTGGGAATTTCTATCCCAACAGGCAAAAGTTTAAAAGATGAGTAAGTGAATACCTCTGCTAACCCATAGACCAGTTGTTCACTAAAATCATTATTGTATAAATTACTACATTCTGTGCAGTAAAGGTCAACTGGGGTGCTCATGCCAACAGTGGGCCTATAGACACATTCTTCCTGGTTAGTGGCTGAATCCCTGACAGCTGTGCCTTGATGACAGAAATGATGGTAAAGCATTTATCTTCTGATTCCACACAGGCAAATATCCAAAAGTGATTATTTTACTAGACCAAGCAAAGCAAAAATCACATGGAGTTTTGAATGCAGTCAGATACTGCTGGGGTAGTCAACAAGGCACACATACCTCTGCTGCATATATGTGTGTGTGTATGAATGTTAAAGTTCATTAAGAATGTGAAACAGTCTTTAGCTGTATAATCAGGACCACTTAAGATGCAGATTTTGACTGCTGTTTCTTCACTCATAGGATTTTATGTATTTGAGTGAATATGATTTTACTCACTTATCAGCTCCTCTGAGGATGATGAATAATTTGCCAATAATCCTATCAAATCTGGACAGTGGGTTCTTGTTAGAAAAAAAAAAAAAAAAATTAAAAAAAAAAAAGGCAGGTAAAAAGCAAGGCAAAAGCTTCATCTGAAGAAAAGTCATTGTGTAGTCGGCAACTTGAGGATCAATAGGAGACCATCTTCCCCCATGCTATGAGAGCAGAGAAGATTTTTAGTACAAGGGTTCCATATCACGAGTAGGTGAAATGTCTGTTGTATATTCAGAGCACTGCACCAGCATCATCCCCAATGTTCAGGGGAGGGTTGTTTACAGAATAGGGAGCCAATGGAGCAACCTTTGCTTTTCTGGTCATTTAGGAGTGTCATCTCTTTGAAGTAAAATTTAGGCTTTTGTGGATGTGGCATATGGCTAAATTATGCCATGGAAAAACTGTGCTTTTGATTAAAAGTTTTCTGTAGGTCTTACTAATTTTGATATCTAAATATCTTGATATCTAAAACTAAAATATCAGTCTGTGCAAAAAGCAACCCCCTTCTTTCGTTTTTTGGTTATTTGTGGGGCCAAACTCACTCGTTGCAACACTCTAGTGGTCATGTGCAAACCGGCCTCACAGAAACCAGGCAATTAAAGAACTGCTTAAGAAGATGAAAAGAGAGAGAAAGACACAGAGAGACAGAAAGACTCAGGGTGTAGTTCCAAGAGTCTCTGGCTTCAGTGGTAACGATTATGTTCTAAGACTTCTTTTGTCCCCTGCAGTTTGATGTCCCCTCATTGAGGTTGGCATGATAAAGAGATTATTTCTAAATTCAGATAATTCTTGCGATCCATTTTACAGTTTGCTGCTGCACTGACCACTGAATACCATTGCCCAACAGAATGGGCAGCAAAGAGCGGGGAGGAGATAGAAACACACATAGGATGTGCCTCGGATTTTGGAAATGCCAAGCAGCTGACTCAAAAATTGACTTTCTTGAATCCAGACAGCCAGTAAAGACTGGTTTATTTCAGAAATGGCATTCTGTTTCACTCCAGCTCCCTACTGATTACTGAGGTTTAATTTCCAGTATCAGAAGAGGTTTGTGTTTCTGGTTTTATGGTGAAGAGTGAGACTGTGGGTTTTGAGGCCCAGGCTCAGATTCAAAGGGGTCAGAGTGTCTCCCTCTGTATGTGGAAGCTAAGCTTTCCAGCATTGCCTGAGGAGGCTGTGTAGTCTAGGGCAGGCCTTCTTCAGCACAAATGATTGACAACAACTATGAGAACATCTTTAAACCTCTGGAAGCATTGTTCAGTGTGGGACTTGAAAACTGGAGTCCTCCAGCCATGACTGGGCCACAGATTTGCTCATCAGCTCAAGAATAATTCTCCCTGTACTGGCACCTCTGCAAAATCAAGCAGAGTGCTGGAGACCCTGTTGTGCTTTTTTATAATCTTTTTCATCACTATCAGTCATAATAATTAAGAAATTAGGAATTAAATGGCAGTTTAAGTGCTGATAAATATTGGGACAGAATGGAATGTGTCTGGTTCCTTTCACAGCTCTGATGAGATAGCTGTGATGACAGGATTTAGCTTGTGTGTGCATATGGGTGTGTGTATGTGTATTCATAAAACATCAGGGCTAAGATGCTACTTACAAAGTTCAGGCAAATGTAGATGCACTTGTGAGCGTTATTTTTTTCTGCTTGGATTAACATTTAGAACTGTTGTACAAATCACCTTTACAGGTCTGCTTGATCCATCTGTTCTCTAGCTCAAAACAAATCACCTCATTTTGAAAAAAAAAGTAAAACAAATCTCATAGAGGCACAAAGCCTGAGCAGCAAAAGACAGGGGCAGGTCTGTTATTCATTCTCTTGAGAAATATTCATAGGGAGCTATGGAAACAGTGTGGGATTCCAAATCTTCCCCTAAAAATGACTAAGGAGACATGCTTGTGTCATTAGTGGGGAGCTCTCTCTCTCTCTGTCTCCCAGACATGCCATTACCATTGTCAGCTCAGTGCAGTCTGCATGACAGTCATTAGGCAGTGCTCTCAGCTCTCTTCCTAATACTATAATCTTGGGCAGATGGAGCATCCTAAAAGATGCTTTACTTCCAGTCCAGGCACTATTTAGAATTGTTCATGAACTCAGTGCAATGAACCTTTGTCAGTATGGAACTCGGATTTTCCAGATGTCAAACCCCATTTGCACAAGTTTGAATTCTTTTTATTTTTAATCTCTCTACTCTCTGCTTTTTCACTCCATATAACACGTATTTTTCATCAGCAGTAAATGGGATCAACTTGGAATATGCTGTTATTTCTACTTTTAATGATGTCTTTGTACTTTGATTGATGTGGATAATATGTTCAGCATGATCCTGTGCCACAGATTATCATCAAAACAGATTTCCCTCTGGAGAGTCTTTGGCTTGGCCATAACAGCAGACATTTTTTCTCAAAAGTACTGAGAAGATTCATTAAGGACAAGGCTAGACAGGAGAGAGAAGTTCCCAATTTTTTCGGTGCAGGGAGACTAAGTTTTTGGAGAAGGTTGCTGCTACTTCTGATGAAGTTAGACAAGAAATGCCATTCTGACTGGCTGTGGAAGACCTGCATTACTGTTCTACAGCAAGAGGCTGTCTTTACATCCTGTATGCACTTCTTTGTCCTTGTACACCTCCTGTTATCAGATTGCACTGCCCCAGGAGCAGCCTAGCCAGGCTCAATAGCTGTGTCTATGTTATGAAATTCAGGCATGCCTGGGAACACTCCTGACTACTGAAAGCTTGCTTGAGGTTGTAAAGTGTTAAGAGTCTTCCTTGCCATAGATGTGGCCCATTTGTACAAGCCTTCTTCCCAGTCTGTTTCCAGGCAAAGTTTGACAGCTTGAAAGGCCCAGCAACTATTTCCAACAGACCATTCATATGCACTTGACTATCATACATGTGGGCTGTTCCACTCCTATTCAGTGTCTGGGAATGCCACAGCGCATAATGTAGCCAAGAGTTATGTAGCCCCAGCCATGCTCAATGTAAACAGCACCACAGTGCTATACTGACGTGGTGCTGGCTGTGGTGTCTGAAATATGAGGATCTATTCTGCATTTCACCTTCCATTCATGTGTGAAGAGGTAACAGCCTCATGATGACTGTTATTTACAATCATGGTAGATAACTTTGTCTACTGGAAGGATCTAAGGAAATCCCTGATACTCCTTTTCCCCTTGCTCAAATACATAAGCCAGGGGAAGGTTTCCAGGGAAGACAAAAGTTGATTTTGCCTGAGCTGGCAGCATTGCCCTACTGGCCTGACTGTTCACAGAGCATTTCCTTGCACAAGCAGTGCATTCAGGTACAGGTTCCAGACTGTACTTGGTTTGGGCTGGCACTGAGAAGCAAGAGAAAACACCAGCATCATTACACAGAAAAACAACTATAGCTGGCAGTATCTCCTATGCAAATGCCTACCAGTGGACTCTCAGCTCTTTTGAAAATCAACTATATATCCAGTTCTTCCTTTAAGCACCTATTTCTGAAAATATTGTCTTTGCTAGGTGTGGTTTATTTAAAATAAAAATTCTTCCCTAAGATGCTTCCCAGAACTCTGGGGCAACCATCCTTATTCTGTTCTCTTGTTGGAATTTATTTGGGATTACAGCCTAGAGAAAGTCTGCAATAGGGTGGCTCACACCAGTGATTAATAGAAGGCTGATGGATGCCTTTCAAAGACTATTTACATGTAGTAGGGTGCTTATCTTCATAGGCCTGATGGTATGCTGAGAGTCTTTAAGATAGAGACAACTACCTAATTTATCTGTCCTTTTCAAGACTTTATACTTCTGTCCTTCATGTCTTGTTAGTGAGAAAGACAAATTTCATGTTCTTCCTGCCCATGTTGGTAAAATCTTCCCAGGCATTATTGAACTTATGATGAAGCTGGTCAAGGAGAAAGGCACTGATATGCTGCCTGCACCCCTGTTTTAGCTCACCCTGAGGTGTTTTAGCTCACCTCTCCGTGCATAGAGGTAACCAAAGTGTCCCCCTCACAGTGCCTTCTCTCCCAAACATTTTCACCTGCACAGGATTCTCCACTGGCAATAGGAATGAATCTGAGGTATTTCAGAGATGGCTGAGACTGGAAAAAACATCAATAAAGCCTTATAATTGAAATCACCAACTTAACTGCAGAAGAAATAGTGTCTCTTTATACATATACAGTTTTATTTTCAGTCTGTGAAGGTTTCAAACAAAAAAGAAACAGCCATTTCTCAGAGACATCTGAGATCCAAAAACCATGTTAAACAATGATACCCTTTCAAGTAACTATGTGCCCCAGAGAGAAAGGACAATCAGCTAAAAGAATTTTTTTCACCTGCATGTAGCAATCAAGGTAGTAAAGTCTGTTTTGTTTTTCAGGAATGTTGTGTTGGTGGCATATAGCACTGGTGCACCCTTAACTGTCCCTGTGGGTAGTTTTTGTGTTGTTTTGAAAATAAAGTTTTGCATCTGGCTTTTTTTTTTTTTTTTTTTTTTTTTTTTTTTCTTTCTTTCCTCCCCTGAAAAATAATCTAAGAGATATGGAAACGGTGGTATGAATTATTTTTCAGTTTTGCCCAACTGAGTTGAATAATTTTTATGCTGGTTTTAGTCTTTGTTCTGCCTTCTTTTCTATTAAAAGTCAATGTTAAACAGCTGTTTGACTTGCATGAGTCGTGCTCCTACTTTACTTCAAGCCTCTTAACCTGTGTTTTCCTGTTCCCAAGCAAAAGAAGGCATTCTTTCCTGAAATCTATAGGAACAGACCTGTAATATTTTCAATGTAAGACGATTTGTACCAGTTGCGGATATGCTCCTTTGAGTGTATTAGGAAGGGTTTTGTTACTATGGTGTCTGCTCCCATGGCTTGTTTTTGTTTTTTTCAGGATGTTGTGCTCATTATTTTTTTATTGTGGAGCTGGTACTTTTTTGTGATGTTTCTTCATACAGTGCTTTGGATATTTTGTTTTCTTTGAAATTAAATTTCTCATTCCACCCTGATTTCCTCCTTCACTGATTATTTGGCTGTGGTAGAATTGGAACTTTTTTTTTCCTTTCCTTTCCTTTTCTAGCTTTCTCTTTCTTCAAAATTCCGGCTTTGCATTTGGTATGTTTTAATATTTCTCTGTTATAATCCCTCTGTGTACTGCTTTCATTTTTTTTTTTTTTGTTGAATTTGGTTGCATATGAAAACTTTAGAAAATGTTTAAACTCTTAACTTTGTTTTGCAGATAATCAGTAACAACTCCAAAAGTTATTTTGGAGTAATTCATACTCTGTACAATCAGGCATTATAATCTTGCTCTTTTCCCTTTTGATGGAGTATCTTTCACCTTTATACAGAACATTTTCTACTTATATTCATAAGTTCACTTTATATTTGCATTCACAAACTCAATATTTTGTTTGAAGTTCAGTGGTTCATCCTGCAAGTTATGCTAGAAGCATTTAATCTCTTAGCATACAAGCTATGTGTAATTATTTCATATTTTTTATTGAAAATGTCTTTTGTGTGTGTGTGTTAGTAGTAGGAAGTAGGCTAAATGACAGACAAATGACAGAAGGTTCACAAGACAAAGTCTTCTTTTGTGTTACTTCTGGACTGATAATCCATCATGGCTAATACTTAGTTTCCTATCTGCAAAGTGGCTCTGCTGTCTAAAATGCAGACAGGAGTACTATGTTTCTGATGAAAGAGATTTTGGACCCAGTTTGACCTGTTTGGACCATTTAATGGTGATGGGAGTGTGTTAATTGTAAAAATACATACAGTATATTCTGTGAATAGTCTTTTTTTTTTTTTTTTTTCTTTTTCCGCATGACCTACTCATCTATAAATAAGAAGATTAAATAAATTATAGGGAAGTGAATCTCTGAGATCTGTAGGATTAGAAGGAGATTTGCCATTGACTTCAAAGAGAACGGAGTGCTTTTGAAAATCTTGCCTTTGACATTTTTTTGGTAAATGTTTACATAGCTGGACAATGGTCAATATGCTGCAAATCTCTGACAGTAGAGACTGACCCAGGTTCTGCCTTTGTAAGGAAGGTTTGTAGATTTGAATTTGTTTTATCAGCAGAGAGAGTAGGTTCTGTTCCGTGAACTTAGGGCATCAAGATTTGGAAAAGTTTGTGAAATGTATGTCATTTTCCAGAAGATGCTTTAGAAAGCTAAATGGGAATTCTAGACAAACTATTAAGAAAAATTAAGAGGTTTCCATTTGTTATGTCTTAATCCAGAATGATTTGAGACACCACAGCTCCAGTGGGTAGGTTTTTTGCAAACTTTTGTAGTGTTTAGTGGCTGATGGCTCCACTTGGCTTGTGTTTTGCTTCATTTTTAACCTCTGTACATCACTGGAAAAGGGAATGGTTATTCTGCATTCATCATTCCCTGACAGTAAGAAAGCATTTGAAAATGACACGGTGAATTCTTGACTCTTAAAGAAAAACTGCCAGGGACTTTGCATGGCCCATGACTGTGAAGATGAGTCAGCTCCCATGCTGCAGAGCTGTGTCTTGATGTGGACGCCATACCTACTACATGCAAGATGATCATCCTTGTGTTGTGGCTGTCTCAGCTCTGTCTGCTCTGTGGTTGCTATCTGAGCCCTGGCTCCAGAAAGAAAGCCCTTTCTCCTTCCTGCTCTGGCCCATTTTACCCAGTACAGGCTGTACAACTTTAGACCTTTTCTAGGAGCCCACTGTTCAGCAGCAGCAGTCTTCCCACTGACCTTAGCAGTGTAGAAGACAGCCATACACCTGCACAAAGGCCGTGCTGTCAGTGCGGCCTACAGGAAGGATATGGAGGGACTCGTTATCACAGAGTAGAATGATAGGACAAGTGGTAACAGCCTTAAACTAAGAGAGAGTAGGTTTAGATTAGATGTAAGGAAGAAATTGTTCATGAAGAAGGTGGTGAGGCACTGGAACAGGTTGCCCAGAGAAGCTGTGGATGCCCCACCCCTGGAGGTCTTCAAGGCTGGGCTGGATGGGGCTTTGGGCAACCTGGTCTGGTGGGAGGTGTCCCTGCCCACGGACACTATGCCCATCCTCTAGATGTTCTTTAAGGTTCCTTCCAATCCATTCTATGATTCTATATAGGAGAACCTTTTTTAGCAAGGTCCCAAGGTGTAGAGCTCTGGAGGTTCTGGACAGGGCTGGGGAGAAGCTGGGGAAGGTTCCTGTGGTTTGGCAAGATCTCCAGGATGATCTAGTTTATACTCAGTCCCCTTCAGCCCACAGCCCACAGGCTGTAGATTGGAAGAAGTAAGGTAGCTTAAGGCTGTCTTTGTCCAAGATCTCTGTACTGCAGATCTCTGTGCAGATCTCTGTCCAATATCTCTGTACAGCTTTGGTTCAGAGAAACTCACCCTGCCAGCAGCAGCAGGTGTGAGTGGTCTGCCTGCTTCCCTGGAGACAGCTGACAGTGAGAAGTTTTTGTCTATTTTCTCTGTTCCAAAGAAACTGCCCATGTGACAGTGAAACACTGCATTCCAGAGCACAAGGGGAGCTCCTAATGAGTAGAAAAATCTTTCTGCATGTGTGAGGCTTGAGGAGCACCTAGCACTGGGATCATGCTCCAGAAAGAGGGATTAGCGTCCAGACAACTTGCTGCACACTGGTCAGTCTTTTGTTGGTGAGAACTTGGATGTTCAGCATCTCCACTTCTTACTCCACGACCTCATGAGTGCAAGAGCCTAGCAGCCTCTTCTCTTTTCAGCAAAGCCATTGAGGAGCCCTGGGGAGTGAGAGCTTTACTGAACAAATAGGCAGCTCCTGGTGTAGGAGGAAGCTCTCCACAGTAGATGTGATATTTCATCTGCTTGGCTCTGTTCTCTGAGGTATCATGCCTGTCACTTCTCTCTCCCTTACCTTATTTGCAGGTTACACCATTATTTTCCAGAGGGCTAGAGTCAGCAGACTTGATTATCATGTGAAGTTTACATACTGCTCTTATCACCTTGCATATTATTTCACTTACTTATCTTGGATGTGCTTGGTACATGAAGGTATCAGACCTCCCTTCTTCTTCCCTCCTCCTACCTTCTTTTGTTGGTAGCTGCAGCTGTAATTTCTGCATTTTCTTTCCATAAGGAACTCTTTTTATTTCATTTCTTCTTTTTCAGTCCTATTATAGTCAGAACAGGTTTCATTTTCCTGTAAAATTGTTCCTAGGATCTCAGTTGTCTCTACACATAGTGTTGGTCCTGGCTTATATATCTATCCCCACTATACAAATGACTCTCATTTACATCTGACCTGACTATTCTTAGGATCTTATGACAGAAACTGGGGATGAGGGAAGGGTTGTAGTTCTTTGTCTATTCTTCTGACAACTTCTGTTTCTTACCATGTGTTCCTACTTGTCCAGTTTTAAATGTCTCTTTCATGTGGTCAGTATGTAATCCAATCTAATGACTTTCACTATTTGGAAAGCTTTTTTTTTTTTTTTTTTTTCTTTCTTTTCTTCCCTGATAAGGAGCTCAGATCTTCCTTTCTCACTTCATCTTTACCTATTTAGCATTCTGCAAAATAAGGCTTCTAATGTTGCACTTAACACTTCAAAGATTTTTGTAGGTGGCTTTATGTCCTGTTGTCTTTGTTATCTCTTAGCCAAGACAATCAAGTTTAGTATTTTTACTCCTTTTGTCAACCCTTTTATCCCAGGTCACTGCTGTGGACTTTTATGGCTTTCTTGTAACTTGTAAATTATTTCTAGTATATGGAAAGACTGCTGTACTGGAGGTAGGGACTAGCACCAGTGTAAGTAGCATCATTAGACAGAAAGTTCAGTGTCAGTGTAAATGCTCTGCAGATAGGGTTAAATGTTTGCAAACATTTCTGAATATTAAATGAATCTGAAAATTAAATGCCATACATGTAATTGTTATACATGTATGTCAAAATTTCCCTGACTTCATTAGCATTCTTATGTCAATAAAGAAGGCTTAGTTTGCCTTCAGTGTCACATGTTAGATAGGTTAGATAGGCAAGAAGACACTGTTCTGATCCTTCTCAAAATCCCCTCATTATTAAACCCCAAAGATTGCAGTTGTTGACCGCAGTGTTGAACTGGAAAGCCACATTCACTTATTAGCCATCATGAGCTAAAATCTTTTTCAGCTGATGCATCCAGAGTACATTCTCCCACCTGTCATTGTGGTCACTGCCTTATTTTCTTCCTAGATGGGTAAGCATACAGGTGGCTATCCTGAATTACCATTGTCTTTTGCATATTCCTTCCCAAGTGATACAAATTCAACAGCAACCTGATCTTATCTTTAATTTGTGCTGGTCCTAGTTTTGTTTCAGTGCCATATTTTACTGGCATAATTCTTTGTATTTTTTTCCCTCTTTGCACAAAATATTAGCATAGTTTGCAAAAACCTCATATGAGGAGAATTCCTCACTTTCAATTACCCTGACACTTTATTGAATGTTTCATAGTTGGGCTGTTCCTTGATAAGTGCTAACATAAATTTGGCACCAGCTTTGGTGTCAGCAACGAAGTGCGTTCCATGGTGCTGTCAGGCACCAGTGTCTCCCTTTTCTTCATAGCTGGATACCACTAATCGCCCGCCCAGTGCAATATAGTCACTGCCTCCCACTGCTGCTCCACCTGCTCTCCCAGCACCAACTGATGTTTATCTGACTGCCAAGGCAACCAGTTGTTGATGCTCTCTTGCAGTATTTTTTTCTCTTTTTGTCCAGTCCTGTGGAATTTCTGTTGCACTCTAAAAGATCTCAATCATGGGCATGAACACTTCATCCAAACCCTCTGTGCAGTTTTAAGATGCTTAAGATGTTTTAAATCATTTTTAAGTTTTCCATACCTGTTTTCTGTTTAACTCTCTGTCCCCCGCCTTCTTTTGTGAAGTGGAAAGTATTTCCTTATAGCATGCCACACATTTGTCTCTGTTTTTTTTTTTTTTCTCAACTATAAGATGAAGTTATATGCATATTTTGGATTTTGTATGGTATTAATAAAAATTGAATTTTTCTCTGAGTCTGGAATGCCTCTGTTACTGTGATTTCTGTCACTTAGAGCACATTTGAATAACTCTTTACTGGTTTTTGAACTCTCAATGCCACTGATTTATTTTATGTCCTTTTGTCATGCTGAGGAAATGTCTATAAACCTGACTTTGAATTTTTGAATTTACTTTCCTTCCTATCAACTTCCCTCTTATTTATAGTAGAATTGATGCACTTTATTTTGAACATAAGAAAGAAGATTTCTTCTAGGTAAACCATTTTTTTTTTTTTTAACCTTCTTACCGAAGATCACCTTCTCTGTTCACTTCTACCCACTAACAACAACTTTTACAAGATATATTTAGGTGGAGTGAACTTACTATATTAGTCTCTGGCATCACATCTTCATACTCCCCTCCTTCCTCCTTTTCTTCTCTCCCTTCTTGCTTCCCTGCCCTCTAGTTCTCTGCTATTTCGGGTACATTTGGACCTCAGATAACAAACAGAACCCTAAGTAGTATCACTCCTGTTTTTCTGCTTTTTTTCCCCCTCCTTATTTGAGGTTCATTATTTCCTCTAACATGTTTTCAGCATGAGTATCAGTAAGGAGATAGATGCAGCAGGAGGCAGGAATTGTGCTGTAGGGATTATGCTCCGGGGGATATTACATGCTGATTTTTTATATGATTAATCAAGTGAAATGCAGAGAGCTTTGTAGTCTGAAGAAATACATTTAGAAAGGGAGTTTGTTTGGTTACAACTGGATTAGGAAAGTGAGGGTTTCCTTCTTCACTGACAGGCAGAGATTTCAACAGTTAAATGTCAAGGGGGAAATAGTTTTAATTTGGAAGTATGAAAGTGGGAGAGGAGGATAAACTTTACAGTCAGGCTTTGATTTTAGTACCACAGATTTTGTGATTTGAGTGCAACCACACTCTTGTAACCTGGGACAAATGCAAGCTGCTAATGGCTGTACACAGAGTGCTGGAGTCAGAGGTTTTTGGAGGGCAGTAGTAGCATTGCCCGTAAGCCCTGCTGTATCCAGAAGCCTGCTGGCACCATGGTGAGTCATGGCCAGGGCATGTGGGAGGAGGATGGCATTAGGCCCACTCACCATGAGAAGACCCCACTGTAACTGTTAGGTTCCTTGGTTGGTTTGTTTTCAAAGGTGAAGAGAATGAAAAGAATACAGTGGTGTTGTGATGGCATAAGGCCCACAAAACCCACACCATGATGGCAATGGCAGCAGATATACACCCTCACCTCTCTCTCAGATATGGATTACAATTTTGGTTAGAGGGTCTTCAAATTGTTAGGCAATGTGCTCTTGTGGCAATTTTCAGGGCTAAACTAATTACATCTGCTATAGTGAAGGTGATCTCAAAGCATTTTACAAGGAGCCATCATAACATCAGGAAGCTCTGTCAGGAAATATGACCTGAAGAGGCTTTATAGGAGATTCAAGTGTGCCTGGTAGTGGTTGTTTATCTGGTCTGCATATCTTTCAGTGTCTACACATAATGAGAGAGCCTTGCTTGGGCCAGGATATACTGTTATGTACCTGGAAAGTGGCACTGCTTTTTTAAATCCTAGTGCCGCTGAAGAATAGTATAGGCTGTCCTGGGAGCCACCCATTGAAAAGCTTTGTAATTAAGCACAGTTTAATTGTTCTCTATTTGGAGCACTTCAGTGTGGCACTACCAAGAGTCAGAAACAGCTCCACAAGATGAATTAATAGTGTCCTATGATTACTTGTTTTGACATATGACAAAACAAAATAATAAATAAATAAAAAATTCTTGGACAGGGTTCAGTTTAAATTTATGTCAGAGAAAGCTCTGTATTTCTCTAACTTGTCTATTTTAATCGTATTATGAAAATATATTTACACATTCAGCCACATTATGACCACACCAACTTCACTGTAAAATATGACATCCATTAATTTTTTTTTTCTAAAGTGGGAAACACGGAAATGAGCAGCTCTGCTTTCTTTAGCTCTCTAAATTACAAAAACTTCTTTCCTTTTAATTTGAAAAAGAATTTTTTCTCTCATGTGGGACCCTCTGTGCCAAACTAGACACCTCAGCACTCTTAAAGACATAAACCTTTCCAAATGCTTTTTGCTGTCTTGGAATGATGACTGGGCGCTATGTCTTTTATTATAAAGTACTGTAGGGGGGACACTGATGAGAAAGGAGACATCTTCTGTTTCTAGATGAAATTTATTATGTATATACTAACTGGATTAGATGGGGCCAATGAGAAAATACAAATGATTAATAGTTTTTAATAAATATTTAAAACGTATTTTAGAAGCACTGTACAAATATATACCAGTTCCTTTGCCACCTGCAAAGATATTGTCAGGTGCTATTCTTAGTACCTAAGAATAGGTAGAATGCTAGGTAGCATGATTCTTTTTTTTTTTTTTACTGCTTATGTGAATCCTAATACATAGGAAACTATAACTGTGCAAAATAAATAAATAAATAAATATCAGGCAGACTGAGGCAGTTCTCATATGGTTATTACTAACATGCGTAAAATGTTTTGCATCCCCATTCCTAAAGATCTCTCGACTTCATGAGATCTGTTTTTTTGTTTTGTTTGTTTGCTTGCTTGGCTTTTTATTTTTTTTTTTTTATTTATTTGTTTGTTTATTTATTTATTTTTAATAGGGGACTGGGAGGTGTATTGGATGTAGAATACCAATTTACACACCTCTTCAGCATATAGGTTTTTCCTTTTGTTTGACAAAAAAAGTTCTTGTTTTTTGAGAGCATGATTTTTGAAATATTTTAATCAGTTCAGTGATTAAAGTGAAGTGATTTGTCTTTGTCCTCTCTTGTCTTTGTCTTCCAAGTTCTCTTAAGTAGGGAAGAGACAATAAACTGTAGCATCTACTGATTGCAAAGAGAAGTTCTTTCTCATATTCATACACCTACTCCCAGACTTTATGCGAAGAGGGCTTAGTTCTCAATGACACCTGCAAAAAATATCCTGAAATGAAACATGTATTGATACACTAGAAAGTTAGAAGTCTGTTTGGGAGCAGGCAATGGTACAGCAATATACAGACTGCAGAACTGCTGAACCTGCTCCTTCCCCAACAAACTGCTGAGTAGCACATTAGTCAGTGCATTTTTCATTGATCATGTAACACTGCTGAAGATCAAAAACCAGATTTTTTTATTTTTTTTTTTTTTTTTGTGTGTGTGAGGTCCAATGGATGTGTACAGGTATGGGCATGAAACTGTGCCTGAAAAGTCAGTGTAGACATCCAAACTGTGAGTTTCAGTGGAGCTCAGATCTGATCTCCAACATTGATTAGTGCCAGCTAAGGGTGTGTGAATATGGAACACAGCAGTGCCTACAAGATTGATTGCTTGGTTGTTTCAAGTTTACATCACAGGTGGCTCTGAAGAAAGCAGGAAAATGATGGCAAAGCAAACAATACCTCCAGATGCACAAATATCAGAATAGATCTATGTGCTTCCAAGTCTGTTTAGCTGTATTTGTTACTTATTTGACATTGATATAAAAGACAATATACAGTCAGACCAGGAAATAATACAGACTTGTGCAATTTCCTTGGGCAAATCATTTCATTTTGAGAAGTCAGTCGTTGAGTCTCCTGAAAGCTTCATATTTTATGTATGAATCAATGCACAACAGTCTCCACCTGTTGCAGATAGCATTTGAGAGGCAGAGTTAACGTGCATATTTTGTGCAGGAAATAGAAAATATGCGTTTTTTTTTTTTTTTTTTTTTTTTTTTTTTTTAACAGCTATAAACAATGTTGTGGGTGGATTCAGTTTTGCAGAAGTATTGTGGTATCGTGGCTGGCTTACATTTTGAGTTTCACTTTCGTTCATAAGGCAAATCCTGATCTACTGGAGATCAAAGCTGTTCCTCGGTACTCAATAGAAGGATCGTAGGTCTTACAAATTTATGATGCCAACTTAAACACTTGCTGAGGAGACAGTTTGACCCATCCCTGTTTGAAATAACATGGGTTAATATATTTTCCAAAATGGCCTTTATTTGCACAAGCAAGAGGTGGTTGTTTTGAGTCCTTCTTACCAATTATAGGCCAGAAGTATAAAAAAAACTAGGTCACTGGTTCTGATTTTGACCTCACCATTTATAAGAGAAAGACTGAGCTCTCTGAGGGTATACCAACATATGGAGACCAATTATTTGCTCTAGTTTTAGCTCTACAGGCTATCAAAAATTAAAATAACACTTCTGCTTCAAGGCATATAAAATAAAACATGTGCCTAGTGTGTATACACAGAGTGAAGAAAATGTTTAAGGAGAAAGGCAGCACTTTAGCATTTGACATTGGTAAATAAACATTGTGGTAACTTTGACCAGGAAAGACTGTGAGTTTTTCATTCACGTGTGATGATTATTCTTTTATGCCACTGTTTCACTAGCACCACACCAAGTATGATGCTCCAGGATAATGTGCCAATGAGGCATGTTTTGAGTGGGATGAAAGAAAGCGTGGCAGTGTAAATGCCTAGATTTTAAGTAAACTGCATGCTTTACAGCTAATGTCTGTTTCTGGGGTCCAAAGTGAGAAGTATTTGCTGTGAGCAGAGGAACACTGGAGGACTTGAATGCAAAACAGTCTCTCTTACCATTGCTACCTTTTGGACAGGCTGAGAGGAGGTCTGGGGCAGGTGGATCTCCAAAAGGAGACTTTCCCTTTGTTCTTGGAAACTTCTCTGCTTCCCCTCCATAGCCTATATTCTGGGCAGGGGGTGAGATCAGGGTGAGATCCCAGTCTTCAGAGGGATTTACCAAGGACTAAGCAGGTCTGCAGCTGGGATGCAGATCTACAACCTGCATGAGCGCCCAGAAGCTGGCACTCAGGGACTGGAAGTAGGATGGCTAATCAGAAATTGCAGCCACCAAGAAGGTGCAGAAGCACATGACTTTGTTGCCACATCACTATTAGGCATAAACCTGTGTTTGGAGTACCTAGACAAGCTGGTTTCACCTCTACAGCTCTTTTTGGGGTGCCAAGAATTAACTGCCTGGAGTTCAGCTTTTTCAAGCAGCCTGGTTATGAATTAAAAAAAAAAAGAAAAAGAAAGAAAAAGAAAGAAAAAGAAAGAAAAAGAAAGAAGGGCTATTGTTATGGGGGGCTCCCTTCTGAAAGGGACAGAGGGACCGATATGCCGACCGGACCCAACCCGCAGAGAAGTCTGTTGCCTCCCTGGGGCTCGGGTGAGAGACTTTGCCAAGAAAGTCAAGCGCCTGGTACGGCCCACTGACTACTACCCGCTACTGGTCTTTCAGGCTGGTAGCGATGAAGTAGCAACGAGAAGTCCGAAGGCGATCAAAAGAGACTTTAGGGATTTGGGGCGACTACTTAGAGGATCAGGGGTGCAGGTTGTGTTTGCCTCTGTCCTTCCGATAGGGGGGATCGAAGCTGAAAGCCGTGCTGTTCACATAAACTTGTGGCTTTGAGACTGGTGTGACCGGCAGAACTTTGGGTTCTTTGATCACGGGAAGGTCTATGCTACACCGGGCCTGATGGCACCGGATGGGATGCCCCTTTCTCGGAGAGGGGTAAGGATCTTTGGTCAGGAGTTGGCAGGGCTGATAGATAGGGCTTTAAACTAGAGTCGAAGGGGGAAGGGGCTAAAACCAGGCACACCGGTGAAGACCTAAGGGATGGTACGCTAGAATCAGAGGGGCTGTGTGCCAGTCAGGTCCTTCGGTCAGTTCCACAAGGTGCTGAGTGTAAGGAGACGCACCTGAAGTGCTTCTACACGAACGCACGCAGTATGAGGAATAAAATGGATGAGCTAGAAGTCCTGGCCCAGTCCCGCAACTACGACATCATTGGCATAAGCGAAACCTGGTGGGATGAGTCCTGTGACTGGGGTGTTGCGATAGATGGTTACAGGCTCTTCAGGAGGGACAGGCAGGGTAGGCGAGGTGGTGGGGTGGCGATGTATGTGAAGCAGGGGCTGGACTGTGTGGAACTTCAGGTCGGCAATGGCAAAGTTGAGAGCCTCTGGGTAAGGATCAAGGGACGAACGAATAAAGGGGATGTCGTTGTGGGAGTCTATTACAGACCACCTGGCCAGGATGATAGCGCCGATAAATTATTCTTTACAGAACTAAGAAAGGCCTCGAGATTAACTCCCCTTGTCCTTATGGGGGGCTTCAACTTGCCAGATGTTAACTGGGAGTACCACACGGCTGACACGAGCAAGTCCAGGAGGTTCATGAAGCACCTAGATGATAACTTCTTGGTGCAGGTGCTAACGGAGCCAATTAGGAAAGGTGCCCTCCTAGACCTGTTGCTAGAAAACAGAGAGGGTCTGGTGGGAGATGTGGTGATTGGTGGCCGCCTTGGTCATAGCGACCATGAAGTGGTTGAGTTCAAAATTTACGGTGACAGAAGGAAAAGTGCCACCAAAACCTCATCCCTAGATATGTGGAAAGCGGACTTCAGGCTGCTCAGGGAACTAGTCAGCAAGGTCCCCTGGGAAACTGCTCTTGAAGGCCTCGATGTCCACCAGTGCTGGTCACTCTTTAAGCGATGCCTCCTAGAAGCACAAGATCAGGCAATTCCTAAATATCGCAAGTCAGGCAGGCGGGGCAGGAGGCCGGCGTGGCTGACCAGGAACATTCTAATGGAGATTAGGTGGAAACAGAGAGTGTTTCGCTACTGGAAGGAGGGCCAGGTGTCATGGAAAGAATACAGGGATGCTGTTCGTGTTTGTAGGGAGAAAGTTCGTGTGGCCAAAGCACACCTAGAGTTGAAGCTGGCTGTGTCTGTGAGAGAAAATAAAAAGAGTTTTTTTAGATATGTGAATGGAAAAAGGAGAACTAAAGAATACATAGGGCCGCTCCTTGATAGGGAAGGTCTCCTCACAGACAATGACATAGGCAAAGCAGAGACGCTTAACGCCTTCTTTGCCTCTGTCTTCAATGCCGATGATGGGCTTCGGGACCCAGGGTGCCCTGAGCTGGAGGACCGGGACGGTGGGGATGACAAACTCCCAACCGCCCCTGAACATGTGCGGGATTTGCTACTCCACCTGGATCCTACAAGTCCATGGGTCCGGATGGGATTCATCCCCGGGTGCTGAAAGAGCTGGCGGACGTCATCACAGAACCTCTATCAATTATTTTTCAACGATCCTGGGAATTTGGAGAGGTCCCGGTAGACTGGAAGCTGGCAAATGTTGTGCCGATTTTCAAGAAGGGTCAGAAAGAAGACCCTAGCAATTACAGGCCTGTCAGTCTCACGTCAGTGCCTGGTAAAATCATGGAGAAGATGGTTCTCGAACTTATTGAGGCGCACCTGGAGGACAAAGCAGTCATTGGTCCCAGCCAGCATGGGTTTGTGAAGGGTAGGTCCTGCCTAACTAACCTGATTTCCTTTTATGATAAGATCACCCGTATGGTGGACCAAGGGAAACCAGCTGATGTGATTTTTTTGGACTTCAGCAAGGCTTTTGACATGGTTTCCCATAGGATCCTACTGGACAAAATGTCCACCATACAGCTAAATAAAAACATCATATGATGGGTGAGCAATTGGCTAATGGGCAGGGCCCAAAGGGTTATGGTAAATGGGGCTGCGTCAGGCTGGCGGGCGGTCACCAGTGGGGTCCCTCAAGGCTCCATTTTAGGGCCGGTACTTTTCAATATTTTTATAAACGATCTGGATGTAGGAATAGAAGGTAGTTTGAGCAAGTTTGCTGATGACACCAAACTTGGAGGAGTTGTGGACTCGAATGAGGGTGGAAAGGCCTTGCAGAGGGATCTGGATAGGTTGGAGAGCTGGGCGATCACCAACCGCATGAAGTTCAATAAGAGCAAGTGCCGGGTCCTGCACCTGGGACGGGGAAACCCTGGCTGCACATACAGACTGGGCGATGAGACGCTGGAGAGCAGCCTAGAAGAGAGGGATCTGGGGGTCGTGGTAGACAGCAAGTTGAATATGAGCCAGCAGTGTGCCCTGGCAGCCAGGAGGGCCAACCGTGTCCTGGGGTGCATCAAGCACGGCATCGCTAGTAGGTCAAGGGAGGTGATTGTCCCGCTCTACTCTGCGCTGGTGTGGCCTCACCTCGAGTACTGTGTGCAGTTCTGGGCACCACAGTATAAAAAGGACATGAAACTGTTGGAGAGTGTCCAGAGGAGGGCTACGAAGATGGTGAAAGGCCTGGAGGGGAAGACGTACAAGGAACGGCTGAGGTCACTGGGCCTGTTCAGCCTGGAGAAGAGGAGGCTGAGGGGAGACCTCATCACAGTCTACAACTTCCTCGTAAGGGGGTGTCGAGAGGCAGGAGACCTTTTCTCCATTAACACCAGTGACAGGACCCGCGGGAACGGGGTTAAGCTGAGGCAGGGGAAATTTAGGCTTGACATCAGGAGGGGGTTCTTCACAGAGAGGGTGGTTGCACACTGGAACAGGCTCCCCAGGGAAGTGGTCACTGCACCGAGCCTGTCTGAATTTAAGAAGAGATTGGACTGTGCACTTAGTCACATGGTCTGAACTTTTGGGTAGACCTGTGCGGTGTCAAGAGTTGGACTTGATGATCCTTAAGGGTCCCTTCCAACTCAGGATATTCTATGATTCTATGATTCTATGATCAGCTCTTTTCTGGGCTTTTCCAGACTGCCTGCTCACTCATGTGAAGTGTGGCAAGGAGGCAATGCAGCCACTGGCAGCTCCAGTGGCTGGGGAGGAAGGACTCAGGGCATCACGTTCGAATGCAGAGCACTGCTGTTCAGATGGGTCTTGTTCTCTTCCCTGCTTGAAGCCAACCAGCTCGCTCTTTGCAGAGAAAATTTTTATAGTATTTTTTAATGAAAGAATCTTTGCTGACCAAACAGGTTTCCCTATGTTCTGCTAGCTCTAGTAACACTACAGTGTGGAAAGCAATCAGCCCTGGATTTTTAATAATAATGTGGAGCTGCAGCTTTGCTTTGCAAGAGAACAGGATTGTAATAGTGTCTCCTGAAATTATTCCTGCCAAAACAAACACCAGAAGAGATTTCTTTTCCGTGTACCAAAGTCTTACTTCAGCATTTGCCAGGGAATGTATTTTACTGTTCCTGTCTTCTCGTCTGCCTGTGCCAGACAAATAAAGAGGACACAGCAGACAGGTAACTGTCAATCAGCAGCTTGGTATGGGAACATTATCTGACAAGCTCTGGGCTGCAATCATTTATGCAGTTTTCTCAATATGTAGAAAACACTCTCATTTCAGCACTTTTATAAGAGCTCAGGGCCGGGGCCTGCATTTTTCTGCGGTAAGCTCACAACATTGGATTCCCTTTGGACTTGCAAACCTTGGCCACATTCATATTTTACATGAGCTGCTCTGCGCAGCTGATTCTTCTGGTGTTTATTTTTCTTGATTTGAAATAATTCTTATTTCCCTCTGAGGAAACCTTGCCTGTTAATGACTGCTAGCTGTAACATGCAGGCAACTATCCTCAGCTCTTCTCCCATGGCTCTGTCTCACCTCATCCATCACCCCCAGACATGAGGTCAGAGGTTGCCATCAAGTGGGAAAAAAAGAAAAATCATTCTTTTGAGGAGCTGAATTGTTTTGCTTAAAAACTTTGTCCTGAGGTTAGCTATTCAGGCCTCTGTGGCCCAAGTGGTCTTCTGTAGCAATCGAGACACAAAATTTTGCAGTGGTGAAGTCATAGTATTGGGCATACTGATACCAAAGGCATAAGTTACCACACTGACAACGATTAGGAGATGCTCAGTGCAGTTCTGCCACTGTGTTTATTCTTATGTCTTTGGTGTGTGTGTGTGTGTAGTTAGAATTGTCTTTGCAGATGAGATGAGCAACCTGTATGCAGATATGTCCCTCACAGCTGCACATGTTGTCCCTCCAAAGCTGCACCCAAGGGCTGGATCCAAGCCCAGGAAAAATCAGAGAAGAGTCAGCTCTTCCCCCAGCTCCCCAAGACTGGAGACTGGCTGGGACCAGCAGCAAGCTATTGGCAAGTTTCAGGATTACAGATTCACAAGAAAGGTTTTTCCCATAAGTTGAAGGAAGCTCAGGCAGTTTTGTAGATTCACACACAGATAGAAATGGCAGCCAGCAATATCTAGGGTACCATGAGAAACCCAGACTTGTGAAATCTGCATTTCAGTGTAGCAGAGCAAAGCATTTCAATTACTTCTGACTAAAGCTGACTTATTTTGCTGGTTTGGCTAGCCTCAACTTCTGATTTATCATCAGCCACAGGAAGTGTAAAATACCACAAACATACATCATACTTAGCTATTTCATTTATCACTACATGGGGTCATTCATGTAGACGGGTAAGTACAGCATAGATATAGGCCCTGTACTGTAAATTTCTCTGTATACTTCACCTTATCAAAAATAGGAAATTCCCTAAGTTACTTTTCAATTATAAATAATGTAAAGCTTCAAAATGCTTTACTGAATTAAAAATCTCAAATATCATTCTCATTTGACTGTAAAATTTGAAGCTGAATCTTATCTTTGAGTCCACTAGCCCCCTGCTTGAAGAAAATCATCTTCAGAAATAGCTCCCAATCTTTCTCAGAGATGAAGTTCAAATAAAGAATTTTATATCCAAGCAAAACACCAGATTCTTCTGGACACCAACCAGTAACCTCTGTCTAAGGAACCATTGCATTTACGGTAATGAACTGCCTCTTCTCCTAGATTGGACTCACCAATAATGACTTTGGTGACTATCCCCTATTTATTATTTGAGAATATACACATGAGCCTTCTTAAAACTTAAGGAACTCGTGTGTTTTCTGAAGTCTTGTTAAGAATTCAGGTTTGCCAGGCACTACCTTAATGGAAAAATACATTTCTGCTGCCTGATGAGGTGAGAGAAATTCCATCACGATATGGTATTATTTAATCTGACTGTGAAGGTGAGTCCTTCTCATCCCCACTTCTCCATTCCCTCTCAATTTTCTTCATATGATTTGGTAAATATTATTCATTCTTAAATTTTCTTATCATGCTGTTAGATGAGTATTTCTTGACCACTGCTAACCTTCTGGTCTCCAGCATAGGTTCTTATTTATGTTTAATATTATCTATTTTCATCTGAATGTTGGCAGACAACCTGAATCAAACTGAACATTGAAATGTGAGCTTTCTACCTCCTATAGTCTTCTCACATCAAGAGATACTTTCTTTTGAGTCATGCTGCTCTCTCTGATAGCTCAGTGCTTGATTTATGAAAATCCACACGGTTCAAAAGTGTCACAAAGGAAACACCACATCATTAGCTAGGAACAATGCAAAGAACACTTGGAAGTTAAAACATGTAGTAAGAGATGAAGTATATGGGTGTTGAACGCTCAGCAGATGGTGACCAATTTCTGATTCCACTGAAGTTTCTGTTATGTTCACTAAAATCAGATTTTGACACAAATAACCTTTTCAGTTTTTAAAGGAAGCTCTCTTAAGCTGAAATAAAGGGAACAGAGAACAGGGAATTAGGAAGGACTAGTAGTATTTATACAAGCTGTCAAGTTGAAGGAATTTTTGAGCTTTTTTTTTTTTTTTTTTTTTTTTGTTGTTGTTGTTGTTGTTGTTTTTGTTTTTCTTTTTGTTTTTAATGAGCAGGACAACTTTCGTCTTCTTTCTAACTGATGGAGTGTCCTGGAGAAGGTGAAGATTATCTGATGTATTTCCCATACATGACCAATTGAAGAAAAATCTATAAGAGAAAGAAAATTCCTTTAAGATGTGACCTGGAAATGACAATGCATTATTTTTGTTGATCCAAATTACTTCTTCAATTAGGTCTTTAATGTGGCTTCTTCTTAAAAGAGAAGTTTGAAGAAGCTCTGCAGTTGGAAATCTCTTGACTATATGAGGACAGTATTGGAATATTGTCATGGTACTTTGACACATTATCATACTATGTAATGATCCAAGTGTTGAAATTCATTGTGGAGTGATGGCTTTTGCAAAACTGCGCCATGTGTTTCAGCTCTTCTGTCAAACGCAGAATTATCTGATGGTATGTCACTTATAGAGGAATAGAAGGAGACGAGAAAAAAGTATGTGGGCTTTGTACAAGCTATGGTATTTGAACTGAATCTGCAATTGAGTAAAAGCTTGTCTGTAAGTTTACAAACATAGAATTAAGACTCCTACTGTTATCTAAATCCATTTTCTTGCCTTATAATTTTATGGCAAAAAGCTTTACTGTTGTTTTTGGCCTTCCATAATAACTGTAGTAGCCACAGAGAGAACCAAATGTTGTTTGTTTATTTATTTGTGAAACAAATTATGCCCCTCTGCAAACTTCACTGTGTAATTTGCATTGGGTTTGCAGTTTACAAGAATGCACACATTGGTTTAAGCACTCCCCTCTTTCTGGAGTTAGAAGATGAAGTAGCAGAATTGCCATGCAAATGTCTATGATTTTAGTGCAGCAGTTGCAGCTCATTATATCTCCCAAAGTCAGAAATAATTTGTCAGAACTGAGCCCTACATTTGAATCTGCCCTCTGCTCCTCTAATGAATAAAACGTGGCTGTCAGAATTAAAAGGGATAGAGCTACAGCAACACACTCAGAGTACTGTTGAGTGCGATTCAATAAAATGATAGATTTCTCCCCATTTCTCACTAGTGGTTCATTTTGTGTAGCAAATACAGTAGTCAAGTTTTGGTTACACTGGTTGCTTACCCAGAGTAGAAGGCCTTTGAAATGTACCCTTTGACATTTTCATCTGCTTTGTGTGTTTGCATTCTGGTTTTATATGTACATGTATTTTCCTGGTCACACAGTATAGATACTACTCAGCAGCACAGCCACAGTTGCCACTGGACATCTTCATCATTTCTACTTACATTTGCTTTTTCCTCAGCCCCACCCAGCTGAAAAATCTCCCCTTTGCCTCCAAGTGATGGTGCTTGGAAATCTGGACAGGGCTTTGCACAAGGCCAGGCAAAACTTGAAGCTGACCCTGAAAACTTTCTGAGTTAACAATCCATACCTCACAAAAACAACCCAGCTTTGCCCTAATTAATTTCTACGTGTGCTGTTGGTGAGATTTAAGAAGATACATGTACTGCTTTGAGTTGATCATTAAAATATCTTTTTTGAGCATGAAGGTGGAGGTCTCATCTGCTGGACCTCCAGTACCTGTTCATGGATTCCTTTACCCCAGAAAAGCCTGTGCAGGGAGCTAAAGCCTTTGCTAAAAGACTTCTTCCCTAGGGATTTGGCTTGCTATGAAGGTCTATGTAGGATGGATGCCATGTTTTTTATAAAAGAGTATTAGACGAGTGAACAGTAAAGGCATGAACACATATTTGCATGCATGTAGGAAGGAGAGAAAGCATGGGTGTTGGCATCCCCATCTGAAGTATTGCCATGTCCTAAAGCTCAGCTGATGCTCATTGGCGCTTTCTCACTGACCTCAAGCATTAATGTCAACTGAGGGTGTATGTTGGATCCTTCTGCACAGCTTTTTCACAGCTCCATCTCTAGTGCACAAAACAGCTTTTCTATAAACACAGTGACATGGTCACATCTTGTACTGAGTGCACGGGCAGTCTCATTTTAAGAGAGAGGCAAGAAATTTCTCGGACTCCAAATAGGACTTTCTGGTGTTTTGCCTTCTTCCCTTGCTTAGATTACACTTGCTGTCAATGAAAGTGCTGACATTACTCCAGGAAGGCTTGTTTCCAGTTGTGCCTGCACTGATGGAAGAGATTGAAGCACGTCGGTTCAGCTTTATCCTGTCCTTCAACAGTGTCTGCAATGAGGCAGGGAGGAATGCACAGGGAATTCATGGAGCAGAGGTTTTTGCCTTTGCTCTTTGATGCTTGGTTGGCAATATTTCAGGAAAATAAAAATCTATATAAACAGAAGGCACTTTTAAGGTGGTTATTTCACACCTTAATGCTACTTCTATCTGTGTATGCTATGGGTTGGCAGGAGGCACTTATGGCATTAATCAGGAAACTCACAGGAGCAAACATGGAGGGGAGCATTTATAACATGCTTCATTTTGTGTGAAAGTAAATGGTAAGCAGGCAAAACTATTGCTGACTGGATTAAAGACATGCTGGTAGCAGTGTCGGAGTTGTTTTGAAATGCCTGGGGCATCAGGCATATAAAATGAAACATGTGTCTTCCCAGGTTGTCTTCTCTTTAGGGCTGCTTCTGTCTTTCAGACATGCCATGCTAGAAACAGTCAACCAGTCCTGCCATGGTTTTTTAGACTGTCTACTTTCTCTTTTTATTTTAGGTGCTACTAATGCCTGCTGTGTTTACATTCCCTCTCCTCACCCTCTTTTCTTTCTTTCTTTTTTTTTTTTTTTTTCTGAGGAATCTGTACACTTCTATAGAGGAATGGGCTAGCTCTGAAAACAGAAGTGTGTGGTATTTGTTCTTTGGGGCTGCAGACATCATTTTCTACTTCATGGATATGGGTGGCATCACTATTTGCTGAAGTTCTACGTAACTTTGTTGTGTATGTAATTATCTATCCTTCCTTCATGAATTTACAGAGAAAAAAATAATCTCAGTTTTGTGTTTTGTGGTAAAAAACAAAGAAAAATAATGCAAACATCTCACAGTTCTCACAGCTCATAGACTAGATATATTTTGGTATGGATCCTGTTAAGGATCCTATTTTACACCTTTGGGTTTCATGTAGCAAAGTAGTGTGTACCTGGTTTCATGTACCGGGTGGTGTGAATAAAACTGAAATAAATTTTGTAGAAAACCATATTTTCTGTGGCTATTTTTCCTTCCCACTCTCTTAATGTGACTATGGATAAAAGTGCTTGTTGCTTGGTTTAAACAAAAATGCCACAGAATTCAAGGGGACAGGGGAAGGCAAAATTATTTTTAAGGGTCTTTTCACTATAAGTCTGCGCATGTGCATGGAAAATTAGGTGTAATGTAAGCAGTGTGTATTAAAATATTCAGTAATCAGTAGCTGGAGGGCAGAATGTAGCCCAAATGCTCTTAAAATTCAAGCTAAAAACCGGCATGCTCCACAATTACATTTAGGAAAACGCATTGCCATGTGTGACCGAGTGTTCTTAAAATAGGGAATGCACTGCTTCCTACCATTTCCTCTCACACAGTTGGGACTAGCACCTGGCTACGGGTAATAGTGCAGAAAGGAAGGTAACACAGATGGAAAAAGGAGAACACTGACAAGCCAGACGTGATGACTTTATTTACTTTATTTATTTTATTTATAACGTTATTTACTTTCTTTCCCCAATTTCTCTTTTTGGACCAAAGCTGCCTCCTGCAATCTTCTGTTAAGGCAATCGGGACAGCAACACCAGGAAATCCTCCAGGCTTCCCTCCAGCTGTGACTGACTGAGGACGGTGCCCCGTCTTACCCCAGAGGCTGGTGCTGCACACCAGCTCTGCACCCGGAGATAGCTGTATGAATTGTGTCCCGAAGCAGACATTCCCACATGGAGAAAGTTGAGGAGAACAGCTCTCCATTTCACCAAAATCATTTGCCAAGTAAATGTCATCGCGGTTTGTTGCTTGTTACGTTGGCTCCCTGTGAGATATGAAGTCATATTCAATGTCTCAGTGTTAATCCCTAGCATCCACAAAGGAGCTGGCACAGCTGACCAAGGCAGTGCCTCTCTCGTGGGAGAGACATCCCAAAACAGCTGCTTTCCCCAGAAGACATGAAGACACCACTTTTGAGGCAGATGTTGGAAATGAGAGGGAGAGGGGGCCATTTTGGCTTTTGGGATGTCCTGGCTCTGGGGTGAGAAGGTCAGAAAGGCTGAGACCTCACAGTGCTCAATGCAGAGCATGGACCCCTGACTTATGGACGTGGTTTGCTGCAGAAAGGGGGAGGAGAAGGGGCCTATTGGACTTGGAGGCAGAATGAAGACTGGGGAAGAGAATTCAACAAAAAGGAAGGGAATGTGGAAGATGAGTATCCTATCTAGCCAGTCTGGAAGATGGGTATCTATGTTTTAAGTTACTTTCCTTGATTTTGGCATTTAAAAAAAAAAAAAAGCTTCTTGTTTTCAAAGGTGGTAAAAGCCTGGGATCTGTACAGTGACCTCAAACATTTGAAATTTAACATCAGGCCCACCTTTGGAAAAGCTCAATCTTACTCTCATACTGTAGGTCAGCTGGTGTCAGAAAAGGCTTTTGGGAGCATTTGTCTCCGTGGAGGCACTCAGCTACACTGTTTTTCATTGTTTTTTTTTCCTCAGTAGGTAGATTCAGGGAAGAAATTCTCATGTTGGTGGAGTCTGGGCTAAGCTGTTTTCATTGTCCTTGTATCCACTGTTCTTTCACTGACAGAAAATATTTGCTTGTTGCTATGTGAAGACACAGATATTTGAGCTTTGTCCTATTTGAATGGAAAGCTGGTGCATTGCAGAGACAGTATCAAGAAGCCAAGTGTGCTACTGAAGAGTTAAACCTTTGTTTTGTGTGCTTCAGCTGAAAAAAAAAAAAAAAAAGAACTGAGTGGCTTTTATTAATAATGTGGATTTAATTATGGATCTGAGAGTCGGAAAAATGTAATAAAGGAAAAAATTTTGGATAAAAACCAAACACACCTAAAAAGTTTTACATTGTTAAGATCCTGAGGGAAAACAGAGACATAAGATATTGTCATAGGGAGAGACACTTGTGGCAAGTCAAGAACAAATTTAGACACGCAGTACATAATATCTCTCTCAGAGACTCCAAGAAAATGCGTCTCCATGGTGAGTGAATATTTGAACTCTTCAGGACACTGTGTCTTACTTTTTCAACCAAAATGATGGGGACCTGACTTCTGATTTCCAGGTGGGGTCTTGAAGATAGTCATTGTGTAAGGAACAAATGATATTAATAACTCCTGAACATGAATGTGCAGCCCTTGATCATAGCAGCAGCCTGATTTCTGAGAAGGTTCACTGGCCATCTGTGGACAATCTACACATCTGGTTGTGCTCCAAGAAGATCAAGTAGAAAGCCAGGTCCCCTGTTTTGCATTTAACTACTGCTAAGAAGTTATAACAAGCCTGTTGTGATGTGATCTTTGCAAGTGTCACGGTTGACCTGGCTATTTCGGTACATGCAGTATGAGGCTATGTCTTCAATTTATCTGGAAAATTCCAACTCACACGTTGGCAGCTTTGTTTTGATTTTGGTTGCAAGACACATTTCTCAAGGAGCTCATGAAGTAGATACTTTGCTGCTTATTCTACAAGTTACTGGGTAGAGTTTTCCCCTTAAACAGCCTGTAACAAATCTCTTCACCAGATGACTCTGCTACCAGTGCTGGATTGCTGTGGCAGAGGAGGGAGGGAATTGGAGACTCATCTGGTGGTGCCAAAGAGGTTAGGTCAGGAGGACTTTTCCATGAGGGCAATGGCCAACTTTGGCCTTTGTTCCCAGATCTGGATTTAGAAAACTATTGCTGAAATTAAAGTGTGTTCAAAGGCCTGTTGATTTCTTAGCTTTTTGAGAGTTAGCACAGGAAGATTTCACAATGGAGCATGCACAATAAATCTGATGGATGTTTGAGTATTACCCTATCTGGGAAAGGTCAGCATGGCTTTTGTAAAAGGAGGCTTGATCATACAAATCTTATAGCATTCTCTAAAGATTTTCGGGTCACATGGATAAGTCTTCCCATTGGCCTATAGATTTCCAGAGGATTTTGACAGACTTTTTCACCAAAAACTTTTAAGGAACATAACTTAAGATGGAAGATTCTTACCTGTATAAATAGTTGTACAAAGGTAAAAAAAAAAAAAAAAAAAAAAAAGCATGGAAAGTATGAATAAATCATCAATTCTTGTAGCAGAATGAAATCAACAAAGGGATTAAATAGCAATCTGTGGAGGGTGCTTATCTGTTCAGTGAACAGAGAGAAAAATATTTGCTGTTGATGCTGAATTACTCACACCAGCAAAGAGACAGAAGACAGCTGTGAATAATTGTAGAAGGATCTGCTGGATGGCATTCAAGGTAGATAAAAATAAGGTGTTGCTCATGGGGGAAAGTATGGTCTCAAATTCACTTGTTAAATGGGGATTTCTGAGCTGACCACTGCAACTCAAAACAGATCCTGGAGACACAACAGACCAATGGAAACATCAGCTCCATACTCAGGAGAGGTCAAGGAGCACATAAAATACTAGCAGTCACTGAGGAATAAAAAAGAACAGAGACCATTATTTTGCCAGTCACTGAAATCCATGAATCTGTCCATCCATGAATCTGGTTTTGGTCTTTTTATCTAGCAAAGGGTGCAATAGTGCTGAAAAAGGTCCAGAGAAGGGTAGCAGGGGTACAGAGCTCCTTCCTAAAAGGATGTCTCTAGCGGTGCAAAGGCCACCCCACGGTCAGCAGAGCTGGTCTGCCCCGGTGTGGCAGCACATGGGGGTGTCGCAGGCTCGGCAGTGGCTATGGCCAGGGCTGGCTCCTGGCTATTTGGTTTAGACTTGTACCAGAGTGCTGCTGTGAAGGGCACTGGTTTTTAGTGGATGTGAGGACAAGGCTGTTTAAATAAACAGAAGGAAATTTGTTGAAAGTATTCACTCCACTGCGCCGTGGCAGAATCATGCCTCCTGTAAACAGATCCAGTTTCTTTTTTTCAACATCTTCTTAAAAGCTAGTTTTCCACCTCACTTCTCAACCACAATCTCACTACAGTAAATGAATAGTATGTAAAGCCTAAAATGAGTGTGTGAACCAGATTTTACACCAGACTGCTTCTCTTCCTTACTAACTAGCATGCTGCAGTTGCAGAAGCAAGGTTTATGTCTCCTTTTGTAGAAGAAAAAGAGAAAAGCTCAGTGCAATCAGCCATGTCTAGTGGGCAGGAGAGACAGAGAAGGCAAAGAATTTTCAAGGTAAAATGCCATCAGTTATACTGCCAAGACCTAAGATCCCAGATGGGGAGGGAATGCATTTCCCACTCCTTTTTTTTTTTTTTTTTTCAGCTTGCAGCCTCTCTCTTTTGTTTTTTAAATTAATTTTTGGCAGTAACATAACCCCTGGAATCCTGCCATTTACTGCTTTAAAAATTTTTCTTTAAAAGAGGGAGGGAGGCAGGGAGAAAGCGAGGGGTAGAGGGAGTATGAAAACCTGATGGAGCAGATTGCAGGGGTACATACCAAACACTTGTTCTGCAAAAATAATCTGTAATTTATTTTTGTGATGAGTCTGCTTTTATGTCAGGTCCTGTGGGAGAGGGAAGAAGACTGTTCAATAGGGATTATTGGCTATTTCAAAGTAGCAATGGGACAGATAGGCAGAACTAAACATATTGGTATTTTGCGGGGTTTCCTTAAAAGAAGGCTGTCAGTGTAACACGATCATTCCTTAAATCTTTAAAGCATGAAATGTTTATAGTTAAAAAGATGCAACCATGGCAACACAGATATATTAAAGTAGAGGAAAGACTCTTCTTGTTTTGGGCTGAATGGTTTCACAGATGCCGAGGAAAGGCCATGGCATCCTTGTTCTGCCTAGCAAGATACACCTTCTGGTCCAAAATTGACCCTGGCATTGATGTGGGCCATGTCTCTACCCCATTTTCATTACTGTTCCCTGGATAAACTGGGATGAGGGCAGGATTCTCTGCTTGCCTCCTTGGCACACCACAGAGCCAATCATTCCCCTAAAACAGTTTTGCCAGCTGCTGCCTGTGCCCCGGTGTTGTCTTTTCTCCAGCTCCTGAGTTTCCTCTCCTAAAAACAGTCCCCCTTACAATTAATATTGATAGATGTGAGCTTCCCCTTTATTATTTCCTGTTGTAATGGGTTCTTTTGGCTTTTCCCCAGTTGGTTTCAGCCCTGAGCCCCAGGTTGGCCTGGCCTGCTTCCAAGTGCTTGAGGAGGAAATGCGGAGTTTACCTTCATGTAGCACCACCATGCAATGAGATCTGTGACCTGTGGTCCATATTTTGGGAGGGAAGAGGAAGAGGGAGAAAAATGATTCTTGTGCAAAGGATATGGAGGTTTTTTGTCTAAATATACTGCACCGTGCACATCCTGATATTCTCAAGCAGGATATCTTTAAATGGATGCTGACAGCTGATTTATGCTTGGTATAGAGTTGTTTTTGAGGAAACATGTAAAAGAAAATGTGAAAGACATTATGGTAAAATATAAAAGGATCTGGTGTTTTCTTTAATTTCTTTAAGTGACCACATGGTTTTAAAATTTAAACATCCCCCTGCAGTGTTGAAAACTGTAGCAACAACATCATGTGTTGCACAAGACCTACTAAAATGACACCAAGGAGCAACAATAGTAAAACTCTCCTGCAGAAAGGGGAAGGAGACCACAGGTTGTCACACCATGCAGTCTCCTGCTCCAAACAGGCTCTACCACATCGCTCCAGTTCAATCACACTGTCTGTCTTCAAGAGCCAATGGGAACTTTCTTGAGCTGATTTGTAAAATGTACTTCTGAACTGCAGCGTGCTGCAGGTTGTGAAGCAGCAGCCTCCATTGTAGATCTATCAATGGGCAGATATGGAAGGACCACTCTCAAAGTGCAGAAATGCATCATGGCTTGTCCTTTTTGCATCTCTGTTGCTGATTCTACAGAAAATGTGGCGATCAGTGCTGGTAGTGGTGGGGTGTAGAGGAGCATATAGGTGACCTGGGTCACACCTGCTGGTCTAGCTTCACCCCAAAATAAGTGCCAGGCCAGTGGGACTGCTCTTGTCATGGTAATCATGGTGTGGGAAGAGACAACCGCTCTCCTGGCCTACCTAAAACACTAAGACACTACGAGACAGCCACATTAACTGAAGAGGAAGCAAGCAAGCAGTCCCACAAGCAGTGGGGTCCCTGCATTGCCCCCATCCCTGTGCCACGCCGTCCCTGTGAGGCCCCAGCTGCCGTGAGCTGCAGAGCCCATCCCTGCAGCACTGCAGAGAGATGTCTCACCCCCAGTGAAAAATGACATTCACTTCTCAGCTGCCTGTTTTCATACGTGCGCAGCCTCCACCTTATCTCTGAGGCATTTTTTGAATTCCCAGCATTGTAGTGTGCTCTCTTGCTCTCCCAGGCATCTCACATAACCGCCTGCCTCCCTGCCATGCTGTGTTAAGCAACTCTTTACTGTATGTCTGAGGGAAAGTCTGGAACAACCTTAATTTTCTATTTAAAAAGCAGCTGCTGGTTTCAGCAATTGTCCTAAGGAATGCTTTATAGTTGATCTGCGTTCTGATGTGTAATGTTACTGAGGACAGGATAAGCCAGATCTGGAGGTCTTTGAATAATACTGTATTGTGAGACACTTCCACCTTTTCTTTTGTGGCAGACAGAAAGTATGTGTCACTGGAGAAGGCAAGGTTTTCAATTAAGTTCACCAAGTGTGTATTTAAATTTTAGGATCATACCATATGTGCCTCAGAAAATTGAATATTTAGGGTTTTTTTTTTACACGGTTCTATTAAAGGATTAGGAAATATTGGCATCATTAAAACAGGCAAGGAAACATTTATTAGACTGTCAAAAAGTATTACAGCCTCAGATAAATCCACCATTGCTCTGCCTCAGATCCCACTTTACTGTAATTCAGGGCAATGGCAAGGACCGTGAAGCAATAGAAGAGTTACTGAGACAGCTAGCATGCTAGGGTGAAATAACAGGCTGATGCTTCACCTTCGAAAAGAAGTTGGACTTGCGTATGTTGGGAATGTCACCCTTACCAAACAGGTGGGACGTATTACCAGACACCTTTGGAGTTTCCTTGTTATCCTTTGCTTCTGTGATTGCTCTAGCAACACAAACATGTTGAATTGCATCAGCTGAAAAGTTGGACTTGGAATTCAAAAATGGATATCTAAAAGTCATTCAGAAATGTTTGGTATTAAAACAAAAACAAAACTGATGAAAGAACTTCTGTTTCAAGCAGAGATTCCCAGAGCAAGATCTCTATAAAATAAATTCATTTTCTCTACTCTTTTAAATGTAGTACTGGTGAACAAAAATTGATTAATTACCTCTTGGTTTTAACAACTGCTCTTCATAAAAAGAACCTTGTTATGAAGAATATATTTTAAAGAAGAAAAATGCATAATAATTGACTTAACTGATAGTATTACATCTTTCTCCTTTATAACATTATACTTCTGAGAATCTGCTTTGTGTTGGATCTGTTGTGAGACAGGGCTGCGCACAAGGTTTTCAAGGACTATTTTAGGTTCTACATGGAGGAGAAAGAGCCCTGGTAGCCTTTAAAGAGTGAAACTGGAATGTGGAGACTGTTATACTGGATTATGTCCATCATCCATCTCGTTTAGCATCCCACATCTGAGAGCTGTCAGTGCCAGATGCTTCAGATGAAAGTGTAAGAAACTTGCAGACAAGAGATCATCTTGATTACTGATAGCTATGGTTCCCCTTAAGCTCTGGAGAGTATGTTTTAATACCTCTTCCCAAATGCTTGTGCTTGATGTTTTCAAAGTTTACATAAGCATCCATCCCTTTCTGAAAGTTCTAAAATTTTGTATTTTAGGGTCTGCCTATGGGAACGGATCCCATGGTTTAATCCTGTCTTGTGTGAACATTTTTTTTCAGTACTGTTCCGATCATTCAATTTCATGTAAACCTTCTTGTGAGGGAAGATAAAGAACAGAAGCTCTTTACATAATTTCTTCCTATAAGTCAGTGTTCCATGTACATTTTACAATGCCCTGCTTTTTGTCACTGTTCTAAGCTGAAAACCTTGAACCTTATAACTAGAAGAACAAAACAGTAGATTGAAGGGAAATATTGCTCACATTTTTAGTGGGCTGGACTATTTGAAGCACACAGACAAATATTTAAGTATTCTTCTGGAATGGAGCTTAAGTCAGTAAAAGAGTTGAAAAAAAAGAAAAAAGTAAAAAGCATTTTGGCTCAACAGCAGTCAATATATAAATTTGTCTCAGATTTTTTTTTTTTTTTTTTTTTTTTTTTTTTTTTCCATCTGGGAAACTGACAATACAGTAAAATTCTTGTTGATTGAAACATGATAGCAACAACAAAGTTTTGTTTTTACTTTGCTTCATATGACAAAAACTCAGAAGAATTTGGTTTTGGAGGGGAGAAGAATTACTGAAGACCAGAAAGTTTAATGTTTTCTTGAAAGGAATGTTAGAATTGGATCTTTCACATTTTTCAGAATGAAACAACAACAAGAAACACCAAAAAAATCACCCTAAGTAAGGGAGCCAAAATCAGTACATACACTTTTCATATACTCAGAGATTGCTTATCCTGCTTTACACAAATAATGCACAACAGAATGGGAAAGAGCAAAGAGACTATGAGACGTGTGTGAAAGATTCAGTGTAGCAGATGTAACTTTGACATGGTGGCAGATTATTTCTAGAGAATAGAGATGACTAAAGCACAGATATTTGATGAGTTGCCACTGCCAATTTAAATTATAATTCTTACTGCTTCTGTGGCTTGATTTTTTTTTTTTTTTTTTGTGTCTGGGGAGGAAGGGGGTTGGGGATTTTATTTTTGGCAGAATGCCTTTACAGTGAATAGAAGTACATAGTAATTAGGGAAAGCAAAAGCAGTCAATGAGACAAAACTTTATAACTAAAACCTTTGATGCCTCTATTTTTTACCTGCCATGTTTCTTGAAATTATGCGAACTATTGTCAATTACTTTTTCACGAGTTATGCAAATAGGTCAAAACCCCAAAGATCATTTGTATTGGGTGTGCAGACATTCTGGAAATCAAACTCCCCCCCCCCATCCCCCCCCTAATGCTCTGGTTAATGTTAAGTTTCATGTGAATGATATATCACTGCACTTGGGGTCTCCTGGCTTCACACTGAAGCCATGCAGGCAGAAGCCAACACTGATTTTCTGATGGTGGAAGTAGGAAAGCTATCTCTCTGAAGGTGCTGTGTGTTTGATATGTCCAAACAAGGCCATGTGAAATCTGGGAAATTGATTATGCCTTTAGCAGCTTGTTACTGGTTTTCTCTGTGCCATTGCTACTGGTGTGAACTAAAATTCAGCATATTTTTGTAGTTTCTATTCCAGCTTAGGCTACAGCTGGTCAAAGGTAGCTTAGCTTTCATCCAAAGATGGGCACTTTTGAAGAATAAAACCATATTTATTGTTCAGATTTTACTGACCCATGCAATATTCAGAAATGTTCTTGGAATTGTATAACAAACACAGAACAAGAAAGTCTTCTGACTTGAGTGTTTAAAACCCACCTCTGTCCCACTATGAAAGCAGGTAAAAAAGTGTTTACTTCATACCTCTTCCCTCAAGTTATTGTTATATTAAACAAGCTTTGACTGCTGGGAGCATTCATATTAAAAAAGGGAAAGGTTTACAATATGGTAAGTAATAGCTTCAGTGGGGTATGAGAATATTTTAAACTAAGCAAATAGTTAACTTCATTTTTGCACACTCTGGAAAGGATATTTAAACTGTTTTGACATGTCCAGACGCTCGTTTTAGAATCATAATCTTTCCAGACATTACTCAATCCACCTGACATTGGAGAAGTAGGATTTGTCACCGGTTCCTGATCTAATGTGTTTTCATGCTGAATTCAGAAACTCTTAACTCTATTAATGCTAACTTGTTCATACTAAAAATATACTTTTTCCAGAGCCCAGCCTGTGCCAGTAGACTTTACTTGAGGGAGAATGTGCAACATGATACAAATGGGAGACGTTGTGAGTGGAGCTGTTAGGGGATCCCTCCATCAATGTTAACTTAACGTAGTCACTTCTAACTATCTTGTCATGAGTAAAACCTTATTGTTTCAGATATCTGCAGTTTTGTCTTTGGTAAGAAGCAATTTTCCATGCTGGTTTAGGGGAACTCATTAGGAGTTGTTAGTGAGTAAAGGTTGCATTCTTGTTATCCTACAAAACTGCACAGCTGTGCTGTTTTAACAAATTATATTTAAAGTGATATACACCAGACCTTTTTATGGCAACTTTTGATTTCCAGGAAATCAGATCTGGTCTTACTATGGAAAAGGTTTTCTTAGATGTGCTATGGAAACAGAGAGCTACAGCATGGCCAAAGCCAGGAGCACCTTTGGAGACTGTCTTCTCAAACCCTCTCTGCTTGAGCAGGGTCAACCAGAGCCGGCTGTCTGGGGTCATGTCCAGGTGGGTTTTCAATATTTCCAAGATGGGAATGTCACAGTCTCTCTGGGCAACCTATGCTAGTGTTTGGATATCTTCATGGTATAGAAGTTTTTTCTTAATTTTTTAGTTAAATTTCCTTTGTTTCAGTCTGTGCCCATCACCTCTTGTCCTGTCACTGTGTACCGCTGAGTTTCAACAGTTTGATTCCTTCCCTCAGGTGTTTATACGCATTGATAAATCACCATGGACTATCGTTTATTCAGACTTCTCATGCTGCTCCCTCCTCTCAGGACCCTGTCCTTCATCTGGGTCGTCTCATAGCTGCTCAAAGTTGTGTTGCCCCTGAACTTCACATTCCCAACCAGATCTCCTTTGTAGGTATGAGACTCAACAGGACATCTCCATCTGTCAGCTCTTTGATCACCTGTGTAAAAGAAGTTGTCATCAATGCACTCCTGGACTTCACTCACGGCACTTCAAAGTGCCCCACCAGGCTGATTTCCCTAGAAAAGTGCAATTGCTTGCCCCACTGTGCAGCTCTCTCAATGTGCAGGACGGACCTCTCCTGTCCCAAGGCCCCTCCTGCCCCTTTGTCCCATGCCCATTGCTTGCAGCCCAGGCCACCCCTTCCTCTCATGATCATGTTTGCTCCCTGCTGAAAGCTCTCTGTTTCAGGTTGGCTGCCTGTAATTACATAGCTTGTAGGTAACATGAAGTTGCAGCTTACTGGGGAAAGCGTAGTCTTAACATGTGTTATCAGGTTAAGGTAAGCCCTAGATTTCCTTTTAGCTTCCAACCTGAAACTGCAGGCTGCTTTATATTTGTCTGCACTCCTGTGGGCCTATTACAGTAATTTATCAACAAAGGTGAATGTAAAAAAAACATTACTTTATCAACAAAAAATGTGTCGGTCCCACTGAGATGGTTCTCTGGGATTGTTATTTTGAACAGCCCTTTTGCCATAAAATCCTAATGCTTGGTTAGATTTTGCCTCGGTTCTGCTACTTGAAGAAAACACTCTGTGAACGTATGGACATATGTTGGGAGAGGTATAGGATTTCCCTCAAACAACTATATCAACGCAAAAATGATTTATGCGCTACTTCCATTCAACATGTGGTTTTTGGCTTCTTTAGACTTAGGACTTAACAAAGTCTGTTTCCCCCCATCACACAGACTTATTTATTTCTTCTTTGCATACCCCGAATGAAGAGACTTCAGAATCCCAAACAGTGAAATAAACTTATCTAAGAGCTGACTTCCTTACGCTCTGCTCTCTCTGGAACAAAATGGTTCAGGGCCACTCTTGACTATTTCACCTTTTTGTGGCTTGAAAAAGTTCCCTCCAGTTTAATCTCCTTAATCCTCATTTACTTTTGCAACCACTTCCTGCTAAGTCAGAGAAAAGATCTCTTCCCTCTCCAACAAAGAAAATATTTTTTTTCTTCTATTATTTTTCTCTCTAGGAAATCAACTGTGCTGCCCTAGCCTGAGCTGTTGTGATGGGCCCATGGCTGTGGCTGTGATAAACCATCTGCCAAGCTGCTGGTGGAGTGAAACGTGTGCTGCACTCCAGGGCAGGGGTGAGTGTATGGCCTGCAGTGACAGCAGAATTCCCAAACCTCAGAGGACATGCTTCTGTCGGTAGCCATTAGGGGCAGGCCCTGCTCCATGGTGGCTTGGGGCAACGTCATCTGGCTTGTTATGGGATATCTGCGTGGTGAGCTGACGGCCAGCCCCTGCCTTCTTCAATCTAGTTAGGGTTCAGTGGGCCCTGCTCGTGAGGTGTTGGACACGAGCACAGGGATTTGGTGGGACCTTGTCAAGGACATGGTGGGGACAGAGGGCCAGACGAATCAGAGCCTTGTGTAAGTAGTGAAAAGATCACAAGTGTGTGTTTGGAGCATCGGCATCATTGTTTTAATTGGGCTTTTGTTACTGCAATGTGTGTGCATTCACTGTGCTTTTCCACAGTCAGCACTGTGGCTGCCAGCCACCGCTCCTGTGACATGCTTCTGATTATGCCTGGCGTCAGCACGAACGCTGCCTACAGTGCTGTGTAGTGCTTCCAAGAGTGTTAGCATGGACGGGGGGGGGGTTAGGGGGGGTAAGGGATCAGAAATGCAGAAGTGGCCTGAATGTCTGAAACGACTGAAAACAAAAGGCTGTTGCAACCTGCCATTTCGTTCAGCTCAGCAAAAGCTGCTCACAGCAAGACACTGAGCCCTTTCCCTCCACAGGGCATGTTAGTCCTTTGCTCTGAAGTATGTATTTATGAGAGGATCACACTCGTGCCTGGCTCCCACAATCATGATTGTAGGGAGGTCTTCAGGTGGTATTCCACAAAGTACTGAGGTGTGCCATCTGCTGAGCAGGGGGCAAGGAGGGTCTGCTAAGGGTGATGCTGGCCATGAGAGGGGTAACGTCAGACAGCCACCACAGAGCTCTAGTAGTCACCTGACTTTGGCTCCTGCTGTGTTTTTTGAGCATCCAGCTGGTCCTGGTCAGGCTGTGCCAGAAGACACCTGGCAGCGGGGAGGACGGGTGCTGGCCCCTGCCCCAAGGGATATCAGACTGATGATCTGGGGGAAACAAAGCTGGCTCTTTGTTCACCAGGTGTGTGCTGCCCAGCAAGGAGCAGCTCTGGGGTCAAGGGCAGTAGAGTTTCTCTGACACAGCCAACTCAGCAGTGTTGTTAACAGACTATGGGAGAAGATGTGTCACTTTTCCTGAAGAAAATAAAGCAGCTTTTCTTAGAGGAGCTGAAGGGGAAGGCAAAAATTAAAATTTGTATGGGGGAAATCCACATCCTTCCCAAAATGAAAGAAGCAGGCCTTGCCAACAGGAAGCTCCTCAGCTGCAAACTGCTGGAGAGATGTGGAGTATTGTATGTGCTTGTCCTGTTCTTCCAGGACTTTCCTGGCACCTGCTCTTGGCCAGGGCTGGAGGCAGGATGTTGGGAAAGCTCAGCACCCACCCAGGAGATCTGTCCTTGTGTTTGTGATCTCTGAGTTTGAGTGATTTGACTCTCACAGAGGAGACATAATGTGGCTGCTGTCAGCGTAAGCATGTTACTGATCACCGTGTTTTGTCTCCAACTCTCATCCTGGCGCACCTATCATCCTGGTTTTTAGTGCAGTATCCTCTTGCTAAGTCATTTGCCATGAAATAACTGTTTCTTCCCATCAGGGAAAAACAGGATGTGAAGCAAATCACAGCAGCCTGCATCCCATTACCATCAAGAGCAGGGCTTTTCAGGCATGCAAATCCAGTCTGCCCATGACCATTAATTTAACATACCGTGATTCTACACTTCCCTCTCCTATCTCACATCTATTCATGTTTATTCCTCCTGGATGACATGTTACCAGGCCTCCCAGTTGTGCAGTAAGCTGGGGACAGCTAAAATAAACAAACATCCTCTCACCCATGAGCACACTCACACCTCTTCTGGTCCTTGGATGGTTTCAGAAATGAGCCCCTGGCTTCCTACCTCCTCTTTGCCTCCTATGAGTAACTCCCATGGATTCAAAGGGACAAACTCTGATGATCATCAGCGTAGAGCAGCATAGGAAAGGTAAGCCTCACAGAAAGGCTGTAAATATTTTTATTGATGGAAAATGAGAGACTTAATCTACCTTCCTTTTATTTGTCCCCTGTCTAGTAATGGAAACACACTGCAGTATGTTTCACTATTATTTTCATCAGACAATCCTCAGGTACTTGTGTAATTTTCTTCTGATCAGTGCCGATTTTACCATCACACAATGTGTCAACATACTCTAGAAAGGGGCCCTGCCTAAAGGAGCTTATACCACAAATGTGGCAGAAGGCGGTAGGAGGCAATTTTCTTATCCTTCAGTTATAAACGTGAAACTGAGGTGGAGACATATTGTCCTGAGAAAGGGCTTTTAGCCAGTTATTCTCAGGCCCTGTGCCAGAAGCTCCAACAAAGGACCACCCTCCTGCCTCATGTATCAGCCTCTGCCTTGTCTTCCCTGGGCCAGGGTTACCTCCAGGCCCCCAGGCCATGAGTATCTGATGGCCTTGGTGCCTGTGGCATGAACTTTTGGGGGGCTGCACTGAATTACGGTGCCTCAAGGAAGGATAAAAGCCCCAGGAGCATGAAGAACTGTTATCCCTATGGCTTCATATCCACCTACACCTGCATGTTCACGATCTTTGAGACTCATGGCCTATAACTGTGTGTACGTTAAATATCCTCTGCTAGTCATCCCACTTTTCCCCTGCCTGCAGTATATGCTCCTACCCAACCAAAATTAATTTCCCCAGTAGCAGGAACCTGAATGATTATCACTGAGAGAGCAGTTAAGACACTCAGTTGCCTTTGGTAGAGTAAACCCTTCAGAGACATGAGTAAGTAGAAGACAGCTACATGGCAGATGTTTATATATATGCACACACGCACATATACACACACTCTCCCTCTCTAATTTCTTGACACATGGAGAGCAGCAACACATGCAGCACACTTTGTATTGTACGTCAACTTCAAACATAGCCCAAATCAGCCGTGGAAATGGCAGCAATTATGGTAAGCTGAAACCAAACAAACTGCAGCAACCTAATAGTTTCAATGGCAGAAAAAAAAATCCCACATCGCCCAGCTGCAGGAGCTGATAGGAAGACAAGCCTCAAGGCAGCTTATGGTTTCCTGGCTGTCATCAGCTAGCAGCTTGGATACTTGATATAATGAATAATCAGTGTTTGAACTGATGGAAGTGACCTTAAAACATGCTGGGGAGAGGGAAATTTTCACAGTGTGCATTGGGCAGTGGAAATTGTGGTTTGAATACATTTGCATGGTAAATGTTTTTACTACAGGGTGAAATAAAAGTAGAGCGAAAATAAAGGCTGTAGTCACTACATGGCTAAAATATTAATTTATATATGAAACCAGAGCAGGAGCCCTCTAGATGACAACAACAGTTAAAGTAGATGTACACTGCAAGTCATCCCTCTCCTGAGGCTGTGAAAAAAAGGTCTGTATTTATAACAAAGACAGCAAAATCAATCAGGTGAGAAGCAGGAGGGAAAGTCTTCATCTGGCAACTGAATAAAGGCATAAAATTTATCTTCTTAGCAGTGCATTACCGGCACAGAGAGAAAGACTTTTCATTCCTTCCTCCTCTCCCCAAAAGGATGTCAGATACCTGTCTAATGTGGCAGTAAAGGGCAGGAGCTGACCACCTCCAACTCCACCTCAACTCTATTTTAACTTCCACCTCCACTTCCACCTTTACTTCCATCTCCACCTCACTTTCACCTCCACGTCCACTTCCACCTCACCTCCACCTCCACCTGTTTTCTCGTTCCTGTGGCTCAGTGTTGTGACAGGGACAGTGGGCAGCTTTCAGGCTGCTATTGAGCTGTAGTGTGGGCTTAGGACTGTGGGTGAAAAGCCCAGGAGGAGCCCAGTGGTGCCTTTGTGCAGGGCTGAAAAGAGGGAGCTAGTCAGCTTTCCGGACACCCTTGTATCTGCTGCAGGCATCTAGCCTGTGAAGAACCTGGCAAGACCGCACTCACCTTGTGCCAAGACTTCTGTGAAATCGTGTTTCTGGGTTGCTTTGTCCTTTTTAGCTTGCCTGGTCACTATCCAAAAGCCAGACTTTGAAGGAAAAAACTAACCCCCTCTGTGCAGTTGTTACAACCAGGACAGTTAACATCCAACAGAGACTTTTAGAGGCATAAAGAAGCAAAAGAAATGAGCTGTACTGGCTTGGAGAAAGGTTTTCTTCATATACCTCTCCTCCTCTTCCCAGAACTGCTGCCTTTTAATTAAAAAATGACCTCTTGGGAAATTTGGAAAATGGACAGATTTTTTTTGCTGAGAGACCACCACTCACTTTTCCCTCTTCTGCCTCCTTAGTTTGGGTTAAATTTAAAGGAAATAACTTGAGGTTTGGAAACAAATATCTCTAGAGAGCAACTCAGTAGTATGGTGTGGCATGAAGCCAATAGCTGTAGAGATCATCTAATTTGAACCGATGCAGGTAAAGAAAAGCCAGGGAAACTGAACCAACCCCTTTCTATAGGCATTGCTACTGACCTGATTTTATACTGCTTTTCTCTACAAGGCAGTGTGCAGCCACTTCAAAGGGGTCTAGACCAGTTTTTTTTTTTTTTTTTTTTTTTTTTAAGGTATTCTGCACTTAGTCTGCAGGCTCACAGAGGCAGCTGCCCACAGTGTTGTATGCTGCTACCTGTTTGGGTATCTCTCTTTGCCCTCCAGTGATTTGGGGTATTTTAGCTCCCTAGGCAAAAAGAAAACATGCCCTGCACTTTTACCATGAAACTGTCAAGTGCATAAGCTGCTACACAAAGGTATCTTGAAGCAGCTGGTGTCGTGTCAAGTTTGCACTCTGCTTGCCCCAAATCAGCTTATTCGTTTACCTGGCTGCACTGGCAAGAACATTACTGTACATGGACAGAAAGGTCTTTGTGGTTGGTGAGGAACAGTGAACATAGCACAGGTCCGTACCCATCCTAGAAGAAATGGTGTTTTGCAGAAACATATTTAAGGAGAATGGCAGGGTTTCTTTTTTCCTTTTCTGCTCTCACCGCAGATGCTCTGCATCACCATCAAAATGTTTCCCATACTTACCTAGTGGTAACATTAGAGCCTGTGATGTGGGAGAGTGAGGGTGAGAGTCTGATACTTCTTCAAACTTCCCAGGCCACAGCAGAAGTCACTGTACCAGCAGAGAGCTGTGCTGCTCCACCTCTTAACTTCCAGGCTTTGGCTGGGTTAAAAATAAAGCCTGGACGTTGGGCTCCTCAGACACAGCCCTCTTTTCAGCAGGAGTGTCTTTACCTTGCCAGAAGTAGGGGTGATAGATTTGATGAGGACCACAGACCCTTGGCAAACGGGCTGCTGCTGCACTTGCCAAGCCTGCTGCTGAACTGGGCTGAAGTGAGGTTTCTGCACTGTGGTCACGAAGGACATGATCCACAGAGAGGCTCTAAACCGACCGATCACAGCGCCAGTCTGCCTGGTAATTTTAAAGGATAAATAAAACATTTTGAACAGGAAATGAAGAATATGCACAAGTGAAATTCCCCTGCGCTCCCCTGGCTTGCCTTAATGTCTCTTTTATACCTCTGAGTTGTTGCCCTTCACTCCCACTGTACAGGACCGTATCCTGTCAGAAAGAACAGATACGTTTACCCAGGCAATCGCGTGTGGGTAAAAGAACAGGAATCCATATTTTCTTCACTTTGCTAAGCCCATCCACTCAAACATTCCATGTCTGGCAGGTAGGAAAAAAAACAACTGTACTCCTGGGAAAAATCCTCTACCCACCCACAAAATCTCTGTGAAGTGTAAACAAAGCAGAAGGTTGCAAAATCCTCTGTGTGTTTATAGCAGACAAGTGTAAAAAGAGCAGCTCCTTGCTTCTTGTCCTTGCTTCCCAATCCAGAGGAACAAGGCTTCAAATGATTTTGCAGGAATATATTGTGCCAGGAGGCAGTGAGTGACGCTGGGGAAGCTGAGCACTCGTTATCTTAATGATGCACCAAGCCTGGAACATTTAAAAAAGCAGATGCAGTCTTTGGAAAAACCACAAAACAGGCAAAAATGTATGTGCTCATCTTCCAATCTGGTCAAAGGAGACAAGTCATTTGAAGTCCTTCTTTAAGAATACTCTTTTTCACTGTAAAATAGAACGCTACAATTCTGGTGAAAAGCTCTCATGAAAACCAAGTGTTACCAGAATGCTATTTTTGTGAAGGAAAGCCTGTTGCTTACTTTACTAAAATCTCATGTTTCCACAAAAATTGTCAGGTTGGCAGGTCTTCCATGAATTAAGTATTTCCCTTTCCTACCACAAAGTATCAACACCAGCTACCTGGATGCTAGTTCATTTTTATTATTTTGGTCCATTTTAAGAAATAAAAAACAACCACAATTTAAAAGTTAAATCTGGTAATAAAAATGAATTAATTGACGTATATGTCCATCCAGCACACATGAAGCACTGAGTCTTCAATTCTGAATTACTAGTAGGCTCGTAAGTCTGTCATTAAACCTCTAAGTGTATACACAAACATCTATTTTTTTTTTTCTTTTAGTTACAAAACATGGGATAAGGCAATAATTTTAAGAGGCCAGATTTGTCAATGCAGTTTTTATTGGATTATGAGTCAGGTGAAGCAACAAACAGTAAAAGAAAGTGTCTGGCAAGCACTCCTGTGGATAAACACATAGAAGCCATGATTTGTGGTGACAGGTGTTATATTAAAAGTAAAGATACCGAGGCCATAAGTATGCTGTGATCATCTACAAGTATAATGAATTTTCATAGGGATAACTATCATCCTCAAATTCCTATCAGCAGCAAATCACCTGTGCTTTGCTGCTTATTGGTTTTGATGCACGTAATTCTCCCAGTAAAAATGTTTATGCAGCCAGTGAAAACTCACACATGATAACATGGGATTTAGGTGACTGGCTACCCACCTGAATAACAAGCAGGGAGCAGATTAAATTAACTTTTTCCAAATAGCTTGAAGCATGAACATAATTCTGCCAAAGCATTCAACGCATACTTGCAAGTAATACATTCAGGAAAAGGCAGGCCTGTTTTGTAAGTAATTTGCTAAGGAAAACAAAAGCCTAAGCAACGACTTTATAATGTAATTTAGGGGCTTAATGATGCAGATAAAGATCTGGTGGGAGATTTATGCCTGTATGCTTTCTTAAAAATCTCAAAGGATGTCCAATTTACAACCATAGGTTGCTAAACACTTTTAAGCTTTGGTCTTAGTTTCAAAATACGCATAAATTTGCAACAGAGCGTTTGACCTGGGTGATCGTGTAGCTCCATACTTCCTACCAGTCTGTACAGGTGTGAGAAACCGTGTGACACATATTCTGCAACATATTGGTTCATATCCCTGCAATGATAGAAACACTAGCATTCTAAGTGGTTTGGCAGGAAAACAACACAAAGCAAAACAACAATCTGTCCAAAGCAGAACCATGAATATGAATTGAGGATGGAATCTGTAACCCCTTAGCAGAGCTATATATTAGGGGAAAACCAAACAAACAGAAAATAAAACAGAAGAAAATTCTGTTCCTGCAGAAGAAAAATTAGGAAAGAAATAGATTCACTTTTATAGGTGTGCTTAAAAACTGAAGGGTTACAAGGGGATTGTCATTAGAAGAATAAGTAATTTCCTTCAGTAGGTGAACCCTGAACGTGCAACTGAACTAAAGCAGTCTTTCTTACAGAAAATTCATTCCAGTCTTTATTCTAGATGTTAGAGTTAAAAACAAAACAAAACAAAACAAAAACAAGCAAACAAACAAAAAACATAAAGGAAAACACAACAATATAATTTCTATGAAAATCTTATATCATTTTTCACAGGAGTTGTATGAACACGTAAACGGTACAACAAAACTTGCTTGGTAGCATGAGCACTGAGTATTTCAGCATTACTTTGGCTAAAGCTCTGGCATGCAGCTGAGCTACCACAAACCATGCCATTTGAAATCAAAATGAAAGTCTATGCAGCCTTTTATATCTCTCAGTAGTTCTGACTACTGGGCCATCATAAAGAAGCAAGCCAACACAGGAAGACCCAAACATTTACTTTAGCAGTTAACCCTTCAACAGTATTTTTTTTTTTTTCAGAAGAGCACTGTTTTAAGACAAATTTCTTGTGAGGTCTTTAAGGTAAATCAGATATATTTTTCTAGTCTTCTGTTCTGTTTTTGTTTGGTTTTGTTTTGTTTGTGTCATTTTTAAAATTATTTTTAATTATTATAAAAAAACTTTCTTCTGAAGCAGAAATAGAGTTTTTCCATGGCTATTTTCCCTGCAGAGCTTGTTCTTGCCCTGATGAAGCTTACCAACAGCCCCTGCTTCCCCCGCTCAGTGCCAGCATTGTCCAGTATGATAGATAAGGGGTCGGGCTGTGGGCTGCAGGCGCATTCACAGCGTGCCAACATCTGGAATTCATTCCCAGCTGGAGTGGACTGTGAACGCACTAGGCAGACAGGATCCTATAACATCTCTCCTGTCCCAGCCCTAGCTGCCTCAGATGGCCAGATAATGAGAGCACAACTGTGAGTGAAAGTGTTTATGTGTTTATGTGACCACAGGTATGTGCTTTTTTTGCCGCTGGTAACTCTGCAGATGGTGAGCGGGGATGTCGTGGGGCGGTGGCAGAGAGGGAGCAGCGTGCTGGGGTGGGCACTGGTTGTGGTAACCACCTGTGCTTCCTGCTTGGGAAACCACTTTGACCTAGAATATATTTACAAGAACAGGAGCATCAGCTAACAGCCACTAGCTAAGTGGAGTTATTTTCTACGTGTTTTTCTTTTCCAACTAATTTTTGAATAAGAGCAATATCTCTTGAATTGTCCCACCGAACGGTGTGAAACCATTTCACTAATTCAAAAACCACACATCATCAGAAATCCTTGCCAAGGTTCATGTGAAAGTGTGACTCCCTGTCTGTGCTGTCCCACTGGACCAGAGCAGTGGACATGGGAAGTACCTTCCCTGCAGCAGCTGGAGTCCCACTGTGTATGCAGTAGAGCTGCCTGACGAGCCAACAGTAATCCTCAAAAACAACAGTAAAACATGCCTCTTGCAGTTCCTCCAGGAGAGGGAGGGCTTGGGATATGTCTTCTGGATGTCATCACTCAACAGCGACAGTCTGGACAGTAGCAGTGAAAAAAATATTGCTCAGAAGCTTTTGTAGGCTACAATTCGGTGGCACACAAAAAAAATCATAGAACGGTTTGGGTTGCAGGGGACCCTAAAAATCACCTGGATCCAACTCCCTGATATGGGCAGGGACACCTCCCACCAGGCCAGGCTGCCCAAAGCCCCATCCAGCCTGGCCTTGAGCATAGCCACAGCTTCTCTGGGCAGCCCGTGCCAGGGCCTCACCACCCTCTGAGTGAAGAATTTCTTCTGAATATCTAATTTATGTCTATTCTTTTTTTAGTTTAAAACTATTATTCCTTCTCCTATCACTCCACTCCTTGATAAAGAGCCCCTCCTGCTTTCTTTTAGACCCCCTTTCAGTACAGGAAGGCTGCAGGGAGATCTCCCCAGAGCCTTCTCTTCTCCAGGCTGAACAACCCCAACTCCCTCAGCCTGTCTTTATAGAAGAGGTGCTGCAGGCCTTTGATCATCCTCGTGGCCCTCCTCTGGACACATTCTAAAACATCGATGTCCTTATGCTGGGGGCCCCAGAGCTGAACACGGTGCTCCAGGTAGGGGCTCAGGATGGCAGAGTACAGGGGGAGAACCACCTCTCTCCGCCTCCTAGCTACATATCTTAGATATGTTCATGACCTTTGTGACTGTAGCTGCTGAACACATCATGGACTTCAACATCCTTGTACCCTCAAATACACTGCAGGAACACTTGCCAGTACTCCTTGTCCCATTCAGTGACACCACAGCTGCGCCTTTGATTGTGTGTAAGTGCAGCCCTGGGGCCAGGAGTCAGGGCCCATCACATCATCTGCCCATATGAAACACATTGGGGATATCTTTGTCTTGAGCACTCCTGGGGACCTGAGCATGTACAATGTCATCGCTGCAGTGCAAGATCACGTAACCCAGCTGTAATGTGGAGCACCAGAGAAATACAGCCCCTAAGGCACATGGTCACTGTGGATAAGAAAGAAGGCAAACCTCAGTCTCCCAATTGCTAGACTAATGCCAGACTCTTGCTCTCCTTTTACCTTTTACATGTGCCAGGAAGCTGCAAGTCTGTGGCATCTCCAAAACGTGTGCTGATTCATCTATGCCACAAAGCACTGGAGATAGGAGTGAGAGGAACTAGTTGGGACGTGCTTAGAAACTGGCTTTGTTTATTTTAATACACTTTAAAATATTCAGTTATTATATATATATATATATATATATATATATACACACACTAATTTCCTTGAAAAGGAATGTGCACGTATTCTTTTGCCTTTTTAAATTATTGCAGATTATTTTACATGCAACAATTTGCTGATTTCTTTTGGTTAACCAGTTAACTATGTACTGATATTTCCAAGAGATAAGAGATACAGCTGGGTTGTAACAGGTCCAATGAGATAGAGCTAAAAACTTGAATTGCAGAAGTTGTGATGTATATTAATATACTTACTATCAGGCATAATACAATAAATTTAAATATCTTATGTTTCTGAGCTAAATATCTGCCTTTGAGCATTAGCTTATTTCATTTTTCTTTCCTACTCAGAATAAAAACGGAAAGGTAACCTTACACTGAAATTGCTCCAGAACCTGTTTTGTCAGCCATTAAACAGATCATTATTCCAGATTCATTATTTTCTGTTCCTTCTCAACTTTCATTATATATAAATAATAGAAAAATAACTTTCTCCCTCCAAAAACCACTCTGGCATGAAACTCTCATAAACTTCCTAGAGTGTGTAAGAGCAATAACAGATAACAGTTACTAAAAGAAATATTTTAAACGTCATATAAATTTTGTTAAACAATTTAATTGGCAATAGAAATGGGAAAATGCTTCTTAACATTCTACTTTATCTAGTAATGCAGAAATCAAAGGTATAAATCACAATAATATATGTCATTATGGTGTGTTGACATACAGTTATTTTAGATATCTACTTCAGTCACTTTGCTTTTTAGAATAAAGCTTTCATGGCACGTATTGAACTAAACTTCCATAATCCTTAGTTTACTAGTGCTAAGAGCATCCTTAGTTTACTAGTGCTAAGAGTCTAGGTAAGCCTGTCTATTTATGGTTTAAAGGTCAGACTATATACATACATACATACATATATATATATATATATATTTTTTTTTTCCCTGCCAAAAGAAAGGTTTTAAAGTGTTATTCACTTCTGACACTTCCTCTTACAAGTATGTCAGATTGATATCAACATACGTGTCTCATCTATGGATGTGGTTGCAATCCTGTTTTTAGATGCTGATCAATGAAGGTATTGGGTTTCCATCCTGAAACTATATGTGGAACTTGCTTTTTAAAATTAGCTTAGCTTAGCAAAAAAAATAAATAAATAACTCATAACATATGATTTAGTGTTGTTGACCAGTTATTGGATTCTTAACTCTGCATTGTTACATCTGTTGTTGAACTGGTTCTTCAAGCTTTTATTTAAGACTGCCAGCAGGCAACAAGTTTAATGTCACCATTTTTAGATTTCAGAAGATCAAGATCAATATTTTTAGTGTGAAGCATGTTTATTTAGAACCCATTGGGAATTAAGTAAATACAAATATGCTGGAATAACCCACTGAATTCAACTGCTACATCTTGGATCCAGCATTGAAATTGTGGCTGGGTACTTTGAAGATACACTTGTAAGGTTCCTACTGTTTTGAAAAGCAATATTCTAACATTCAGACTATTCAGAATAAAAGAACAGTAGTGGAAGAGTAAGTGAGAAAGACAAATGAATTTCAGGATATTTCATATGATTTGGAATTTGCAAGAAAAACAGCATCAGAAAGGATTATACAGTGAGTATGGAGCATCGGAAAGTTCAATGAATAGTTGTACTTGCATTATGGCGATAGGACTATGTTTTTTTTTTTTTTTTGTTTGTTTGTTTGTTTGTTTTTGTGGACTTTATTGGATTCTCAGTGTTTCACAAACTGGCAGAGCACTTGAACTAGGGGTGAAAAATTACTTGTGCTCATTTGACAGTGTAGTGAATGATCCTCTTGAAAAATTATGTGATTATAACATAGAGTTTACCACAACATGATAGGTACATGAAGGATGCATTAAGGGGATGGGTCCTAAGGCATCTCCCTCCTTCCCTTGCAGGTAGACATTGGAAGGTCTCATTCACCTGGTGTGCTCTGAGCAAGTGGTGGCTTCTGCAGTGACATGTCACTGGATGGCACCACCTGAAGGCTCAACAAGACCTCCTGCTGGAAAATACTTACAAGTGCTGATTGTTTCCTTTTGACTCTAAGCCACAGTCTTTGTTACTTGCCAAGGGAGGCTCAGGAAGGTGAGGAAATGTTGCTGAGCACCAGAATGCCTGAAGCAACTGGATTCATTACATTAAACCGCTGCACATAAACTGGCAAAAAGGAGCTTGGAATGGTGGAGGGAGAGAAATCAAGTGCATGCGAAACCAAGTGTGGTATGGTCATGAGTAAAGAAATAAGCAAGAGAGAAATCTGGGTAGGTTGGGCTGCAGTTCCAGTCCAGCCAAAGAGGCAGGGTGGGGACAAAGGCAAGGAGGGTACAGCAGCATTTTGGTACAGCTGATAACATGCAGACAGCTTCAGGGCCTACCTGTGTACCATACACGCACTGCAATGGTTGCACTGCATTTGAAGCCACCTGGTTCTCTGCTGCACCTTCTTGCCTGGTACAGACAAACCCTAAAAATCCAGCAGCCGTCTCAACATATTTAAAAAAAAAACATGCTTCCTGACTGTTTCCCATCCTCACAAGCTTTGTCTAATGTGCACAGAAGCAGCTAACAACAGAACAGTCAAAGACAGAAATAAAGGCATCGTTTGTAGCATGAAGCCAAGCAATTATTAAAGCTACTTTGGATCATGGTGCTGAGATCCCTGTTAAAAGAGAGTTAAGGGAGTGTTAATGCTGAACCTCTAGGCAAAAAGAGGTTGTTTGACAAAGATATTACCTCTAATACATTGAATAAGCCAAGATTTAATGTCAGAATACTATTGACTGAGATCTTTGGTTAATGGAATGACATATTTTCACTTCCATAATCCTTCCTTCAAGTTTAACAGCAACCACAGAATCGTATTATGGAATTAAAGTTAATTTGTATTTTTCAGATTTAGTATAAAGCCAACAAATTTCTCTGATATCCCTTTGAGCAGGTACAGATTGTATTCTATAGAAGGTGTGTCAGGCTTAAGAAAGTGTTGTGAATTCTGATACTTCTTCATCCTCATGCTGAAAATTTCTCTTTGTGTCTGAGTTATCTGAATCCTTCTTAAACTTATTGCACAGTGAAGGAAAAGCCTTCATCAGACAAAGATTTAAATTCTTCAAAAGGATTCACCCTCTTCAAAGAAACTGTGTGCACAGATATTAACAACTGAGGTGAGGGAGGGTGGATATGGCAGGTGCCACAGCCTGCATTATTACACTGCCTTGCACTATCAGAAATGTATTGAGGTGTCTGTTGTAGACTAAGCACAACAGGTCACTGAGCTATCCAGACCGTTAAACTGTTATCTGGTCCCAAAGATGGGCATACATTTCAGCCACCTGTGCGACATGACTAACCCAGCATTCTGGGTAAGCTGAATATGGACTGTACGGGGTCTTAAACCTCCATCATGTTAATGGCCCAGTCAAGAGTAAAAAAAATAAAAACATTCTCAGTACAGAAGTGAGTTTGAAAGTGATTAGATGTTTTCTGGAGAAGCAGGAAGAAGAAGGCTTTTTCTACCTGTGTAAGTTTGGGAAGATGTTATATTTGTCATCATGATAATGCCAAAGGTGATGATAAGTATCTGAGCTGCAGAAAAAGGATCACAAAACAGACTGTGTTGTAAAATGCAGTTAAGTTAACTTGAGGGCTGTAGTCTGGGACAGTTTTAAAACAACTGAAACTCCTCATGGGCAAATGTATGTATATAGACGGTAATGAAATTCTATGCAATCATGAAGTAAGTTATAAGGTAAACAAAAAAGACGTCTGATTTTTTAAGGCCTATTTTGAAGGCCCAAGCCTGCTGTCACTGATATTAGTTGCAAACTCTCCCTGATCTCATAGAAGAGGAAGAGGAAGAAGCTCTGCTCGTCAGAATAGCTACCCAAATCTTCCACACTCGCGCACATCCTACCCCTTGCCAAACACCGCAGTTGCCATTCAGAGGAGTTTATGCAGATGGGACTTTCCCCCACTGAAATTAATCACAGTTTCTGTGATTAGTGCTGCTATGAGCCTTCCTCCAGCCTGGCAGCTGGCTGTCCTGGACACAATCTGTGCTAGCCTGCCTGCTGCAGCAGGTTTGGTTTTGCCAGCGCTTCCCTGGGGGCAGCCGAGGTTCTGCCTGCAGACGGTCAGACTTTGCTAATGGTGCTGGAGCCTGCCCTGTGTTTGCACTGATCAGAAATTTCCAGGCTGTAGATAGACCTCTATAGGCCTCAAACAGCTGCAGCTCATAACTGTAGCTCCAGTTGTTGCTGGTCTGGCTTGTAGCTGGCAAGGATGAGGATATTAAAATCCCATAAAGATACTATCAAATTAGAAAATACTGTACAGTGTGCTTTTGTTTCTTTTAAGGATGAAGAAACCAGATGAGAGAGGACTTAAGCTCCCTCTGCGCATATATGCGGAGCGGAAAGAAATTACATTTAACTGACCCCTTGATGATAGGACTTGATATTTGGCTATATTTAATCATGTATGGAAAAGACAGTTGCACTTTTCAACAGCTGCTCTTACTCTGAGCTTCAAGGGGCTAAGGAAAAGATTAGGTCTGGGCAGGGATTTACTCCCTCTCTCTCCCTCCCCCACAAAACCTGCATTTTTCATGGCTTTTGGAGTTCCAGAGGGAAAACAAAACAAAACACGTTCTTTACTGCGTTCAAAACTTTACTGCGGTTTCAATAATGTGGTTGCACCATAGGTGGAAGCAGATGGCTGAGAAAGAAAGCAGGCCTTGCAGGTGTGAGAACAAACCCCACTGGCCCATGTTTCCAGCATTGGCGGGGCTCTTCTTCACCCAGCCATTCAGGGAGCATCCTACTACCTTGTGGTCTCCCACTCCAGGCTGGGGAGAGGTACTTTTTTTCTGTTTCAGAGGGTTTCAGACAGCTTCCAGGAAGCCAGCTGACTGTAGCATTGTCACTGTTGATAACTGGGAAAGCTTTTAGCAGTCTCAGTGCACAGAGGCCAGGGATGGAGTGGTTAATGGACTGACCTCATAAAAGAGGGTCCTTCCGAGTCACGTCAGGAGCACAGTGTCAGAGTGTTGTGATCTGCTCAAATGTGCCAAAAACAAGGGGGAATGTTCTGGATATGATAAGTGAAGGGACTCGCTGACTGACCTAAACATCTTGGGAAATAATACCTGATCAGCTTGAGTTTCATTATAGTCCTGATAGCCCACTTCAGAACGTGCTTTACAGATTTAGAAATATAAAATGAAATTTGGTCTATAAATTTTATCAGGATACATTTGATGTTGCTATCAATACTTTAATATAAACAGCAAAACAAAACAAAAAAACCTCTAGATGAAAACTTATCTTGGTCCAGGTTTGGTCCTCTTTCACCTGAGTGAGTGAGCTTCAATATACACTAACTACAGCTGAATTTAACACTGATTAAGATTTAGAACTAGTCTTATGGAGGGAAAAGAGGTAGACTATTGTAATATCTGCTTCTACATTTTGCACATATGTGAAGACATTAATTTTAAATGTCAAGTTTAGGTGTTGTATGACATGAACCAATATTAATTAAAGTAACATTTTTGGAAAGAAATTGTTGAAAAAGTTAGACATTTAAGCATCCAACTTCATAAAGAAAGACAATTCACACAACAGCTGAAATGCCAATGCAGGGAATGGGGTCAGTTTCCACTTCTTAGGTGCTTGGGTCATACACGTTAATATTAACTGTAATTGTGTGTGGAGAGTATCTCTTTTAATTTTAACCTTCAAAAAGAGCAAAAAGAAGATAGGAGCTCAAATTGTTTTCCCTCAGTAACACTAAGAAGATCTGGTGTTTACAGGAATAGAGTAACCAGCATGCCAGCTGTATTCTTTCTAGGTAAAGGTATAGCATATTTAGGGCCCTGTCCTCACAAATCTGGTGTTTTGCAGGCGTTAAATCTTCATGCCATTAGTTACGTTATTTGAATGTTATTATTTCATGATCAGTAGAAGCACTTGTCTATGCAAGTGGGTTATTCATACAATATCCCTTCTCTGATAACAACTAGGAGTGCTCGCTGTGTAAGGGCACAGGCACAAGCCATTCTGCTCCTTTGAACAATAAACTCTCTGATTTAACTAGTGATATTAGTAATGGATATAAAGCAAATGCAGTCACTTACTTCACATCCATGTGGGTATTCATAAGCAGTGAAATGACTTTATAGGAAAGTGTGATCAAGAACTTTCCAAGTGATATTCACATGAAAATATTTTTGTGCACATCTACATGTACTTGTATACACTCTGGCATTTTTGTCCCAGACTGGATAATTACTTCTGTGATTATTTTTTTATGTAAACCATGACTCAGTCTTCATCCTTTCACAAATGCACTTTCATTTATACTTTCATAACTATAAGACCTTCATAGTTGTAAATAATGTTCAGGGAGATTAAGAATAAAAGAACATAGAAATATCTTTTGACAGCAACACGTAATTCAGTTCTGGTACTGATTATCACAGGAAGTTGAGGCCAAAAGCATGCCGAGACCATTTAGAAAGACTGGATATTAACACAGATAAAAACTAGCCCAAATGTTCATAGTTGGTTGTTGTCAAAATGTCAGAAAAGTGTATGACTTCACATTTCCCAGCATAAAATAATCTCTTTTAAGGGTGGGAGGTGAGGCCTATGTCAAGAAAATGCAGTTTAAAGCCAGCCATGTTTGGTTGCTTCCACATCATCTCCTAGGAAAAAAAGTGTCTGTTCTTATTGGAACAGCTTCCTCTCACTGCCTCTGAAATATGTATCTTTTCCTGTTACTTTTCTTTCAAACACAGAACTTCCTTTCCTGAAGGAGAGACCTTCCCAAAGCAGTAAGGGTTATTGTTATCAGTTTCATCAAATGCACCACCACAGCACATTTTGAAGCATAAATTTGTTTAGGTAACACATTGGAGACTTATTAAGTTTCTATTTACGCAAGACTTACATAAATCAATTACAAAAGTAAATGTTTAGAGCTGAGAAAAAAGGCATTTTACTTTCATTATGGAGAATATTTCTTAAGATCTCCAGAGTTGTGAATGAACTGGAATAGATATAAACACACTATATCCAGATCCAAATATTCATTGCAATCCAGGTAAACTTTGAGGGGGTGGGGATGTCACAAAGGACGGGGCACACATTCATAATACTTCAGTTTAGATCCCAAATTTAGATATCTGATTAGATACATGAACTTGCACTACTCCCACGTCTGTTGGGCACAAACGGAAGCAGGACTGTGCAGGCAGATGTGAGGCCTGGCTAGATGCCTGGCAAGATTTTGGGGTGCTGAGGCCTGGTGGGAGAGCTCTTGCCTGCTGCTCTCTGCCTGCACTGCACACCAGTTTAATTAAATATATTTAAATATCTCCCTGCTTGATTCACACAATAAATAATAGGCTGCCCTTGCTTCTAGTTCCTGGGGTTTTCCAGCTGTAAGCTCAGATGACTTCAGTGGAGTGCATGCACTTGCTTCCTGTTTGCCAATGTTGAATTTTTTAAGGAAGATTCTCAATAGCTTTGAAGATCCATTCACTCAAAATTCATCCAAGTTATGTATAAGACATGGAATTATGCAAGTATTTCAGCAAATCACCTTACAGCATCATTTTGCCATGTTGATGAAAGTACCATGAAAAACAGAGACAAAGACAGATACAACTATTTGGCAAATTATTTTTTTCAGTGGTCAAAAGCTTCATTATTTCAGTGAAAAATATGCAACTAGACTTAAAAATTTTAATGGCTGATCTCTTCTGCTATACAAATCTTATTTTACATATTTTTCCTTCCCTCAGTGTCATGCAAAATTATCCTTGCAAGTCAAAGAATGATGGATGTACTTTTCTGGGAACACACAAAAGGCAAAAACACAAAATAGTACTCACAACTCAAGAAGGATTCAAACTAATAATAAAAAACTTTCCAAAATTCCAAGAATTCTGTTAAGCCTTAATCACCTTTTCTAAAACTTCATCTTTGTCACCTACTCTTTCATTTTGCTGCTAGCCCTTTAGATCCAGGAGGTCAGCCTCCAGTGAATAGCAATTCCCTGTGTTTGCAGCACGGCTTTTATTGGAATTCTTACATTTATATATTCACGAATGAGCCTTATTCTTGGTTTTAAAACAGACCCTCTCACTTCTTTATATGGGGCTGAAACAGAATGTGGAGAAAAAAAAAATCGTGCATAGATTTCCAGCAGTATTTTATGGTTTCTGCTCCTGGTTCTGTTCCTGGAAGGCTGTAGTTCTAGCTTCATGCTGCTCACATGATAACCTAAAGCACAACCAAAACATGTATGAAAGCATGGGTAAGTTAAGCATGTCCAGGACTGTGTTATCACAGCACTTGAAAAATGTAGAAGTACCGCTGTCTGAGATGGCCTCTCCCTGGCATTTTTTGTTTTCTAGAAGCAATCACTTAGTGATCTGCTATTGTGTGAGGAAGCAGCATTTCAGAACAGATCATCCTCCAGCCAAGTGCCTTGGGTGTTCACAGAAAGCCTTCAAATCTACCAGCACTGAGGCGACTTCCGTTTGTGAGGCAGCATTCTTGTATCAGAACACTTCCCCAGTGGAGGATGGCCAGTGCCACCTGGATCCAACCAAGCTGAGGGTAGCTAGTTGTTTTGCTGATAAACAAGACTTTTGGTTCTTTTCATGGCTGCTGCTGCCCACCTCAGGTATCAACATATGGCCTGGAATTCTTGCTGCTGTGAGAAAGGTTGCAAAGCTGCAAGGTCACATCGGTGCCGTGTGCTAGGCTCACTAGAAAAAAAAAAACACACACCATGATGTCATTATAAAACAAGACATGACACTAAAATATGAGGCTGTGAAAGCCTGTCATTTGCAAGGCTGTAATATGCACTAATGTGTTGAAAGAGAGAGTAACTTAGATGTTACGGTGATAATGTGCATTTACTGTATTCCTCTGAGCTGGAAAGAGACCACAACTCTTTATTTTGACAAGGGATAATATACATCTTTGAGAGTGACTATGAAAGAGAAAGAAAATTTAGCTTGAAATGTCAAGTAGTCCAGCATGCAATAGAAAGCTGCCAACATCTGCTGAGGTATTATGTTTTCTGGTGTGAAAAATACAGCTCTGTTGTAGCAGCAATCTTTGCAAGGGTCACATCACTTCAGCAGAAAAACACCACCTAAGGTAGAACATTGTCTGTTTATTTAAAACAAAATTAGGAACCAACAATGTATTATTCATGGTCTTTAGTGTATCCAGAGCGTCTTGTGTGTTTCTTTAACTGCTATAAATACAGAATCAGCTTGCCACACACAGAGCGCTTCATCTGAATCTCGTCAAATGAGTACATTATTTACATTTCATCCCATCTTAAAATGTGCTTCTCTCTTTTGCTCTTCTAAGTGCTGCAGCAATGCCACACTAATGCAAGGGTGGGTTCCCAGCATTGTGGTCCAGATCTTCTCCTGATTACTGTGGTGTCAGATGGGAATATCTTCCTTCTCATCACAAGTGGCATTGAGACTTTCTGTCTTCAAAATGAAAATCAGGGTCGATTTTATGTATAAAATCAGGATGTCAACCTGATTCAATTAACCAAGCTTCCTTGTTTGTCTTCTGCTCCCCTAACCCCCTCCCCTTTTCTGCATGGGCAGTGACTAAAAGTCATGCATGTAATTATCTGCCAGCTATTTCAATTACGCATAAATAAATTAAGTAATCCTTCTCCCTTTTTATGACTGGAATCTTGTGCTGAGTCTGGCCTCTTCTAGGAGTGTGGAGCATAGATATTATGACCATTTTTAGCTGTGCTCAATAGCTTTTATTCCTTCTCACAGATACACAAAATGCAAAAGACTGTTTGTTTCCATCTCTCTTTATTTTTTTTTTTCAAAGTGTAAACTAAACAACTCCTTTTACATCTCTTGCTGGTTAGCAGCCAATGTAAATGCTTATGCTAGGAGAACAAGCCCATTTCCTGCCGTTAAGGCTTTTTTGTTTATCCTAGGGCTACTCACTGCCACTGCCTGCCCCTGACAGACTATTAACCCCTGTTTCTAGCAGGCATACCAGATGTGGGTTTCTTAAGCAAATTATTGGTTATTTCACCACATGTCGTTTTTGCAGTTAAGTGTTTCCAGCCTCTCAGAACATTCCACAGAAATAACATCACATTTTCCTCCAACCTGTTAATTAGCATAATTATTTATCAGCCTGAAAACCACAGCTTGAGTTCGTTAAGCAGCAGACAGATATGCACTGGACAGTGGCCCAAGAGACTTGAAAAAGTGATGAGAGGACAGAGGCTGTGAAAGCTGACTGAGAGGCTGTGGGAAGGCATGCTGCTTACATTTTCCTCCACCACCTTCTCTGAAGACCCCTCCAACCGATAAAACACAACCCTTTTTCATGCTGCAGGGAGAGTGGATTTCAGGGTTACTTCTCTGCCAAGATCTACCAAGCTGTAACACAGGGATCCAGCTCCAGATGCTCACGCCAAACAAGAGCTGATATGAGAAATATGCACCCTTTGCCATTCTTGGCATATAGTCCAGTACTCTCTTTGCATTAGTTTGCTCTTTGTGCACACATCTAATCTTGCTGACCAAAAGCAAGGCTAGGATTGCAACATCTATAAAGCCTGTAGGATGTGATTTCTTCAGCCAACACCTGAGCTAAATGAGTGTCTTTGTCTGGCATTGTGTATGCAAAAACTCTCAGGTCAAAAACAACAGTGCCTTGCAGAACACATTGCAGAGGTTGGTCCAAATTACTCATCAGACACCAGTGGTGGATGAATTAAAAAACAAAGTGATACATTTAAAATGCTCAGGTGACCACATTTTCAACCTATAGGTGCAGATGAAAAGGGTCTCTTTTACCCCTGAGCAGTTTAAGCATCTATTGCCCCGAGCTCCATTCTATTCTAGTGCTAGAAGTGTCTGCACAGGTCCCTGTATAGGGTGTATTGCACTCTACTTTTGAATGATTAGTCATGGTAATTTTCTACCTGAATGTGTCTTTGCAGTGCTTGTAGCTGCAACAAGTCCTAAACTTCTGCCAGCAGCTGTACTGTGGTTTATGTAAAAAAATAATAGTAGCAATGTGGAACAGGGATGGATATGTTTCCAAGTGGTTGCATTTGCACTTATAGGTGCAATGCAACTTTACTTGCAAGCCTATAGACACTGTGATAAGTATGTAAGAATTATAAAGCCATATGAGGCAGTGATCTCTTACATAGCCTGTTTGCTTCAGAAACGCTAAGGGCTCCGCAATGGTTTCATGGATCTCAGGTATTCCAAAAGCTACTGTAAAGTAAATGTCACAGCACATTGTGGCCCAGTTGTCCACACAACACATATTTGTCATTAGTTACTTATTAGACTTCAAAACATAATGCATTACCATTCCCCACTTAATCAACAAACAGACAATAATTCATTTGCTTTAGGGACTGTGGTGCATTAATGGTAGCTGTTAATCAGCACATTCAAAAATCTGTTTTGTTACTTTACCTCAGATGATGGATAATAATCTGGGAAAACTATTGGAGGTTTCAAGTCTTCATGAAATGCGAGGAGCTGTGCTTGCTAGCATTGTATCCACAGTTGTTTTTGCTTTAGTGTGTTACTTCCTGCTATACACTGCAGGCCAGATGGCAACAGACTGACACAAGTCTGAAAAAGCAGGCAAAGAAACACATGGTTCTATGAACTATGAGCACAAGACCTGCTTCTCCAGATGCTCCATGAGATGCTTGATACAGCAAAACATAATGGCAGGCTGACATTTTAAGTGAGCAGCATGGGATGTTCTCTATGTCTTGTGTAAATTGTACCATTAACGAAATGATAGACAACCTTGAAGAAACACATACAGGTCTTCGTACAAGACCTCTGAAAGCTGAGCCCAGACTCATGGAGCAAATGTAGCTATGTACTCCTTCAAATGTCAAGAGAGACCATGTAAAGTGAAAAAACGTACTAATCCTAGGATCTATTGGGCTTTAGCAACTGCATTTCTCAGGTATTCACCTGATCCTGCTTTTTTTTTTTTTTTTTTTTTTTTATAAGTTTGAGAGTTTTAAAACTGGTTATAACTGTTTACTGACTTCAGCAAGAAGGAGCTATCTGTCAACAGCTAGGAAAGATCATAAATAAGATGTTCACAGAAGCCAGTTTCAAATTATCCAGGTAGTAAAGTCTTCTGTCACTGAGATTAATTTATTCCTCTGTCTTTTAGTCTGAAACCTTTTTTACCCTTACCATGACAAAAAGCATGATTTTCCTTAAACACCTTGTTTGCTACCATTTGTTGTTCACTTACATTTTGTTAACTGTTATGGAAAGGTTAGGGTCTCGGTGAGAATATTTTTATTTAGGGACAGATTGACAACTGCTCTTTTTTTTTTTTTTTTTTTTTTTTTTTTGTAATTTCTAGAATGACACACATGGGCCACATTTTCTCACAGGAAGGAAGAATTATTGATTTAAGCTGAGTGCACATATACCTGCAGAAATGTAAATTTCTTTGTATCAACAGCTAAAGACAATAAAACTTTTAAGAAAAATCACACAAATTTCAAATGAAACTACTTGTGTTTGAAAAAGAATTTTCACTAAATCATGAAAGCTTTGGGGTCTGCTAGATTCCCTTGCCAAAATTCCCCAAACCAAGCAGTGCATGCATACTATGTTCTGCAATTGCATCTGCAGTGACTCACATGTACCAATGGATATCTGGAGCACAGATGTTATGCAAAATGGTGAAAATACCACACTGGATTGGGGTCTATTCTTTCACATTACTCCCTTGATGATTCCCATTTCCCCTCCTTCCCTGAAACGTAATTTAAAGAGAAAAGAGCTGGTAAGTTTTCCACATTTCTCCTTAGGAATGTGTGGCATTCACTCATGGCTGCACTAAGCAGGACCTTTAATGCTCAGAAGAGTTTTGAATGCAGTCTGGAACACAGTCTCTTCACCATTTTCTCCCAGTTCCAGTTAGGCCACTCCTCCTGCAGAAGTATTTTTTTTTCCTGGTTATTTTTGACTGGATGATTCACCTGCATTAACACTATTGAGGCAAGATCAAGATGGATGTTTTGCTACACCAAAGAGGTAAATTCTCTTTAGTGACACATTCTCTTTAGTGACATTGTTGATAATGGCTCTTCCAAATCAGGATTTCCCCTCCACTTCCTTTTTCTCATTCTATTCCCTCTCTTACTCAAGAGTAGGTAAGGGAGGATGATGTAGCCAATACTGATATGTTTTCCTATAAGTCTGCATCAGGAGTTGCCTTTCCAGAAGCTGCTGGCATCAGGATGGAACATGTTGGATGACATTTTCAGGCTTCAGTTTCATTCACAAAGTCAACAGCTTCCAAAATCAGAAATGAGTCTGAGCACTCTTAGCAGCATGCTCATTGGTGTTATACCCACTTTGGATTCCCGTTGATGGTTTTCCAAATGCAAATATCTTTTCATACTCCCTACTTGCTAGCAAGGTAGCAACAACATCATCTTACACCACTGCGTTATACACTGTCTTCCTGATCAGTCATTACAAGACAGTGTAACGATATCCTGGTGTGATAAACCCACACTGTCAAGATGCTAGATGACAGAGGGCAAAACACACTTCTAAAATCTATACTTTTGAAGAGATGAAGAAGTGTGCTCTGTTGATGCCTTGCTGCCCCCCCCCCCCCAAAAGGATTCCCAGTGTCCCCATGGATACACACACCCCGCTCCCCTGAGTCTGTCTTATTACTTGGGCTGTGCTTCAAACCAGCAGTAGCCAGGCTAGTAGAGGCCAGGCCACCTACTCCCCAGGTAGACCAGTGGCCCCAACATCCCAAGCACCCCATGAGGTTCGGCCATCACCTGCCCCCTGCAAGGTCCTGTGTGGGAGTGGGCTGCTCTGGTGGACCAAAGCCCACATGGGATCTGCCTATAAACCACTTCACAGGGAGGTGAAGTTTACCACTTGCTCTCATTTTGGTCATCCCTTCCCACCAAGTGACCTGTAAACTCAATTCATCAGGGCTGACAGCAGAACCTGGGGACATTTTGGCAATTCTTTTTTTCTGTAATCACGTTTTCATATCTGTGTTATTGTATCTTGTATTTTATCTTCAAATGAAAAAGAGTTTTTTTTCCAGAGAAAAACCTACAGCCCTGGTATTATTCCTCATCATGGGTACAAAGCTCTCTAGCCTTATGCTCTTTAATATATGTAAATAAAACATTAATCACATTTGTTATTTAAGATTAGTTAAATGAACACTGGCCGCTGGCATTCAGTGTTATGTTTCAGCCAGAGGGGCCCATTAACTTTAATTTTCTTTCCTTTTTTTCCCTCCACAATAATGAAACATTTTGGAAAAATAAATAAATAAAAAAATCCTAAAATCTCTTCTCTAAAATCCTTTAAAACTGGCAGAAAAAAAAAAATAATAGGTACTATGATTCTAAATCCTCTCACACAAATGTCTGCTTGGGATTTTTTTCTTTTTTGGGGGTAGACTTTAGGAATCTGGAAGCCAAAGAAAGTTTAGAATAGTAACTCAGTAGGCTCACAGCCATGTCTTCTCCTGCAGCGTAAGCAGGGAGCGAGGCACACTGGCCCTAACTTGTGTGCCCTGGCTTTTGTCATTTTTGCACTGACCCTCCGAGTTATTTAAATTTTTCCTTGTGTGTGTGTGCGTTTAATTTAATATAGGCCCGCATCTCCGCTGGAATGCCGAGGCCAAGCCTCACCGCAGCAGGCTGTAATGAAAACCACCCGCAGCCTGCTCCCATCGGGGGCTGCTGCCACTGTCCCTGCCCCGATGGGGATCCAGCCCACAGCCCTCGCCTGTCCTTGCTGGGCTCACCACGGGCTGCGCACCACCAGCTGCTTACCACGGGGGTTTGTATCTGGGGGAAAGGCTTCAGAAGCCTGGCCTGCTGCTCATCAGTGGTTTTCAAGGTTGTGTTTGCCTGTGAGGTCTGAAGTCAGGCCTTGCTCCTAATGTTCTTTCTGATTTCTTCCTGCAGCACCTTTCCAGGGGCAGGGAGCGAGCTGGCAAGGCTGGCTGTGCTCACACGCCCTGGGTATCAGCATGTGGGAATGCTAATGGTGAGGGAAATCATCTGTTCTTGAGCCCATGGGAGGGACAATTTTAATGTTGCACAACACCTTCCAGGGCATCCAGGAGAGCAGCAATTAAATTGTATGAAATTGTATAAACGTATCTACCCCTGTTTTAAACTTCATATCAACAGGGCCTTACAGAAATAAAGAAAACAGTTACAGTCATGAATTTGATAGTACATTTACTGCTTTTGTGATCATTCAACATTTGCAAATTCTGCACTCTTCAGCAACCATCAGGGTTTATATAAGAGCATGAAAACTTTCCTTTTGTGATATGCATTTTAAACTCATCATTTCAGGTATGTGCCAGAATAACTGTGTCAGTCAGGGTAGGGGTAGGTGTGATGTCTGAGAGCAGGCCCCGACTGGCAGCACTTTGCTGGTCAAAGCCCTTAAGGATAGATACACTTATGTCAGCAAATTGATGTTTCTGGCAGAGCTGCTTCTTTACTCAAAATATGCTTTTGCTTCTTCTTTACAAGCACAGTAATTGTCTCTGCATTGGACATGTTGTAGTATACTTCCACCCACACTAGTATTAATCCCTATCGTCATTTTCCATAAAACTACTTCCAGTGTTTGCTGTAAACTTGTGAATACAGCTGCAGTAGTGATAAGTCAGAATAGCAGCTAAGAGTTGGACATTCTCTTCTATAAAGTCATCTGCATTTACCTTATTGTGTTGTGTTATACTGCATTTTCTTTTCTGATCAGAAACAGGAATAATAGCTCAGCCAATATGGAAATAAAACTACACAGTTTGAGAAGAATGGCTCTCATGGCTCTGTACTTAGACGTCTAGGCAAAACTGGAGATGTGCATGGTACATTGCCAAAAAGCATTAGAGTAAAAGTTACCTGAGTAAGCAAAATCTCTGGACCAAAGTCCAGTTGCAATATTTCAATTCAAAGTTAAGGAAAGAGTAAAGTAAAGAGAGCTCCTTAGGACAAATATCAGGATTATTTTGTTATTCTTCAGAAGTGTTGCAAAAATGGCTTCAGTTTGTATCCCTCTTCGGAAGGACTGTGTGACTCAAAAATGCTGTGTTGACATTTCACCTTATCTTGCCCTTGTGACATTATCTATTACTGGTAAAGATTTCAAAATCATGTTTTTATGACTCATGTGAAAAACAAAACAAAACAAAACAAAACAAAACAACAACAACAACAACAACCAACCAACCAAACAAACAAAAAACATTGAGGACCAATACTAAAGATGAGTCACCTTTAAAAGTGGGGAATTTTCCCATCTTTGGTCTAACCTACTTTAGTCAGCAATATTCATGAAAAGTTCATATGCTTATCCCGGAATTCAAAGGAAATCTCATCTGTATTTAACTAGACCTCTTATCCTTCTTCACAACATTTTAGAACCTCTGTTGTTAGCAATATACAAACAATACTGAAAAAAAAAATTAAAATACAAAATAAGTGAACTGTAGCCTCACTGGCATCACTTTGATTTTGGGGTTGGATCAGGGCTAGTTCTTACTTTCTTTCAAATCAGCTCACTTCTACCAAGGGCTAACAGTAAATATGACTCTATTCCATTCAAAGATACTGTACCAAGATCAGTTTCCCATACAGAGAGGAATTTAGTGGTATTTCCATCTAGAACCATAAGAAAAATATAAGATTGTTGTCCAAAGACTAGAGACATGAGAAACTTCTGCCAGAAAATAAATAAATAAATAAATCACAAGTCTAAACACATCTGAAGTTCAGAAATCCTTTAAAAAATTAGTAGTGTATCTGGGCAAGCCAGAAAAAAAAAATAAATAAATCAGAACAGATTTTAGGACATGGTAAAAAGTCTGTGTTGATTTTAAGGAGTGGTATAACTCTTAGCTATCTTTCTTGCAGTATGGTAACGTTTTTTAGGATAAGCACATCTGTCATGTTTAATTACATCTTGTTACAAACATAAAACTGGCCAAATTCTGCATCTGGTTTTGCTGGGGTAAATTCAGGGCGAAGCCTGTAAACTCAGTAGAATAGCCTATAAAATCAGCCAAATTGATTAAGATTTGCCTACTGGTAATTCACAGCAGAGGCTGAACACAGTTGGCTCTAATCTATGTAAAGTGACAGTGTGGAAAAATGAGAAACCAAAGTCTCACCAAATCAATGGAATAACTCAGAAAATAATGCCACTGAATCAAAGTCCTCTAAGCAAGCTACTTACTGAAAAATGCTCTGCAGCCTTGCAACAAGACAGACCTAGCATTTTTTCCTTTAATTCTGGCAATAAGCTCAATGTTATGTCATGTTTCTGAGGTAGAAAACCAGGATATTTCTTGAGGTTACTATGTTTTTTCCAGTAGGACTTGTACAGCCTCTGCTTTGTGTATATGCTCTCTCTCTCCCCCCTCCCCCCCCCCCCCCCCCCCCCCGTCCTTTTTTTAATTTTACTTTTTAAAAAAACTTTCATGTATTTTCAGGAAGTGATATCATATGAACATGCTGGTAAAATTAGCCTGAGGCTTTTACTCCATTTATATACAACAAAAGAAATCTTTGTCACTAATTACTTACAAACTTATTATTGGTCCCTTGTAACTGCATAGCCAATGATTACAGCAGAAAAACAATAATTTTATGTAGTTATGACCAAATACCAGCACAACCCTCGTATTATCAATAATCACTGTAATAAAGATGGCTTATTGTTTAGCATTAAAAGGTCCCAGTATATACTTGATGTTTATGTTAACTTGAGCTGTATTTCAGCTTAATATCATTTCTGGGAATAGTGAGATAATCAAAAATTACGGGCTTTCATATGATACACATATGCCAGAAGGGACTGTCTCTGTTTTTCAGGCTGTCCTATTAGTGTTTTTTAAGTTGTTTTAAGTTGGCCTCTTCAAAAAGGACTCACATTTTAATAAATCTAAAAGCCTAGGCTTTTTTTTTTTTTTTTTTTTTTTTTTTTTTTTTTTTTTTCCTCTCTGGGGAAATTCAGAAAGATACCAGGCACATACAGCCTCTCACGTTTTTTTTTTTTTTTTTTTTTTTTTTTTTTTTTTTTTTTTTTCTCCTAAGAGTGTACAATGTTTTCTTGTTACAGAACAGTACAAGTCAGGTCACTTTGAAACATATTAGTGTCATATATTAAACAAATAATGTTAGTTAAAAAAAAGAAAAAAAAAAAGAAGTTTAGTTGCTTATTGAATTTCAACCCTTACTGGAATGTTTGGATATTAAATTTTATGTTCATGTATGTCTTCTGCAATTTCAGGGCATTTTTTGTAGCAGGTAAACCAAATTTTGATAAAGTCTGCCTCACCTACATTGACGTTTTCTCCAAATCTCCTTGAAAAAATCCAGATTTTCTTTTGGAAAAAGAAAGCAGGTGATTTATTTCACACCTCTCTTGCTTTGCCATGTTGGGACATGACAGGATGTCATCATGGAGCAGTCCCCAGGGTGCTTGGCTATGTGTTGAAGCCTCTCAAGTCTCTGGATGAGCACCACTGCGTGGCAGCCACCTGGGCTCCCAAGCATGAAAGGTGCTGGGAGTTGCGCAGGTCCCAAATGCAGTGCCCACTGAATGCTCACAAGAGGGAGGACAGGCAGATCCTGGGGATGGAGACCTGCCTCTGCAGCCTTAGAGTCTCTCACCCTGAATGCCTATCCGACCACATAAAATGCAGCACTGTCTAAAGACTTGGGCATTCCTCATTTGATTAATTTTAATTTTGGCCCTACCACAGTGCTGGTGAAGAGCCATTGTTCTAACTCCATCCCTTCTGGTTCTTTCACTCACAAAGTAGGGGTAATAGTGCACATGTATCAGCTTGAGAAGGAGGCATACTAAGAAGAAGCCCATCATTCCCAATGCCACTGAGGAAAGTATGAAAAAGAAGCAATATTTAATTCAGCCTGTGTTTTGGTACTTCATGCAAGCCATGAGTTCACTTTGTGTGCCTCCCCACATAACTCTCCATGGTGTAGCCTGCAGATAGAAAGACGGGGGGAAATGTTCCTTTTCTGAGGACAGCACTGTTGCTGAGAAAGCTTTCAAAACGAGCAATACTGCCTCAGTAAGGCTTTTCCCCTGTGGCAGATCCACACCAAACAGGGACAGGAGAGATTCATGCCTGGAAGACCAGGGCAGAGGTTGGACCAGGCTGTAGCATTAAAACATTGCTATAACTTTAAGGAGAAGTAACTTCTTTACAGCTGCAGGAGAACTCCATAGCCTGGCTGAGATGGGAACAGTATACATAATTTGCTGAAACCATGCCAGTTCGTTCTTCTCGTCTCCCCATGCTGCCTGGTTTAATAGCATGAACCAATACACATGCAAACAGATAGAGGTTTGCCTGACAAAGCTCATTCAAAGTGCAGTATTCAGGCAGGGATATCATGTCAATCAGAAACATTCAATGGCACTGTCGCGCTATTCTTGCATGCAGTTGGAGGGTTTCAGCACTTTCATTTAGATCCCCTCCAAAACATTCTCAACCCCTAAATGCCACTGCTGCCTTTTATATTAAATAACAGAACCAAGAGCAGGAATGAGGAAAGCATGTAAGCATGTGCTTGCAGTTAATGACACTACACACATGCTGAAAATTAAATGTATACTTTGTGCTTTCCTGGATCCCAGCCAGAGTATTCAGCTCACAGGACGGAGTCACTAATGAGTGTAGTATACAGTTCACAGCACACTGCAGGGATCTTTTCCTCCTCTGCAGTTTTAAAGGAAAAGATTGCAGTCTCCTTTCTGAACACTGGTGTTTTACACAGAAGGAAAGTGTGATCTTTAAAGTGAATTTATGTCATGGCTCTTGAGCTGAGTCACATGTGCACACTTCTGATAATGGCAGAGCATTAACCTACCCTGTTCTTATGAGCACACATAGGTAAAACTAAAAGCCAGTATTGAAAAAGAGCAAACCAGGGTCCAGCTCTGCTTGTCATCACTGTACCATTTTTCAGTGTATCTGTATTTCTTTTGTTTGGTTGTGCGTGTATAATTAAGTACAAATTGCCAGTCACAACAGATGGTGCCCTTTCCTGTGCTCCTCTCATCCCTCATGGGGTTGGGCAATAAAAGTGGAAAGAATTTGCCCACCCTTCCCAGAAACATTACAAGCAATTAATAAGTAAGTGTGGGTATTTCTTGCTTAAAACAGAAACACAGTTCATTTGGAGGTTCCTTCTGGTGGATAAAGAAAATAAGAATTGTTTTGTTTCATTTCTCCTTCGCTCAGAAAAAAATAAGAATACAGCATTCTTGCTTTTCATTTAATTGGCTTTCCATGGATTATTATTTCAATAGATTATGGATTACATGAAGGATGAAAGCCTGAAAATTTGAGAACTTGTGTTTATGAGAAGAGGCCAGCATCTCTTGTGCCCAGTGCTGCTTTGCGTTATTCCTTTGTGTACAGTCATTCACATTTGCTGCAGACTCTGGTCCCAGAGCATAATACATAACAACGGGCCTGGATATCTAATGCTTTTGTGTATGGGGAGAAAACAGCACAGAAGGAAAAGCTATAAGGTTTATTTTACTTTTGGGATCTATCTATTGACTTCAGCTGCATTAACCAGTTCAGCCAAATTCTAACCAAGCAGTGAGAAGGACACACTGATCAGCTGCAGGATTGATGCTGGCCTCAACTTAAGAGTTCAGGCAGCTGTGTGGTGCACAGTAAATACAATACACAAAAGCAATATCAATGGGAAAACAGGAAGGGAGGGAAAGAATGCCTATGATATCTAATTTAAGCAAATACAACTGGACTGTGCCACATACAGTCAATGATCACATCCACTTCTGTCTACAGTGTCTGCATGTGGAAATCACCTCTGAAAACCCCAGTCCCAGAAGTGGAGGAGCAGCCATGATATAGAACAAAACCTTCAGACAGGAAAAAACACAGTGCTGCATTTGGGGCTTAGCAGGCACCACAGGATACCCTCCTCTGTCTTCATTCAACACTAACTCCTTCCAGGAAAAATAACTTAATCTCTTCAGCCCAACTTCCTTCTGCTGTAATGCTAAGAACTTAGAGAATTGATTGTCTCACCAGGTAAGTAAATAAAAATCACAGGTATTGAGACTACTGGCAAGTTTTTAAATGAAAAATGCTCTAAGGATATTTCTATGACCCTAAGAAGCTGTAGAACAGGTGATCTTCCTTTTTTTCTCTTAATCTGATCTAATGGAGTGAGAATCAACATAAATAAAAACAGATGAAACATCTCATTCTGTAGCTGCGCTGACAGGCCAATGCACTCTACTTCTGCATCAGAAACAGTGTGGCCTGCAGGATGAGGGATGTGATTGTCCCTTGTATGCAGCACTGGAGAGACTGCACCTTGAGTTCTGTGTTCAGAACTCATCTGTTTTGGGCCCCTCACTATAAGGACAGCAAGGTGCTGGAGTGTGTGCAAAGAACAGCAAAAAAGCTGGTGAAAGGGCTAGAAAACAAGAGTTATGAGAACTGAGGGAAATGGGGTTGTTTAGTCTGGAGAAAATGAGGCTGAGGGGAGATCTCATCACTCTTGACAACTACCTGAAAGGAGGATGCAGCAAGGATGGTATTGGTCTCTTCTCAGGTGACAAGTCATAGGACACAAATAAACTTAGATTGGACATTAGAAAGAATTTCTTCATGGAAAGGTGGTCAAGCACTAGAATGGGCTGCCCAGGGAAGTGGTGGAGTCATCATTTCTAGAGGTATTTAAGGACTTAAGAGATGTGTGGATATTGCAGTAGGGGAGATGATTTGGTGGAGGGACTCAGTAGGTCAGGTGGATGGTTAGACTTATTCTAGTCTTGATCATGAAGGTCCTTTCTAACCTTGATGATTCGATGATTCTGCCTTCTGAATTCTGAATACTTGACATATCTTGCTTCCCTTCTTTCTCTACCAAATTGCTTTTAAATGTAGTGCTGGAGCTCATTCAAAGGAAAAAAGGAAAAAAAAAAAAAAAAAAAAAGCTATGTTGTTTATCTTAAAACTCCATGCTCCAATTCACAGATTTCTTTGTCCTCTGCCTGTGGTATTCTATTATTCTATTTATAGATAAGGACCAGCTTGGGAATCGTGACCATCTCCAGTGGCTGGGGACTCTGTCCAGAGCTGGAAATGATCTCACACTGAGTTTGAGGCTGCTGATGTAGGTGTTGTGCACTGAACACTGCACTGAAGTGTCATGCAATGAATGCAGCCTTAGTACTGTCCTCTGTCGGAGGTATGAAAGCATTCTGTCTTCAGAAGATCCACTTATCTTCCAAAAGAACAGAATCACAGAATCACAGAATTGTCTAGGTTGGAAGAGACCTCAAGATCATCGAGTGCAAAAAGGAGGCTCAGCGGTGACCTTATCGCTCTTTATAAGTACATTAAAGGAGGCTGTAGGTCTATTCTCCCACATGCCTGGTGACAGGATGAGGGGGAACAGGCTAAAGTTGTGTCAGGGTTGTCTTAGGTTGGATATTAGGAAGAACTTCTTTACTGAGAGGGTTGTTAGAAATTGGAACGGGCTGCCCAGGGAAGTGGTGGAGTCACCATCCCTGGAGGTCTTTAAAAGACCTTTAGATGTTGAACTTATCAATATGGTTTAGTGGAGGACTTGTTAGTATCTCAGAGAGTAAAAAACATGTCACAATAAAAAACAAAAAAGCAAAACAAAACAAAACAAACAAACAAAAATAACAAGCAGGGTGTATGTATATAATGCAATAGCCAGATGGTGGATGTCATAGTAGAATTAAGTGCCAGCTTCTTAACTTATGGCAGTCTGTCTCTGGAACATCTACACTATGGTTGTACTACAGTTCAGCTACAGTGTGGGTCCTGTTTTGCCCTCCTTCATCTTTATTAGTGGCTCTTGTCTTGTTGTCCACACCCAGTTTCAAAAGGCAAGAAATGGTTCATATTTTCTTACTTGTCCTTCAACCCTGCATGAGCCCCTGGCTGTTATGTGATATCAGAAAGGAAGCTTTTAATATGTATTTCAAATTTTCCATTAATCTTCTTGTTTTCTTGACTTCTGATGGCAGTCTAGTCCCAAAAGTTGACGTAATTGTGAGGAGGTGGTGCTGTGGTGGTGAAGCAATTGTTGAGAGGGGTCAGACAGAAGTAGAATGTTTCATTCTCTAACCTTCCCCTTGTATATGGCTTTCACAGTGTTTGATTTTTTAATCTTTTTTTTTTTTTTTTTTTTTTTTTTTTCTAGCTTTAAATATTTTAAAATCATAAACAAATAAAGATTAGAAAAGTCAAACAGTCTGAGCCTCCCTCTGTGTTAACATAGTGAATAGCTTCATAATAAAAAAAGTTTATTTCTAAATAAGGCAATGATGAGTTCTTCCCACACAAGCTGGAGTACAAGACGAAAAAGTCATCAATGTTGTTGTCCCTTGTATGTGCTAGTGAACTTTATTACAGTCTATCAGGGCTTTGAGCAACGGACAGTTTCTGAGACACAAGAATAGCTCATCAAAATAATATCATTGTAAGTGCTTGTGTAACTTGGCTTTGTGAAACTGAACCAATACTTTTCCCCATGTCAGGCAGAAGAAGTACATCCTTTCCTTTGAATGTGGGCATGGACAACTTTGTTGATTTGTAAAATGGAATAGTTGGTGTCCTCCGGAAATGTTGCTGCAAAACAGACATAAGCAATCTTCACAACAGACCAGCAATATATGCACTGGTTTTCTTGTCTTCTTTTTCTTGCTCGGTGGGAAAACCTGTGCTTTTGAGGGTTTCATTACTCATCTAGGCAAAGAGCTCAACACTGTCTACATTGCTAAACACTGTAGACACTAGTAAGATCAGATGTAAAGCACTAGAAGCAGTCCTAAAATATAGGATGCAAATACAGGACCAGACCTACATGCAGTTATTAAACATTGTACCGTCACAGGATGATCTCATTCTTTGCTCATTTGGAGTAATTTAGTCCTTTATTGTCTGATCCTTTTTCTCAGGAGCTTTTGCCATGTGTCTTTTGTCACTGCTCTTTCTGCTTCCTGGGGTCCTTTTCAACACAATCATGTCCAACACAAGCTTACTGTATTAAAATATAATGTCCACTTGGACCAGTTAGAAATACAGATATTTCACAGTGGTTCTTCATGGCCCTTGAAAAGTCTGTAATCCACTTCCATCACTCTGTATCTGATGCATCACTATCTCTGGACATCTCATTGCCATCCCTGACAAATGGGACCTTTTTGCAAGGTTCCTTCAAGGTATTCTGAAGGCCATGTTCGTTTTCCTCATGATAAATCACTTATTGTAATGAGTATCAGTTGCTAAATTCAAAAGAAAAATCTTGGCATTCTCCTCTCTGAAGAAACCCAACTGCACACACTGACTGTTACACTGTTCTGAACACCCTCAGTACTTTTCACAAGTGGAACAGGAACATTTTCCATTAACATTAATTTGCAAAGCATTGTTGCTTTGCTTGGATAACACGAGATTTTTTTTATATTATTTTTTTTTTATTTTTTTTTCCCCACAGATGGTCTATGAGGAAAGCAGAATTTCAATCCTTGCAAATGCACAAAGCCACGGGCCCACAGGGGAATGGAGCAGCAGTGTTTGTCACAGCTAAGGGAGACTTTCTGTGGAGATCTCTTGTTTAAACGTTGGCAACACATTATTGATTAGCAGCTGCTTCCCATACTCAAATGGGACATTGTGAGTTTATAGATCATATAAAATGTTTCCTCAGGTGCAAGGACTGCAGTGGTGTGCTTGTGCAGTTATTGTTAAGCAGGGAGTGAAATTAATTCAAATTACTTGTGAATCCCCAGGGAAGCAGGAAAAGGGAAGTACCAATTTCCATGAGGTAGGACACGCTTAGCCAAATTAGGTTCGCGGTTGCACCTTGGACCTTTCATCGGCTCCAGGGTCCCGCAGAGATGGGAACAGAGCCAGGACCTGGCCTGGAGCTGCTGTGCCTCAGCCTATGTCTCGGAGTAAAACCTCGGTGGGTTCTCTTGCTCTTCTCCCCCCGCAAGCTTTCTCCTCTTCTGTTTTAATTTCAGCTAACTTATTTTTGGCCAGCTTGTCGCGGGAACCTATCCAAACTTTTTCCACTGACTTTATTCTCCACACCGGCAATCACAGCTGTCATGACTTCATAACTATGAAACAGTACTGCAGGCGGGGGTAACAGGCCCCGGATTGTATTCGTCTGGCAGGAGATATAACATGGCAAATGCAACCTGTGTAATGACTGACCTCATGCTGTGTTATTGCAGAAAAACACTTTTATCATGAACACAAATCACTTTACCTCTCCCCCCCACCCTTTTTTTTTTTTTTCTTTTCTTTACTCAGAAGGTCAGTATTTTCAACACACTCTAACCACGCCAGAAAAAATGTGTTCACAAATAAAGTCCGTCAGTAAGAGTGGGTTACTCTGACCCCGGTTGAATACCTGTGGTAAAAAGCTGGTCCTCCAAAGGCCATGGCAAAGCTCCCACTGACTTTCTTTGGGCCAAGAGTTCACTCTTTTATTTTCTTGGTACAGAATGTGATGCTGACACTACATTCTGATGAAGGACACATGCAGATCAACTCATATGGCAGTTTTATTGCATTTTTTGTCTTTTCAATGGAAACTGTCTGAGAAATAATATGAAGAAATTATGGTCCAATGCATTGCTGTTTTATTTTTTTTTTTTTCTCTCTTCACCCATTTTTTTTGAGGGAACTGCTCCACACAGTTTCCAGCAATTTAGGTTTGCTTCTGAAATAAGGCAAAGGCTGGAATCCTCCAAAATTGTGAGTTTCCAAGGTGGGGTAACAAGGCTTGGGCTGTATTATTCAGCAAGAGTTGGCTTTTTTCTCTTCTGTCTGCAAACGATTTCCGCAACAGTGAAATATTGAATAGTTGTGACATTTAGATTAATGACTAATTATCACAGTGAGGAGTCCGACAATTTACCTCTTTTTGAGGATTTCAGTCTCTGGATGCTTTAACAGACATCAAGGTATTGTTTTCTACTTTGTGTCTATTTAGAAGAAGTATCTGCTCAGTCACACAGGTTAGCAGTTTCTAACACAGAAAACTCATGCTCTGCAGCACATTTCAAGGCACTCAGGTATGTTTCTTCTTTCATCTGTTTCTTCCAGTTTGCCAGCCTTATTTAAGCAATCATTTATATCTAATTTCAGCTTTCCACTGCTAACCTGCCAATGAATGTGGCTGAACACACTTGCAACTCCCCCCTCCCCCAAAAAAAACAACACAAAAACACCACCAAGTCTGGCTCTATAAAATAAGGCAGGTAACAGCACCAGCATTCACTGAGGCAGAACCTTTCCGTGGTCCATATCCCATCTTATGCTCTATGCTGCTGGCCATGCTGCAGCATTATGTGTTCTCGTGAATATTTGAGGGATTTTGGCATATGTATATATATGTATACATTTATACATATAAGTTTTATACACATACATGACATGACATGACTTTTCTTCTCACCCCACATTGCACACACACAAAAAAATATTATAAAAATTATATCCACATAATAATACATTGTCAGGGACATAGGATCAAAAAGCATGTCTGGTCCCGTGCCTTAACTACTTGCTGTTGTTTTGGCAGTCACATTTTGCTGGAAAGATTTCTCAATGTTTTTGCATCAAGGTGACAAGTACAATGTCAGCTAGATTTTGCTCTGTTGCAGGTCTCCCTTGTCTGTTAGTAGATTGCATCTGTGCAACCAGGAGAGTTTTCTAGGGCTTGCAAATTTTTAATTAATATGCAAATAATGCAGCTGCAATGGAAAACTATATCTGTATGTTCTCTGTTCTCTATTCCTCCACAGGGGAAGCTGGCCAGAGCAAAGCCTGTTTTCCTCTATGCAAAACATGACCAAAATATGCTGCATTTCTGTAATTATTGTTGTTTTCAGTTCAGAGTAGAAAGGAGCATGAACCGAGACTGAAACTAATTATTTGTAATCTACTTACAAACTCATGGATGTAATCTATGGTCAAAGTCATGCCAAGCACTAACTGCAAAAGGGTCAGCAGGATTCCACCCACAGTAATTAGCTGTAGCTTCTCAAGGGTCAAAGTTAAGGCTGAAATGTGCCTCATTTGCTGATGGGCTACAGCTCTGAACTATACAAGGATGAAGAGTTTTCAAACAATTAAAGTGAATGCATCTCCCAAAAGTCTGTGTTTTTGCTTTCTCATTTGTACAACTGTAGGTAGCCAACTAAAAACCTCCACTTTTACTACTGCAGTGACACAAGGGAACATCTGTGGACAAAAGTCTTTTAAATATTTCTTTTTTTTATATTTATTTTAGATTACAGCTCCCTTGACTGAGAAAAACATTTTGCAGCTATAGCATGTTGATTGTACAGTTGCTGAAGAACCCACATAACAGCAGGGGTGAGGTTTTACAGGCTTCACAATAATGTCCAAGCTATTAAACATCAAGCAGCAGCATTTTTTTGGCCTAACCTGAGAGCTCTCCAGGGAGAAGCCATAAAATATAGCCTTGTACAAGATGTCACCCACAGGGGCCACACTGAATTTGTGGATTAAACTTTAAGTGATTAACACTGATGTTTAATATCTGCTAACAGTGTTAGTGCAGATGTAACCAGTGTAAGAAAATGCGGTCAGTGCCTTTGTTACAAACATGGAGTGAATCAGTCTGAAAGGAAAATACTTCTGAAGTCAGACCCAAGGTCATTTACCAATAGCAAAAATAAATAGTCCCAGGTTTGTGTGTTCAATAAGTGCTTATTTAACAAAAGCGAACACAGAGCGCCATGGAAAATCCTGTGCTAGACAGGAGCTAGACAAAGGTGAAGTGCAAAGAGCAATAGGAGACTTGAGAACTGACCACGGTGCTTTGGTTAAGCTCATAGCTGGGAAATCCAGTCACTAGTGCAGAAAACAAAAATAAACACAAACAAACAAATAAATGAAAAACAACAGAAGAGTGAAAGAATGGATGAATAGAGCCACTTTATCTTCGATTTAGAAATTGCTCAGCTGGGGCCTGCAAACAAGCTCTTTAGCCAAATAGCAGACTATCCATGAATACAGTCTTGGGGAAGGAAAGAGTAAGTGCAGTTTGACACATGCACATGCAGGACAGGATACCCACATGTTTTGCATATGAAGAACAGTTTGAGACTCCTCCTTTCAATTGAGCTTTGATACTGTACAATATGTTCTGGATTCAAGGTCATGTATACTTTCTTTAAATACACACTGAATCTATGTGGAAGGTTTTATTTTTATTAAGTTAGGGAGCATTGGTTGCTGAAAGAGAGTTTTCTGTTACCAGCCCTGTTCTCAGTTAACCATTCTAGAGAACAAAAATACTAGATTAACAGCCTTGCAAATAGCAAGCCTTGACTTAACCATTGCCTGTGCACTATTTCAAGTATGCAACATTTCAGGCTTCTGCATATCTTCCAACTAACTGACCTCCTTCCTTCCTGTAGACTGCTATGTGTTTAAAGAAATATTGTCTGACAACCATATCCACAGCACTGGTGCCTGTAGCTACTGGTTTTGGGCTTGGAAACATATAGAGCAAGCAGCCATATATCTCCACCTGTGCATGCACATAAGCAGCATAGACTGCAGGCATCTGCTACTGATGCTTTTACTCTGACACCAAACAGATAAAGCCTGGAGATCCGTTATTTTAGGAGATGCAGGTTTTATCAGTGAATCTCCCTCAGTCCCACTACAGAGATGGCAATGAATAATCTAGGAAGAAGATATAACCTTGTGTCACCTACTTCACACCTAGACTCTTGATGTCATTTCCTATTGGTAATACTACCAAGGCTGAGAGTCTTATCATAATTTACAGTGAGCTTTACTCCCAGGAAACCCCATTTGTTCAAGTATTTAAAGAAAGAAACATGAGGCAGAAAATATAGAGCAGAAAAAAAAGTAGAATTGAAACAGTCTTCTTGTCCCATTATATCGTCTGTGACCCTTCTGTACCAGTTTTAGTGTTGCTTGGGGTTTTGAGCATGTATGTGTGTGCTGTGTCACTCATTTTTCTTGTAGGAAGCAGATATACAGTTATACATTGGGGTGGGGGTGTTGGGGAGGGAAGAGGAGAGTGATTTATTGTACAACCAGTTTTGTCAGGCATTTCCTTTCTATGCTTTAACTCAAATAATAGTAAAACTGTTTGAATGTGAAAAAAATTACAAAATGATTACAGTCACCCTGTCTGAGAAAGTAAACAGGGGATAGAGCTAACACATAATTTTAAGGTTATGGAGTAGAATTAAGGAAAAATCATATATACAGTCCAGAAGTCCTGAAGAATTAATTTCCAGCTTCATCTACCAGACAACCCTCCCTAAATTTATTCCCATCTGGGTAGCCATGCTATTGCTAATACATGGCTGACTTTCATGTCATTCCATTCTATTCACTATGGCTCTATAATGCAGCATTTCTATAGGAAATCATCCAATGGGGCATTTCCATGCCATCTTCTTGCTCCATTATATGTAATGTTGGAACCTGGATCACCAAAGATTGTGGACATGAGAGATATTGACCGCCTAGAATAACAGCCTAGCAGACACATTGCATTCACAGCAAAAGAAAAAGAAGTTTACTCTTTTAGCAAACAGCAGTAAGGACCCTGTTCTGACTTTGAATGGGGAAAAAGTCTTTCATTTGTGTATTTTAAAATTCTTTGTATATTAAGTACCAGTGTCCTTCATCTCAGTTTGCATAGCAGAGGGTTGAAGAAATTAGATGTGCAAAAACATCTTCCTCACATGCCCAGCCTTCTAACTATTCCTAAAACTCATTCTCATCTACCTTGTCTGCAATCTATGTTTCATTTCAGCCTTCTACACTTAATATATATTCTTTATGAAGTCAAAAAACAGACATCACCAACCTCCAGTTTATTTCCTCCTCCTAATGTACCAGTTGATTACTAGTAGTTAAAATCTCCCATTACTGCCACTTGGCCTCTTTAGCTTCTCTTTTCTTCATCATTATTATTTGTACAGTCATTTCACAGAAGATAAATCACAAATTAGTAATGCCACGGTACTGATAGCTCAGTGTACTTTCCTGGATCTTCAGTATGAGAAAACAGATATGTGCCTGTAGGTCTGTCTCTGCAATCTTTTTGCTGCCTTTTAGTGAGCAGCCTTGTTAGCCTGGGAGCCGAGCAGCAGCAGCAAGTCAGTCAAAAACCTTACTAGAAGTATTACTTATTTTTTATTTATTTTTTAATATTACTTTATACTTACAGGCGTGAACCTTTTCAGGTATGAAAGGTATGAAGGAACCATATTTTTAATGTGCTTTCATGTATTTAGTTACATTTTATTACATTTAAAGGTTATGTAATATGTGTGTAGTATAACTGTGAGCCCTGCAAGTACAAGCAGGGCTTGTGTTTTATGGGTTTACCACTACTTACAGTTGGAGGCCTATTTACAAAGAACGTTATGCACCTTTGACTTCTCTGCTTTGTTATAAGTATTACTGTTGTCCTCATGCACCTGAAGGATGTGTTAGTATATCTGTTCTACTAAGAACAGTCCCTAAGAATTGTACGTTTTATTTTGAATAAATATGAGACAATTGATGTGCCCCAGAAGATTCTCCTGTGGTTCTACAAACTCAAAAAAATTAAAAAGTTAAAAAAAAAAAAAAATTAAAAAAATCCATCCTTTTTTCGTCTGAAAAGGAAAACAAAGACAGCTCTTTGTACATGTATTTTCCCGTGAAAATGCCCCAGTAGAATTTGTGGTAGCAGCTGCAAAGTTTGGTGCATAATATAGAGAAAATTAATTAAAGCAAAACAAAATGTCTGATTATTTTAAAGATGGTTATGGATAAATGGAAAATAAATCAAGATTTTTGTTTTCTACAAGGCATTTTAAAAGAGTTTAAATCAGAAGGCCGTGTCTTCTGGTTCAGTCAGACCTACACGCACATTATGAGCATCCAGGGGTAAGTACAATGGTTCAACAGACAAAGCTAAGCTTATTCCTAGTAAGAGACCTTTAAAATGGATAAATCTTTGGATAAAACTTCCTTGAAGAAAGAGAGCTTTATAAAGTGCCTACAACTATGACACATGACCTTAGACGATTTATCTTATTTTCAGTACAAATCAGCCAAATATCGTATTTTGTAAACTAGCACAGAGCTATTTCAGGTCATCATCTTCTTTAAGGAGCACTCCGTGAATTGAGTTAAAGAAATTACAGTTATATTTCCCCCAAAAGGAAAGATGACTCTGTTTCCCCCAAAGGAAACAGTGAGCATTTCCATCCATGCAAAAGACTATTTGAGGGAAAGGTGCTTCATTTTCATCTTTAAATATGCACAGGAAAATGCTGAAGGGAAGCAAGCTAAATGTATCCTTGAGAAAATATAGTGTTCAAGGGGCTTACAGCAGTGATGAAACTGATTGCTGAAGTAGTTAATTGGGGAATGCAACGGCCCCAAATAAATGCATTTAAGTTGGAAAAAATACAGTAAAATAAACGCTTTTCCGACTCAAGTGTTTAGAACTGTGATTGTGATAAATGAGATGTCAGAGGACTAACAAACTACTCAAGCAGCCATGTGGCAATGAAATAGACACACTGTCTACTATGGTAAAGTTTAAAGCAGTTTTAAAATCCTTGAGAGTGTTTTATGGATTTTATGGCTTGGGTCTGTGATAGCTGATACTCTGACAGTTGACATGAATTGGATAGGGCACATATACAAAGAACTGCAAGTGTAAAAGGTGACAAAGAGTCTGAGGTCTGTTGCCTTTCAATGAGCTTCAGCCTCCTAAGTCACTGTGAACAGGGGACCCTTGAAAATGCTCCCCAGTGGCTCAGTTCCCACTTTGTCTGCCTTGTCAGGGTAGACCGTAAACCCCTTGGGACCAGGACTGTAACTTGTTATGTATAACATCACACACAACGAAGTTCTGGATTCCAGGTCCTCTAAGTGTGGCAGCAACATAAATAATTTGAAAAGCAATACTTCTATGATACTTGATACATAAATGAACGGGCATCACTAGAAAGAAAGAAATGCATCAAAATATCGATTGGAATTGCTGGAGGACCGTTGGATTACAATTTAATTATAATGAGAAACTCCATGCTTTCAGGAATTTCTAGGTGAAGGGCAAGGATTTACACCACAAATTAACCTGCATTTCATACCCAGAAGGCCTGATTTCTTCTCCCATATACCATAACAAATTGGGAATACTTCAGGAAAAGGAATTATACCAAAGTTAGGATAAGTAGGCCAAGGAGCAACTCCTGAGCCCTTAATTTCATACAGTATCACCAAGGATAATGTGTAAAAAAATCCATGAATAAACAGAACTGTGTGTTCTGCCAAGTAGCATTTTCTGGTGTTTGTAACGTATAGCTCTGAGCTGTAATACAAGAGGACAGCTTCCCAGCAGCATTTTAAAGCTGTCAGCAAAGTAGCTAGTCTTCACATTTCTCTTCATTTTGTTTTGTTTTAAATTCTCATTTGTTATGCCATTTGGCTTTTCCTTTCTGTCCCACCAACTTTCAGGGGATCCAGACATATATATTATCAAGGTGTTGCTCCCAGCAAGACACTGAGGTTCCCTGCATGTACACAGCTGCTTTCTGTGCTGCAAGAGTCACTGAGCAAGTTCAAAGTCCAATGTTTTCACTTTGTGAGGGGTTTGGTAGGTATTACAGGATTATCGGTTTGACAACGTTCGACAGGGTTATGTACATGACTGGAGTACTCACCCAGAGGAACCCAGACATATGTAAAGGCTTCCCTATGCATATGGGCTTGCTCTAACGCAGCCATGACTCATCTAGACTTAATTTCTTATATCACACCAACCTTACAGAGCAGAAAAAAACAATCAAACCACAACATCTTCGCAGAGAAAGCAAGCAGGCCTATTACCACCCTGTGGAAAGTACACAGTGTTCCTGGGATGGGCTAGTACAAAAATAATTTAGGGAAAATGTGATGGTTTTGAAAGGATCCTAATTATATTGTCTTCAGATATGCAATTCTTTCCTGACTTTCGATAGGTTGTAATGCAAGGGCCTGGAAAGATGCAAAAGACAAGTCCAGGTTCCAAAAATGTCCGTGGTTTTAGCCCCACAGAGCCTCTGTGAATACTAAAAGTGGGTTGAGGACACTATGTGTGCTCGCTCTCTTTTTACTCTATAAACTTTTCTTTGGGGAGGCAGAAGATACTATCATGGCATCACAGAACGGTTTGGGTTGAAAGCAACCTTAAAAGTCATCTAATTGCTACCCCCCTGCCATAGACAAGGACAATTTCCACTAGACCAGGTTGGTCAAAGCCCTGTGCAGCCTGGCCTTGAACACCTCCAGGGATGGGGCATCCACAGCTTCTCTGGGCAACCTGTTCCCATGCCTCACCATCCTCTGAGTAAAGAATTTATTCCAAATATCTAATCTAAACCTACCAGTTTTTAGTTTAAAGCCATTACTCCTTGTCCTATCAATCAATGCCCTGAAAAAGAGTCCCTCTCCAGCTTTCCTGTAGGTCCCCTTTAGGTAATGGAAGGGTGCAATGAGGTCTCCCCAGAGCCTTCTTTTCTCCAGGCTGAACAACCCCAGCTCTCAGCCTGTCTTCATAGAAGAGGTGTTCCAAACCTTTGATCACCTTCATGGTGCTCCTCTGGACCTTCACTAACAGTCCTCCACTAACAAGTCTTTCTTATGCTGAGGGCCCCAGAGCTGAATATCATCCTCCAATTTAGAGAAACAGATTATCATGCAGGACAGTGTAAAATGCCTTGCACAAGTCCAGATAGATAACACTAGTTTCTCTTCCCCTACCCCATTTTAATGGTTACTACTATTGCAGGGACATGCAGTAATACAAAATAAATAAACAAATAACTTAAACAAATAACTCAAAAAAATAACTTGCTGGATACTACACAAATGTCTCTAAATCAGAGAGACATGGATAGAACAGATGGACCTCTTGGTGGGTAAGGAATTGGCTGTACGGTCTCACTTAAAGAGTTGCAGGCAATACCTCAATGTCCAGGTGAATATCAGTAATGAGTCGTGTTCCTCAAGGGTCAGTATTGAGACCAGCACTATTTAACGTCATTGTTAGTGATGTGGACAGTGAAATTCAGTGAAGCCTCCTAAAGTCTGCTGATGACACCAAGATGTGTGGTGCAATCAACACACTGAAGGGAAGGGATATCATCCCAAGGGACCTGGACAGGTTCAAGAGGTGGGCCTGTGAGAATCATGAAGTTGAACAAGGCCAAGTGCAAGGTCTTGCACCTTGGACAGGCTAATCCCAAGCATAAATACAGGCTGGGAGGAGAATGGATTGAGAGCAGCCCTGAGGAGAAGGACCTGGGGGTGTTGGTTGATGAGAAGCTCAACATGAGCCACCAATGTGCACTTGCAGCCCAGAAAGCCAACCACATCCTGGGCTGCATCAAAAGAAGCATGGCCACCAGGTAGAGGGAGGTGATTCCCCACCCCTCCTGTGCCCTTGTGGAGCATGGTGTTCAGCTCTGGGGCCCCCAACACTAAAAGGACATGGACATATTAGAAAAAGTACAGTGGAGGGCCTGGAGCACTTCTCCTATGAAGAGAGGCTGAGGGAATTGAAGTTGTTGAGCCCTGGCTAAGGGAAGGCTCCGAGGAGACCTAATTGCAGCCTTCCGGAACCTAAAGGGGGCCTGCAAGAAAACTGGAGAGGGACTCCTTATCAGGGAAGGTGGAGATAGGACAAGGGGTAATGGCTTTAAATTAGAAAAAGGATAGATGTATATTAGATATTCAGAAGAAATTCTTTACTCAAAGGCTGATGAGGCACTGGAACAGGTTGCCCAGAGAAGCTGTGGTTGCCCCATCCCTGGAGGTGTTCAAGGCCAGGCTGGATGGAGCTTTGGGAAACCTGGTCTAGTGGGAGGTGTCCCTGCCTGCGGCAGTGGGGTTGGAACTGGGTGATCCTTAGTGTCCCTTTCAATCCAAACCATTCTGTAAATCTATGAAATAAGCAGATTGATTTGCAACTCTCTCTTCATCCACTTATGCTGAACTGAGATCATGGGGAGGACAGGAGAAGGAAGTTGGCATTAGGAAAAGAAGAGCACCTATAGTTAGGTCATCCATAGGCATCTTCACTCTTTTGTGTCCCAGCATATTGAGAATCATGTGAAATGAACATTTGGCAGCAAAGCCCATAGTTGCTGGGCTTTATATATGATACTTGCATTGCCAGCCTGATCTGTTACTATCTGTGGGACCTGGTGAGTTACATAGAGTTAAGGAAGATCATATCCTGCTGAGCACCAGCACTGCTTTGTCTGGGGCACTGTTGCAAACACAGGGTTGCCCTCCCTCCAGCCCAGTAACTAATCTCAGAGATAGACACAGACATGGAGAGAGCAGCCAAGCTTTGCAGAAGGAACTGTTCATCATTTCACCCCGGGCCGCACAAACTGAGCAGAAGCTGGCTTTACAGGATCAGTGATTGCTGGATACATGAAATTCCTACTGAACTAATTCACACCTTAATAAAAGGCAGTGTAATTCGTATGCTGTGGTCTATAGCATGAGAGCTATATCATATTGTACCCATGGATACAAAGCAACTGGTTCCTCTCCAAGGCTGGTGTCTTGGGTTGCTCTAAAACGGCCTGATCAGGAATGCTGGTGTGGTAATGCAGGGATATAATAGGTCCTCTGTGAGGCAGCCCTCAAATATTTCTCTTAAAAGTTCATCTCACCATGGTAATAATCACCTAATAATCTTAACACATGCTACTTTGAGAATGTAGAGTATGTTTTATGATATTTGCTTCAGCAGACACCTTCCTTAATGGAGCTATTTTGTGACCAGACATCCAAAAGAAAAAGAAACTCTTATCCACAACTATAGGGTACATAACTTCCTAATGTAACGTTTTTGTTTTCATTTAAAACTGCCCTAAGTAGGAGAAAGGTTACATGAATAAGTAGGAAAGAGGTGGCTCAGTGGGAAAGTTGGAATAGTTTTGATGTCTAAGTTATTTTCCATGTCTAGATTCTTTTCCACAATATCATTTTGATTTTTTTTTCCAAGAGCATGTTAAAAGAACGACAATTTTGTGGTCAGAGTATAAAATCATGAACAAATTCTCAATGGGAATCTGTGGATAGACTGTAAGTTGGGAAAGAATCATTTATATCCCTGTACAAACAGGTGTAATCCCCAAAGGCTCTTTGCACTTAGCCATACTGTTTGGTATTCAATTACACTTAATGCAGTATACAGCCTGCACAAATGTATTTATATAGTGAGTTCATACATGTAGAGAGCATACTATATAGTTCACTACTATATAGTACACAATGGATTGTGTAGTATCTGCCTACTTCAGAGACCTCTGTGGGTATTTATTTGAGTGTAGGCTAACTGAGCACAGACATGCCATGGGTATTTAGAGCTCATAGACTTGGTTTACCCTTAATGGCCTAAAAATAACAAGCCAAGTTCATGTGGGAATCAAAGGATGCCTACAGTGGGTGTAGCTCTACCTTTTGATTCCTAACATTATATAAATTATATAACATTTTAAACTCTGCGACATACCAGTCCTCACAAATTCACATCACTCACAAATCCCACCTGCCTCCCTGAACTAACCCTATTCACTGTTTAAAGAAACAAATTAATCGCAGATAATAATCTCATTAATAATAGGGAAGAACAACAACATACTGAGCAGCTCCCATCTTTTCTTCCTAACCCGGAGCAGGCAGTGGATAACTGTCCCTGCCACGCTGTTGACACCAACAGCCACCTGCTGCTCCCTTGAATAAAAACCCCACGTGAGCAGACCTGGATCCACATTGCACAGCTGCTCCTCTCATTTCCTTGTAGCACCTCCACCACCCCTGCTGCACTCTGGATCCTGCCCGTTGCATTTACATCACTGCCCTGTTGCTGACATGAGTATTTTCCTGTCTATGGTTAGCAACCTTCTCATGGCTACTCTGCCTCCTCCTCCAGCTTCCACTCACTCCTCAACATGGATGTTCCTGCCTTGTGACTGTATGAACACCACTCAAGCCCCTTGTTGGTCCTTGCTGGTATGCTTAGAGGTGCTTGGGGAAACCGTAGCTGGTGCCAGTTTCCCTGTGCTTGAGCTCAGATCTCAGCACGGGACAATCTCTCTTCTCATTCGGTGAAAGGGGAACAAACTTCTGGTTTGGGCACCATCCACTGAAGAAATGCTGATAAATTTCCATGGTCAAATGTAAGACCACGTGGCCACCAGAAAAGCTCTGGTTTCTTGGTGTTTGGGGAAAGTAATGGAGTGAGTAATGCAGTGACCTTATCAGATCACCTGGCTTCTAGGAAATGTCACAGGTTATCTGGGTACTTCCAGATTTCTGAATCAGGTGACAGAAAAGTAAAATGACAAACTACAGCATTACATACATATTTTCTGAAGTAATACTCTCTCTGAATTAGCCCTCACTGCTCCATGGTTTCTTGCATTTATGTGTACTTTCCAAACAAACAAACAAACAACAACAACAAACAAACAAGCAAACAAAACTCTGTAGAGTTTTTTATTACTTTCTGCTGTTTATGTTTTTTGAATCACTACATTTGTCTTCCCTCTGAGACTATTCTGATGCAAATACAACATTGAGATCTGGATTGCCACTTGTTCCACCTGGGATTTCATTAGCTTATTAAATTGAACATAATTAAAACATAGTTGTGAAGAATAGGCATATTATATCACTGCAATTGTGTTCCAGTTGCAAATATTTTACAAGTGTCCTCTCCTGTATGTGGAAACTTGAAGGTAAAGATGAATGGTCTCTAGCAAGACAAAATGCTAGTAGGTTCCTCAGAGAAAATTACTGCCTGAGCCCTGCTGTGAAAAACCATTTGGTTGCTAGAAGTAGTCAGGATGTTGTCATTAAGATTGCTGTTGTTTGAGATGAAATGATTCGCCATTCTTTGGTAAATAAAAGGGCTCTGTATCCCTCTGATTCATTGTGAAAGTGTCCTCTACAGCCCAGGAATGTACATGTTTTGAGGTTGAAAATCCTCTTCTAAATCCTACTTATCCAATGACTGCACAAAAACTTCCTGTACACCACAAAAAATGAAAATAACAAATATATATACTGACTTTAGACTAAATTTGGCTGCCCTCTTATGTGTGGACAGCAGTCCAGTTCCTAAGGAATCCCACTCACTGGCATGAAGATGTTGCCAAAACAGATAGTACCCTTGGTTTTAGGCCTTTATAGCAGAGTTAATTCAAGGAACACTCACCTGGGATGGGCAGCACAGCAGCACCAACTTCTGGCTGCAAATCTTCATGTGGAAGCTCCCAGGGCTCATCTGAACTCTAAAGCAGATCAATTAAACAACAACAATAACAACAAAATCATTATAAATCTACATATGCACTGAGATATGGAGGTTTATGGATATTTCATCAAAGCTTTAGGTCATAGTTCCCTCTGACTTTAGTGTCTTTTAGCTGCTTTTACTGTGCCAACTTGCTGTGGCTGGTGGCAGTGCTGCTCCTGTGGCTGCCTGCGCTGAGCGCTGTGGGTGGAGGTAGCAACACCTTGTGGTGTGTATGTTATGGATGTATGCATGCAAAAATAACACTTTTCTGCAGAGCTGAACCCAAGTGACTGCTGTGCACCACATGTAACATCATTCTTGGGAACAATTCCGCTAACTTGGTTTGAATAATACAAGAAACTTCAAACGACTTTGGAAACTGCTGATACCATTCTTCCCCCTCATCCCTCTCTCCAAGTTGTCATATGATGGCAGAGAAACTCTAAAAATCCCTTATGATCACAGTTACTGCATTTTATTGCTTTTCAGTTCCAGTTGTTTGGTGGAAATAAGAGAAATAGAAATTGATTCAAAAACCAGAACTAATTTGAGAACTTTTTTTTTTTTTTTTTTTTTTCCTGAGGTTTTCATGTTTTGTGTAATTGCATGTGTTCTGAAATTTAATACTGAGTTGTTGTGATTGCACAGACAGCCCAGCACAGATGGGTTTGGGCTCTTTGCACATTATGCCTATGCATTTGTATCTGCAGGCCACTGTAATTTGCTTCTCAAAAAAAGTATGGAAACAAAATCTCACAATATTTAGAGCCAAATTTTTGTAAACTCCTTTGCAAGTGGTTTTGATCTGGCTTCCACAATTGCACTCCCCATTTTGTTTGTCCACAAGTTTATGTGCAAACAGTGAGTTTTTTTGGTTTGTTTTGTTTTTCTCTCTGTGGTCTCAGATGTATGCATGATAGCTGCATCAGCACGTACTCACATGATCAAATAAAGGTGATGTTTCCCCACTTAATTCCAGCACAAATGCAATCTGGAGGTAAAAATCAAAGACTTGTTTGAAAAATCACATGATTATGTCTTTCCCGCAAAATGCCATTGTTATAAAAGTGACAGCATGTTTTAAGAGCACTTGTGTTTAGCGTACACTGATTACAATGCCCTTTATGAAAAACAGTTGACATGGCCATACATGTTACCAGCTATAATATGCATAAATAAAATCTGAAGCAGATTAGGATAACATCATTATATGCATCTTCAAGATTTTTCTCCACTCATTAAATCTACCCTAGTCCTTCACACCATGAAAGTCCATCTTAAGATCCTGAGAGAGGCTTAAGCAACATGTATGTTCTCTGCATGAGAGAACTGCTCTGTTAGGAAACAGTAATAACTGTGCTCAAGAGTACACTGTTCTGAAATAATGTGATTAGTTAAAAAATTTCAATGGGATATCAAAAAGGTGAAGTGGAAAGAAAGAAGCGTTTGCTTAAACAGTATAAAAAGAGAATTTGAGACCAGATTTCTCAAGACTTGCAGTCTCTCAGGCTGCTCTAATTTGAGAGGGGAATGAGAAATGAAAATTAATATTTCACTTGAGAAAAGAGTGCAAAAGATGTCCTTAAATGAACCATTTAAAAGGCTTTCTTTCAATTACCCTTGGACTGAAAACTAATCTCAGAAACTGTTTTCCTTACATTCAGTAATTAAAGCCAAGTTCTTGTTCTTTTGCGAGAGCTACATCTCCAAGTGAAATGTCAGGCCTTTTCCAGAGACATCTGTGGGGGTGATCTTTGAAATATTATAAAATTTTTACTTTTCCTTCCTTAGCTTCTTGTGTGGTAAGCAACACTGATGTCTCTGACTCCCATTATGGAGAAGATCCAAGAACATCCATGTATCAACTTGGCATATTTTCAAGAATTTTTTTTTTTTTGATCTACTGTGGGACCTAGGTTCCCTTGGAAAAAAAAAAAAAAAAAAAAAAGCCATGCTGTTCGGAATCCAGTGTTTGGTAGTCTGATGCTGGAGAATTATATATTCTAGTTCAAGAAAATTTCTGATGGATGAGAACAGTAAAGAGAGAAAGGGAGTATCCATGAAAGCCACATGGACATGTGCATCCTTCCAAATATAATTCCTTTCCAAACTAAGCAAGGATTAACTAAAGATGTTTTGGAACCACAAAATGTTATTTTTAAAAGGTAGCTAGTGATTGAGATAGATTAAGGCTAAACATGGCTGGGATCGGCCAAAACCACGAGGAGCTTAACTTGTTCACATATTTATGGCTGGAGCAGAATTTGAGGGCCTTCAGCAATCCAAGGCCTGAAATCCTCCAGCATATTTTGTGGTAGAGTGATAGGCTGTTGGTTTTGCTTTGCTTTGTCTTTTTTTCTTTTCTTTTTTTTTTTTTTTTTTGACAGACTTGCCCCTTCCTCCCTCCCACGCACATCAACAGATCAGTTCAAACAGTGTCCCTGCAGGTCACTGAGTCCCAAAGCATTGTCCAGTGCTTATTAAAAAGCAAGAACGACTCAGCTGAGAGATGCTCCTTAGCCTTGCGACCAAGGTCACATTCAGCCAGTAGCTCCTCTCCCACGCTATGTCCTGCTCCCAGGGGGACAGGGCACTAGGGCAATCTTCTCATGGGCATTTATTAGCCTAATGGTGGAGAAAGGGAGGTGAGAATGAGAATTAGAGTACACTTGTGTAGACATGTGTCTGTGATGAGTTTTACGGTAACAGGCAATAATTACTTCTTCTTAAGCGAAAGGAAAGAGTCTCTCAGTTTATCCCACTGGGAGCCATTGTTTACATGTATTTATTTGAGTTGCTTTCCAATCATACCTATTTTAAGTGTGATATTGAGACCTTTCACATGAACAGTAACAACATCAGATAACTTTGATGAACTCCAAGATCCAGACTCCAAAACCACTCATTAAATTTACCTCTACCACTTGCTGGATAAACATCATTCATCGTTTCATCAGCAGACTTGAGAAAATTAGTAATGTCTATAATCACACTGAAATCATCAAAACTAAACTTTTCTTAAATATAAAACAACTGGCACCTATTTCAAGACAGACACAGACACTAACGTTGCTCTGGTTTCACTTCAGTGGAACGATGTTTATTCACCTGGGCTGATGTCTTTCCAAGACAGGATACTAAATGGTAGATAACACCACTTACTCATTTCAAAAATGCACTCAATCAATTTTGACAATGGTTTTGTGTGGTTTTAAAAATCACTTAAAGGCCTGAAATAAACCATTTCTATGTATATACATACATAGAATATGTATGTATATATGTACACATATATATACATTTACATATATATATGGGAGGGGAAGAGTGAAAAGTGTGAGAGTGAGTCAAGTGTAATGCATTGTTGCACCCTTTGCTAGCTAAAACAGAACAATCCAACTGTCAGCAGTTACACAGAGACTGAGAACGAGAACTAGATCCAGCCTCACTGGCAAAAGCAGTAATAAAAATAACAACTTGTACATTTTATTTGGCCAGTGATTTTAAATGATAAGTGTTTTTGTAAATGCAAGGCCAATATATGATAGAAGAGATATTTATATACATTGTCTAACCACAATACTAGGATTGCTTTAAATGTGACTTTACTCTTTCTTCATTCGTGTGTGCTGACTGCATGTTATGATAACTGTGAGAAGGTTTCTCAAGGGACTGGAGTGCTTCCAGCACAGTGTGTTCTGCTGATGTGGTGAGTATCATTTTACCAATAACAAGGGGGAAAGTATATGCTGTAACTGCAGTTAATTTATTTGATTTCCAAGGACTCTGAAAGAAAAGTTTAATTACAGCAAATGAAATATTAAGGCAAATATCTGGAAAAAGAAGATTCTTTCCCATACACTAGTGGAAGGAGAGGTTGTGACTAACTATGCATACATGTATAAAATATAGTGAGGCATACAAAGCTTCGTTCCATCTTCCATGGAGAAAACTGCTGAAATCAAAGTTTGCATGTCCTGTAAGAGGTTAGATGCTTCCAACAAGGACAGAAGAAAGGGAAAGAGGAAGGTATTGATTTTGTTCCTTAGTCTCACATCATACCAGTGGCCAGAACAGACCTGGCAAAATGACAGGACATCCAATGCCTTCCTCAATAGGTTTCCTCAGCCTCCCCTTCTTAGGTTCATCAGACAGGCATCAGACCTTTGGTTCATGCCAATAGAGATGATGACAATCAGAGTTCAAAAAAGATACCAAGTCTTGGAGGGAAAAAAAATAAAATAATAAAATTAGAAAATGGCTGAGATCTGGAGAGGCACCACAGAGTTGTATCATTTGCATACCTGTTGGAAAACATAGACAATAAGAGGAGTTTGTAATGTAAATGTAAATATAATGTAAAATCCCCTGTAGCAGATATAATACGTGAAATAAATGTTGCATATCTTGTGTACAAGACCCTTTGTCCTTCAAGAGAACATGGATTGACTGCTTAGCAGTTCCACCCATTTCTGAAAGTAACAGGTTGTCACACAAAAATTTGATATTGGGAAGGAGTCTAGCAGTGCTGGCCTCTCTTCCCTGGGGTCTACATCTTATCTCTTTGCTCGCTCTCAACCAGGCTCTGTCCTTGTACCCGCGAGCCCTCACTCTGTCATCAGAATGCTCTCCCAGAGCCTCAGGCCACCAGGGTGAACAATCTATATCTAACTTCTGGAATGAATATATCCATGCCTACTATCTCCACATGAATCCCTTTGTTGTAATTACCTTTTAAGGAGCTCTTCAAGTGCCATGTGCAGCTGATCCCCAGGGGTGTTGTATGGCCCTGGCTGCTACTCAACGTTTTTACTCCTTGTCACAAGTCAGACTTCTTTTGTGAGGCCACAGTCTCCCAGTTTTCTCACCTGGGACCAATTTGCCACCACCCAAACATTTTATGAGCTCTCTCTAGCCTCAGGTCCCATCTGAATTAACCACTGTTGATCTGTTGTGGACATAAGTGTAGCCAGCTCAACTAGATACCTAGCTTTGAGTGCTTCTTGCCTGCTAAAATCCAGACCCACAATTGACTTTCTTGTGTTTCTCATCTAATTATGTCTGGCAGGCAGTGAAGCTTTGTTTTTCCTCCAAGTACTTTTTCCATCGATCATTAAAGCAGCTTTGTTCCAGCCAGCATATCTATTGTGCATGTCAACCTTTCCTTAGGGCAGGCAAAGCCCACTTTCATGCTTTGCAACACACCAAATATATTTTGGCATGAAACAAAGACATTAATAACGATGTATAAATTCAAATGCACTAATTAGTTTGTGAGTAACGCATTCCATCACCAGTGCATGGGCTGAAGGAACGCAGCCAGAAAATCCAGATTACAGTCACAAGGAGGAGTCTCAATTATTCCAGTCTTAGCATGTGTAACTATAACACCATTAGGCACAAGGTTGTTTAGCTCTGTTAAAAAGTCAGTGTAAAAATCGAAGAAAACTGAAAATACCACCATATTGAGAAGGAAAAACATGTTTCAGGTCAACCTGGAAGGGTTCAGGGGAGTTACTCCTCAACCCTGCCACCACATCCTTTAACAAACTGATTTGCCTGTGATCCCAAACATGTATGTACCAAGCATGAGGGAAAGGAACCTTCTTTTTTTATTTTGCTAAATCTTTTCAGAAAGACTGAAGAAGTAATTGACATTTAGCCAGTGTCCTAAATATTCCAGTAATAAATGCCTTGGCAATACCACAGATAGACAAACAGATTAAAATAATGAGTGGTACAGAGACTGCTGTGCAACACTTTTTCCCATTAAAAAGTGCTTTCTGTTGCTTATCACTTTGCCAAACAATTCAAGCTGAAATGTTGAGTGTCTGCTATGAGGTTGATTTTTCTGGGAAAAAATTCTGCTAGAATGGAAACATTTATGAGAATGAAATTGCAAGATGGGAGAGAGAGGGGGAATCAGCTGCTTGCCCACATTAAAAAAAAAATAAAAATAAAAATAAAATGTTACTCCAGACATTTCACTGAGTTTCTGTTGCACTTTGGAACTGGGATTTAATATCAAGCCAAGAGAGGACTATTTTGTATTAAAGGTATTTGGAGTTGAATTCCAAGGTTGTGCCTTAAGACTGAATACAAAGCAATAATACTGACTTGGTCAGATCATTAATACTCCAGAAGGGATTTGGATACACCTGAAGTTCTGAGAGAACAATTACTTTGAGATTAAATCTGTGACAGCAGTTACTTCCACAAGGCCTGAATTTCAGTCTCAACTTGTTCTCAGATGTGAACCTGTCCAAAACCATTCCCAAAATACATATCTGAACAACACTTTTCAGGTCTCTGTTTAGCCAAAATGGAGAAGGGTTTGTTAAAGAAAATATTATTACTGAGAAAAGATAAAAGACAATATTTGCTCGTGTTGGAAATGAAAGTGTCTACAGATCTCATACTTAAAGGTCCAGAATCATACTGTGCTGTTAGTGATGGATACATTCATCAACACAGTACCTTGAGAGGACCACGTACTCCTTGCACAAGTGATGCAAAATATAGGCATTTTTCCTAATGTTCCCTGCATTCATCATGCATAGCATAGCCAAAACCCTTGAATGAAAGCCACAGAAGAACAGAGCAGCATTATTTGCTAGATTGGAAGACAGAAACTGAGAAGCCCTGGCTCCCTGGAGGCACCATGTTGGCTCTGCTGCAGCACAACATGCTAAACATTGTGGTGTACTCACTTTTGACTGTTTCTTACCCTTTCCAAGCTGACGACCTTGTGTAGAAAGTGCTGTTTATTTATCTCTTTCAACAGATTATCAAGCTGATTCCCAATAAGGATTCCCATGAAGTCTTTTTTGAGCAGGTACTGAAGATTTAAGGTAAAAATTGCATTACTACTGGGTTTTGTTATGGGTAGGAGTAGTTATGACTGTCATAATAGTAGTAGTTATTTTTGCAGTGATAATCAGGGCCCAACATAAGCTGCAACTACTCCTGTGCCAGGCAACAGAGGTGATCACAAGCCTGCTGCCAACGGGAGCCAAACTTGTGGATGGCATACTTGCCTGGGGTTCTGCAACAGCCCCTGTGTTGTAGATTTTGGCTGTAAAGCTTGGGCAAGGAGGGACAGGCCATGGCAGGCCAATACATCAGGCAGGCTTTAGGAGATCCAAAGCAGCAGCAAGAGGAAAGAAGGAAGTGGGAAGAGTGGTTTACAGAGGTATCCTAGGACTAAATCCACAACTGTGAAGAAAAGCTGCAGTCCTCACCCTGGGGATGCTGGGCAGGTAGCAGCTGAGGAAACACAAGAGAGGAGGGCCCATGAGTGGTCTAAGCCTCTTGAGAGTAAGAAGGTAAACCCAGAGCTCCCACCACCCAGCAGATCACCTGCTCAGTTGCTGGGGATAGCTGACGGGACATGCTGGGGTCAACCACTGGCAGAGAGGAATACCTGCTTTGTTTTCACAAGCTGTTGGGGGATGTCTGAGAGCACGGTATGCCTTCAGGAGTTGGGTTGTTTTTGTGTTTGTTTCTTGTTAAAATCCCAGGCCTCTGTCTGAGGTTTTCCTCAGCTTAAACTAAAGAAATGAGGCTGCCTGTTTTCTTACAAAGTGAAAGCACAGCCTAATTTGTTTTCATTAATCTTTCATTGGAAAAACGATGAGAATGATTTTTTCTGCTAGCTGCCAGCTAAAATTGACAAATCTTTCCCCTCTCTAGAAGGCTTTTTTCTCAGCCAGAAGGTTTAGCTTTCTCTAGCCCAATGTTTTCTTGGAGATTTCAATTTTGTGATTAAAATTGTCATTTTTCTCATACAACAAAAGTTCATTAACATTTAATAACAGTTGGGTAGATCTTGAGCCTGTAAGGAAAGGTAAGAAGGAAAGTAACATTATTTGCTTTAGAACTTGTTGCTAACATTCCAGTGGCAAATATTACCTAAAATCAAATATTTTAAAAGGTTGTTGTTCTTTTCATCGAGATTTTTCTTTTCCTTCCTTCCTTCCTTCCTTCCTTCCTTCCTTCCTTCCTTCCTTCCTTCCTTCCTTCCTTCCTTCCTTCCTTCCTTCCTTCCTTCCTTCCTTCCTTCCTTCCTTCCTTCCTTCCTTCCTTCCTTCCTTCCTTCCTCCCTCCCTCCTTCCCTCCCTCCCTCCCTCCTTCCCTCCCTCCTTCCCTCCCTCCCTCCCTCCCTCCCTCCCTCCCTCCCTCCCTCCCTCCCTCCCTCCCTCCCTCCCTCCCTCCCTCCCTCCCTCCCTCCCTCCCTCCCTCCCTCCCTTCCTTCCTTCCTCCCTCCCTCCCTCCCTCCCTCCCTCCCTCCCTCCCTCCCTCCCTCCCTCCCTCCCTCCCTCCCTCCCTCCCTCCCTCCCTCCCTCCCTCCCTTCCTTCCTTCCTTCCTTCCTTCCTTCCTTCCTTCCTTCCTTCCTTCCTTCCTTCCTTCCCTCCCTCCCTCCCTCCCTCCCTCCCTCCCTCCCTCCCTCCCTCCCTCCCTCCCTCCCTCCCTCCCTCCCTCCCTCCCTCCCTCCCTCCCTCCTTCCTTCCTTCCTTCCTTCCTTCCTTCCTTCCTTCCTTCCTTCCTTCCTTCCTTCCTTCCTTCCTTCCTTCCTTCCTTCCTTCCTTCCTTCCTTCCTTCCATTTTTCCCCCCCAACATACATATTTGGAAGATAAAGACTGCAGACTTCTAGGCTCCCAAGTAGAGGACAGACCTAGATCTATTGGAAGGAGACCAAAGGAGTCCCACGTAAGATGGTCAAGAGACCGAAGCCCCTCTCCTATTGGGAGAGGCGGAGAGAGCTCAGCCCGGTAAAGGAATGTTCACAGGGGATCTCTGAATGATCTCTCTGGTGGAGTCTCCCTTCTTGGAGATCATCAACAGCTGGTTCTGGGTAACATACCTTAGGTGGAAGAGTTGGACCAGATGGCCTCCAGAAGTCCCTTCCCTTCTCAACCATTCTGTGATCCTGTGATTCTGAGTCACAATACCTGTAAATATATCCCACGATACAGAGTACCAGACACTTTCCACTGATGTTTGAAAGACCAGAAGAGTCTTTCTTTCCTGATGAAATATATTCTGCCTTCTAGTAGGAAATCTCTTCTGAGAAGAATGAAAGTTGAATGAGAGGGACTCAGAAAAGCAGAGTGAAAGAGAGATCAAAAAATAAAGGACACTTTCCTAAAAATACTGAAGTAGGAAGTGGCTTCCAAATTAACATGAGTGTGGTGAAGACTATATATATACTGGTGTTTTCTCCTTTCTAAAGACAGAAAGGAAGATACTAGAAATAGTATGTCCCTTCACTTGAAACTATTGGCAAAACTGCTAAAAATACCCAAGAAATATTACTTGTGTTTAAAAAAATAATGAAAGAAATTATCATAGAATAGAATGGTTTGGGTTGTAAGGAACACAAAAGATCAACTAGTTCCAACCCCCTGCCATGGGCAGGGACACCTCCCACTAAACAAGGTTGTTCAAAGCTCCATCCAACCTGGCCTTGAGCACCTCCAGAGATGGGGCAACCACAGCTTCTCTGGGCAACCTGTGACAGTGCCTCACCTCCCGCTGAGTAAAGAATTTCTTCCAAATATCTAATCTACATGTACCTTTTTAGTGTAAAGCCATTACTCATTGTCCCATCACTCTACTCCCTGACAAAGATTAGGTCCCTCGCCACCTTTCCTACAGACCCCCTTTAGGTACTGGAAGGACACTATAAGGTCTCCCTGAAGCCTTCTCTTCTCCAGGCTGAACAACACCTACTCCCTCAGCCTGTCTTTGTAGGAAAGGTTCTCCAGCCTTTTGATCATCCTTGTGGCCCTTCTCTGGATTCATTCTAATACATCCATGTCCTTCTTGTGCTGGAGGCCCCAGAGCTGATCACAGTGTTCCAGGTGGGGTCTCATAAGCATACAGTAGAGCCTTGACCTGCTGACCACGCTTCTTTTGATGCAGCCCAGAATATGGCTGGCTTTCTGGGCTGCAGGTGCAGATTGACAACTAACGTCAAGCTTCTTGACAACCAGTTACATTACAAACTCTCATTCCATGAAATATCTTTAAGGAGAAGGCAAAGTTCAAAATCTGGGTTAATGCATTCTCACCATGAGATGCTTTTGATTTGGGGGTGGAAGATGAATGTGATATAAATTTAATAAAATTTCTTTATCAATATTCAACTCCTGATCTCAAGATCCAGGACATGCATTTTCTGTAACACTTACCCAGATGTTCCACCCACTGCCTGACCAAGCCCAAGAAATTCCCCAGCATAAATCTTTTTCTTATTTGAACAAGTTGGAAGACCATCTCCTAGGCATGGAAACATTACTGTTGAAATACTATATTTATAGCAAATTTGTTTTATTGAAGGATCCTCTTGAATAAATGCTTGCAACCAACAGCATGAGGTCAACCAAGACGAGAGAAGTGCAAAAAAAGAGCACGGTTTCTTTCACAAGAAGTTTAAAAAATGTGTGCAAGTCCTGCTACCTGAGGTACTCTGTTTTGGCTTCTATTGCTGCATTGTCTATTGTAAGGGAGGCTTGAATTTTATAGTGTCAGACAGAGCTAAAATAAATTCCATGGAATGGATCCCTTCCCTTCCCTTCCCTTCCCTTCCCTTCCCTTCCCTTCCCTTCCCTTCCCTTCCCTTCCCTTCCCTTCCCTTCCCTTCCCTTCCCTTCCCTTCCCTTCCCTTCCCTTCCCTTCCCTTCCCTTCCCTTCCCTTCCCTTCCCTTCCCTTCCCTTCCCTTCCCTTCCCTTCCCTTCCCTTCCCTTCCCTTCCCTTCCCTTCCCTTCCCTTCCCTTCCCTTCCCTTCCCTTCCCTTCCCTTCCCTTCCCTTCCCTTCCCTTCCCTTCCCTTCCCTTCCCTTCCCTTCCCTTCCCTTCCCTTCCCTTCCCTTCCCTTCCCTTCCCTTCCCTTCCCTTCCCTTCCCTTCCCTTCCCTTCCCTTCCCTTCCCTTCCCTTCCCTTCCCTTCTTCCCTCCTAAACTCCTCAAGACTGGAATGAATTGAGTAGGTTGACTCAGACATCTAGGCCAATGTTTGACCAGTGATTTTGTGTTGCAGCTGCTCAGCATGTATTTTCCACAACTTTATTTGAGCTTGGTTACTAGCCACAGCAAATCAGAGGGCCAGATCCCACTCTGATGAACATTAGGAGCTGGGACAATTGTTTGCAGAATGCACACGTTTTTTATGCCAGGACTAGAAAGCAAGGATTTCATATATTTATTTCTGTTCTTAACCATTAACTATACAGGCACAGAGAAGCCCATAGAAACTTCTTGAATAATGCAGCAACGAAGGATGGGAAAAGCAAGAAAGGGAAATCTTAGGTGGGAAATCAGCATAAATAATGGAGATGTATGGAGAGAGTCAGGGAGAGGATAAGGAAAGAAAATATAAATGTGACTGTTATAGAAACAAGAGAAAACAAAAGATGATACATTATATCAGAGGTGAAACATAAATGGAGAAACAGCAAAATTGTTACCTTTGCACAAAATATGCTGATAATTTTTATCTATTAACATATACATACATGTGCATAACCAGGTTCAACATGTAATGAACAGATACACAGGTTTAGCTGATTTTATTGTATGCCAGGAAATAAAATGAGATGTATTTATCAAGCACATAACTGAGCAGCATCTGCTCATTAAAGCTGACTGAAAGGCAGAAGAAGATGACCTTCCCCATCTGTAACTCATGCAAGGATGATCTTGGGGAATATTACCATATGTATTTAATAAAAAGTTGCTGTCATTGGCATTTTTTTTCATAAATAAAATAGACACTTTGTTATCTTGGCAAGAGGTGTTTTTCTGCTGTCCTGATTCAGTCAGGCTTTAGAGTTAAGTGAAACCTGAAAGCTTATGTTTCAGTTTTTCCAATGCAGCACATGAATGTCTCTGAACGTATACTATGATAAGGAAAGATGGCTTGCTGAGTTGGAACCTTGAAAAACATGGCCCTAGTACTTACTCATAAAAATAATCCTATTTGCTTATCTATTTAAACCCATAAACAGATTAAAATTTAAAGGCATGACATCCACTCCTGTTTTGCTTGAGGAGATAACCCTTGCATGTAGTGGTGATGTCACAGAGATAGTTCTTTATAGTAAAGAGGGAACAACAACTTTCTGGAACTTCCAAAACTTCCAAAAGCTCCCTGTTGCACAGGATCTTTTGCTCCTGTAATCTCTTGTAGGTAGTTTGAATTATGGCTGATCCACAAAATCCATCTGCTTTTGCAGGACACAGTAAGAGAAACCTTCTGGGAAAGACCCCAAGTTCTCATATTCACCACAAACTGATGAAGTATTTTCACACATATAAAATGTCAACGAGAAAGTTTACTTAGTGTTTACCAAACTTGCTCCCATCATTTGAGACACTTCTAATGTTATATTTTGAAACCCAGCAGCTGCCCAAAACAGAAGTAAATGGAGGCTACTTGGTGCCTGATTTTCTGCAAACAGCACTAGTATAGCTGTAGGAATGTAACTCAGAGGAGAGTGCAGGTGAAGTGTGTAGTTCCTAACTGTCTGATTCTGTCCTGTTTTCTGCCCTTTGCAATTCCCCTGAAGTTCAAAGCAGGATTTGGTTTCATTACCTACACCCCTTGGCACTTTAGATAGTATTTCTATTTATTTATTTATTTATTTATTTATTTATTTATTTATTTATTTATTTATTTATTTCCCCGGGGGGTGGGATGGGTGTTCATCAGAAGCTGAAATCTTACAGAATATTAGCAGTGCACTTGTCTTCCCAGGGGTTCATTTCGTCACTTATAATACAGTCAATCTTAAGCTATTATTATTAGCTGTGATGAACTCCATTGGTTTTACACATTGTCTTCCTGCACCTTTTGACAAATCAAAGGACTCCTTTCATCAGAAGGTATTGTCTTGGACCCCATCGGCCCTGATTACATGCCTAATTCACTTATGAGATGGGTCAATAATTGCTTCATAAGCATTTTCCATCACAATGACTCATCAGGTTGCTCTCACCAGCAATGGGTATTTTGTCTCCAACCATCTCTTCTTTCTACTTTTCCAAGTCAAGCATTTCCTCAGGGAATGTCATGCTGCAGATGACAGAGATCGGTTGCTGAGCTTGGACTATTATTCACTGAAGCCCAGTCTTGCATCTCTCAGTGGATCAGGTCTGGACTCAGGAGCTCAAAGCCTGGGTGAACAAAAGATAAATCAAGAAGTACAATTCATTCCTGGCTGAGGAGGAATTTGTGGTCAAAGACTAGGTGATGTAGTAAGAATATGCTTCAATATATTTCTCCATAACCTTCTATTAACGTGAACAGCGGGATACAAGCTGTGGAACGGGACAAGTCACTGTATTTCAGCCCAGTACTGTCTGCATTCAATAGGGAGCAAGTCAGCTCCTAGTTTCAGATATGAAAAAAAAGGAAACTGATGAAATGCAAAGGAAGAAGTCGTGTATTAGGTATATATTTCATGTACTCATATGAAAACTATGAGCATTGATTCTTAAGGAGCAATTGTCTGAGTGCTAATTCTCATTTTATTTGTGTTATACAGCTATTTGTGGTATGTAGTGACTCACCCCTGCTCAATGGTATTGGTCTTCTGGTTGTTGTTAACACCACCCTCCCACCCCATCCCGGCCTTCCACTACTGCTTCTGTCCTCTTTTCGAATTGTTTGTTCTCCCAGATGCCAGAGGTCTTCCATAACATTGCTCTTGAATAAGACAAGGAGAACACAGCCATTCAGTACTTGTCTGGTTGCACCTGGACTGACACAAACCATTTTGTCAGTGGCCTCTCTAGATTGTGTGGTTGGTTTTAAGCCACCTGAAATAATGCTGTCTATACTACTACACCTGGGAGCTGGAAACTAAATCTTGGCAAGGGTCCTCTTGCTCTGAAGCCATTACACAGACAAGAAGCCGACTGCGACTTGGTCACTGAGCATTTTAAGTGTTACATCTGTGCAGGCTTTCCATAACACAGCTTGAAAGAAGACAAATGCTAAGTACAAATAAATAAATAAATAAATAAATAAAATGCTCTGGCCATTACTTTCAGACATCTTCACCAGATTTGCAAGTGTGCGCTGATCTCATCCACTTGCAAAGAAGTTTGCCTGCCTGTGCCGGATATGCCAGCCTTTCTCTATCTTAAGCCCAACAGCATTTGTGCAAGAGAGAGGAAAACAGACCAGGCTGGTTCCAGCCCTTCCTAACTCTTGTCCTTGAAAACACAAGATATTCTTCTGCTTTTAGGGATGTTGCCTCACACAGAGCTCCTTGTTTTCTGTAGCTGTTTAGTATTTGGAAAAACTTGTGTGGAAGAGCTGTTGCAGAAAGAAGTTTGTGCAGGCCTAATCATTTCTTGTATCCCCAAGGACCTTTTCTTCCTCATTCGGCCTGTTTCCTGTAATCCTTTTCAGTCCTCCTCTCAGTGCTTATTCCACATATGTTCTCCCTTCACTCTTTACTGCTCCTTTTTATTTTGGTTTTAATCACCTAGAGGCAGATGCTTCCTCCTATTCTGTGTCTAGCAAGGTGTCTAGCACAAGGGCACACTGTTTTCCATAGGCCTAAGCATCTCTGGCTGATGTAAGCATGCAGTAAATTTGATTCACTCTGAGGGCATGCTAGATTTGTGGCTGCAAAGAATTCCAGCATGTGCTGTTCAATATCTGGTAATACTGGACATGGACCACAGCGCATACTCTACCATAATAATAATTTGTAGCACAAGCATGGTTTTCCTTTCCCAAGAGCCACAGAGCAGCTTCGCAGCGTGTTTTCATGCTGCATTTGAGGTAGTGGCATCCTGATCAGAAACAAAATATATATATTATCTTTAATCATCAAAAAAGTGTTCCTGTTATATTTTGCTTTCTTTTGGGACTTTTTCCTTTCAAATATGGAATTGTAAAATGAAAGATTTTTCAAAATATAACAAAGCCTCCAAAGTAGGAAATTTCTTTTTCCTGCCTGTACCTGCTAGCATTATGTGGTTATTCCTAATTATTATAGTGCAAAATGTGCATTGATGACAGCAGAAACATATTCACATTGCACAGTAATAACAAACAACGAACGATTATGTTTTAAAAGGCATTCCTTATCAGGCCACAAGTATGCCCTGATCTGTCTTTTTTGGTACAAACTTCAGGTACAATTTCAGCTTCCACTTCTGAAAAAAATAAACATAAAATTGATTAATTACTACTTGGATTCTGTGACCCACTGAAATGGTTTTATACTGAGAATGCTTGAAATAATTACTTGACACCAAGGGGAGAATGATAACAGCTTTTGCATTCTTCTTCAGACACCTTTTCCACAGTTTAATTAATTAATTATTTTATTTAAGTGAAAATACATTCTCTGTTATATCTCATGGGGAGGAGAGGAGAGGAGAGGAGAGGAGAGGAGAGGAGAGGAGAGGAGAGGAGAGGAGAGGAGAGGAGAGGAGAGGAGAGGAGAGGAGAGGAGAGGAGAGGAGAGGAGAGGAGAGGAGAGGAGAGGAGAGGAGAGGAGAGGAGAGGAGAGGAGAGGAGAGGAGAGGAGAGGAGAGGAGAGGAGAGGAGAGGAGAGGAGAGGAGAGGAGAGGAGAGGAGAGGAGAGGAGAGGAGAGGAGAGGACAACCAGAGTTAAGCATTTAACAATAGCTAAGTAAAGTTGAAATTTAGCTCTGTCTTTATATATTTAGCAACCTTGCTTTAGCGATTACACTGGGGCACCTTGCTTGGCACAGAGCTGGATTTTCCTCCCTATCAGGGCTACAAGGGAGCCTGACAGCTGGCAGGCACCTTTGAGGAGCATGGCTGGATCAAAAGCAGCCAGCAGGACCCTCTCTTCCATGCTTAAATTATGACTTTTTAAGAAAGGAGATGAAGGCTGTGCAAAGTACAATTAATAACACCTTTGCTGCCTCCCCGCCACTGCCAGTCTCTCAGCTCATTCCTTTCACAAAACCAGACAGTTCCTCCTTGACAACAGCCTGAAATATAAACTCACACAGAGCCTATATCTTGTCTGTCACTGGGATTTAAATATTTCAGGCTGTGGCAGACCAGCTGGTTCCTCACTGATTAGAGCCTGATGAGTCTGGTTTCCTAACACGGATGGGTTTTATTCATGGACCTTCAGGTTCTCCATTTTCCATCTTTATTCCTTTCATCACTCTGAGTAATAACTGGCTTTCCTATCTGCCCTGAGAAACACTGCAAGAAGAGTCCCATTGTGCACAATCAATGGAGCCCTTGGCTCTTTCCTCCCCTGATTATTACAGGAAGGGAAGCCTCTTTAGTCCTTAGCCAAACAAGAGGGACATTATCTCTCTTTTTTTTTTTTTTTAATTATTATTATTACTTGAAAAAAAAATCATGGAGCTGGACAACCCTTTAATTGCATTTTATATCCATATATGATTTCTTTTTTCTTCATGGAATTTGTGTCCTGTCCATCATCAGCTTGAAAAGAAAGAAAGTTACACTGGAAAAAAAAGTTTACAGTCTACTGGAAAGCAATCCTGTGCACAGCTGGAATTGTTATTTCACTGAACACCTTGGCACTTGAAGTTTAGTAAAGTGCTCACAGAACTGAGCTAATGGATCAACAGGTGAAAGGCATATGCAGAACAAAAGAATCGTGTTTTTTCACAGTGGTGCCTTTCAGAGTACCCTATCTACCTGTAATAAACTTGATGTAGAATGTGACACGGCACATCCCTATGTCGGTTCCATCCCTGGAAGTCTTTAAGGCCAGGTTGAATGGGGCTTTGGCAGCCTGGTGGGAGGTGTCCCTGCCCATGGCAGAGGGGTTCGGAACTGAGGGGTTCGGGCTTTACAGTTCCTTCCAACCCAAAACATCTATAATTCTATGATTCTGCAGAACCCGAGGACTTCACAGCCATGGAGGTGATAGTTCATCTAAGGAGATAAATCTTGTGGTCCACCCATGCTCAGATGAGTGTGAACCAGCAGTGAGCTCCCCAGATAGGATCACAATAAATTCCAGCTCTGCCCTATCTTCCCACAGGTAGAAAGTGCGAAGGAGAATAGAGACTCTTGCAAAACTGATAAAATGAGCACTAATACAGCTGATCATTAAGTTGCTAAACAGTGATAAATGCAAGCCTTCATCTTAATTCAGAGCTGTCTTCAGCTTCAGAGACAATATATAGGTGGAGCACAACCCCAGAACATCTATATAAAAGTAGTCTATTCATAACAAGACACATGACAGTGCATGATTATGAACAGTATCTCTTTAACTACATTTCACTGGTGCAATAAGTGTTCTTAATAAACATTGCCTGGCTTATCTCTTGGAAACTGAAAAAAAAAAAAAAAAAGTGATTGATGAGCTTCTGAACTAGTGTTTCATCTGAGCCAAGGTTTTCTCTGACTGATAAATATACCAGACTAGCTCTGGCGTTCCAGCTTATCTCCGCTCCACAGGAATAATGTTACAGAAATGTCTCCCAAGACTTTAGGAGAAGAAGCAGGATGATATTTTGGAGGCTTATCGGCTCACACTAGAGTCCATGCAGCTCTATGTCTTATTGTTAATCTTCAGTAAAAAACAGATGCAAGTTTGTTAATTTTTTTAAAGTTAACTGCAAACCCTTTTCTTCAGCACCAGGATGATTTTAATTCCTTTTCTCACAGTGCTTGTCAGTTTTTCTGCCCCTGTGTTTCCCCAGCTTGTCTTCTATGCACCATGACAGGGACTGGACAACAGAGAGGGAAAATACAGGGAGATGACACCAATCCAGGGCCACACAGCACAGACTGGGAATGAATTGAAAAGGACTCAGCTGGAAGGTGATCTTTACTGTGATAAAATTATCAGTTTTCCAATCACACAGTTGTAACTTCTGTCAGTGTTTTGGATTTCTTTAGAATCTGCTTCACACACATTTGAAACCTTAAAAACAGTACTTAAAGACATTTATTAAAGGGTTAAGCATGGTAGGAACTCCATAAGAATTTTAAAATGATATTCTTTACCCAAGGCAATAGACAGCTTCTTCAGAGTCATTCCATTCTAATGTGTAAATGTTGAAAGTAATTAGACTGTGTCCTATGTGTATTAAAGTATTCAGGAGAAGTCATTTGGAAAAAGTGACTTTTCATGAGAGGCTGCCAAATATTTGCTAGAAGTTATTGCATTACTAATAATATAAGAAGTTTTGGTTTTTAAAATGAAGGCTGTATTGAAACATATAATTCCAAAAAAGCATTTTGTTGAGATGATTTTTTTTTTTTTTTAACTTTTCAGTAAGGGAATGGACAATGCAAGTGTCCACTGCAGTGTCTGTTGGTCAGAAAAAGATGTTAAATTGAATTTTTCATGAGAACAGTTTACAATTTTGTTAAAAAGATAGAAACTATTTTGTTCTGAAAACAGCCTGAAAAACTCCAAAGAAATGTTTAGACGTCGTTTCAGTTTTGAAGAAAAAATATTCCTTCAACAGCTCTGAATATCAAGTGTGGTTTTTTTTAGAGATGTATTGAGTAGTGCACAGAGTTTCACGTTTTGCTGTTACTTCAAAAAAGGCAATAAAGAGCATTTTTTCTCCTTCCTCATCCTTTGTTGCAGAGTAGACATACAGACTCTCTAATGCTGTTTTATTTACAGAATTCAAATCCCTCCAAAAAGATCACATGCCCTCTGATGCCTGCAATAAGCCCACTGGCTGTTTATGGCTAGAAAGTTAGTATTCATATAGAGACTGCACATAAATGAGAACCAGACCCTATATTACTTCAATCACTGGGGGAGGGTGTCTAAATTAAATGAAAGCTATAAAAAGACTTTCGTGTTAGTCATGTCTACTTGATGAAATAAGGCCATGTCTACTTGATTAAATATTATCAATAGTCTTAAAATGTTCTGCTGCCTAGTGAAGCCAGTTGCCACCTGAACTGTTTATACAGTTGCTTTCTCTGCCTTTTGATCCTCTCCATTCCACGTTTTCTGTCATTGAAAGGCAGAAGTTGGAGCTGGGGGTGCTTGTGAAGCTGTCTTTCTTTATTATCACTTGATAATTATCAAAATAAACATTAAACATGATGTGCAAAAAGCTGAGAACAAGGATGCCAGTCTCCTTATAAGACCAGCATTTTTACTGTATTTAAAAGAGCAGGTAAAATAAGTAAACATAAAACATTCAGTACCCTCTTAAATAACAGTGTGCTTTGGCTTGCAGCTCTGCCTTGTTACTACTATAGGCAGTGCATAAATATCTCTCTGCCTAATGTAAGAGCTGCCAAGTAACCACAAAGATTTTAATTATAGGAAGAAGTAATTGTTCTGGGGAAAAAAAGAAAGAAAGTAAGTAAGAAAGAGAAAGAGAGAGAGAGAGAGAGAAAGAAAGAAGGAGAAAAGGAAGGAAGGAAGGAAGGAAGGAAGGAAGGAAGGAAGGAAGGAAGGAAGGAAGGAAGGAAGGAAGGAAGGAAGGAAGGAACAAAGGAAAAGAAAGAGAAAAAGAAAGAAAGAGAAAAAGAAAGAAAGAGAAAGAACATAAATACTGCAATTGTATTTACTTACAAAGGGAAAAGAGGAATCACCTACCAAAAGCACAGTGACTCTTTCATTAATGAAGTGTTATAAATTCTCCATGCTTTGAACCCTCTTTGCCCAGCGGACGGTGCATCTTTATACATTTACATTTAGACAGAGATCCTAGCCCCATCTTTCTGTTTCCCTTGGCTCCCTTTGCAGGGGAGCTGCAGCTTCCTTCCTTGAAAAAAGAAGAGGGAACCTAGCAAGCTCTTCTAGCATGCAGAGCTCCAGAAGGCAAATGGTAGGGTATTTACAGACACTGGTACATCCTCTAGTTCCTGGGTTTAAAAAGGGCCTGCAGTGTCTCTAAGGAGTATGCAGTCTGTGGGAGGTATTCAAACAAGAAATGTTTTGTTTTGACAGAAATTCCAGAAAATTCATTGAAGTGATATTTTGAACAAAGTTGGACTCGAACTGGGCTGAAGCTTATAAAGCAATCCAATGAGGATGAGAAGATTAATGGAACAAGTTGGTTGGGTGCTTACAAAACTGATAGTACTTATAAAACTGATTTTGCAAAATATCAAGTGATTCTATTATATTCAGCATTCTGCTTTTTGTTCAGAGAGAGCTCTCCACAGAGGTGCCCAGATTTTCAGCTTGCATCCCTTGTAATGACTTCGCTCATGCATCCATGCAGAGGAGGTTGGGCAGGGAGAGCAACTCCAATTATTTTAGATGTCCTTTGAAAACACGGAACTACAAAGGAAAAGTTAAGTGCAAGAAATAGATGTTCATCTGAGGACAAAACTGAGTCATAAGGACATTTGTAGCATTCATTGTAGCACTTGCCATGGTCCCACATCAATGCCTGGATTTTTCATAAGCAACGAGTGAAGTTGAGTTATTCACTCCTTTTTTGACTTCTCACTGTTACAGACTTAGACTGTGGATGGTTGTTAACTCAATTGCACATACCTTTTACAGGCTAAGTCCAATAGTAATGACACTGTTAACTGCTAATCTTAGAATGTCTTACGTATACTGAGAACATCTGTACATTTATCCTAGCAGTATAATGTTTACGTAAATCTTGTCAATGTACTATACACATACATTACACGTGTAGTCTTTATATTTAAAATTGTGCTTGCTTGAATATAAATATCAATGCAAAATGTAATATTTTATGTAAACACATATTTTACTGTTGTATATATTGTGTGTATACAGAATTTGTTAAGAGACAGATACCAAATGCATTTTTAAAGATGATCTTACTCAGTAAGATGAGAGCTCACTTGAGACACTGAATGGCTCAGGGATCCGGTAATGGGATACAAACCTTCACACCTCTATATCAGCATTTCGGATCCAGCTGAAACAAGAAATAATAAAAAGCTGTCACTGTACTGACAGTTTGGTGGCCAGGAAGTTGTGTGCTACTTGTCTTGGCCCATCCAGATGTGTGTTTGTAAGAGCCGTTAGTCCTGCTGGTATGCAGCAGACAGGGAGGCACAAAACCAGCCCTGGTTTCTCCTGATGGTCCCTGGCAGGGCAGGAGGCTGCCCCCTTCAGGAATCCTGTGCTGTTGCCCCCAGAGCAGTACGGTATCCCCAACTTCTTCTTTAGGTTTGCCTAATTGCTCTACCTGACCAGGTAGAAGCTACAGACCTAGTAGTAAAATTCAGTGCCAGGGGTGGGAACAATCTTTTCAGGTCCTGCACATATTCCTGTAGTATCAGGCTCTTGACAATAGAAATTCACAGAAACCATCCTCAAGCATAGGTGCTGCCTGCAAGATGTACCTTTATAAGCAAAAAAAAAAAAAAACAAAAAACAAAAAACCACCAACCAACCAACCAAAAAGAACCACCAACAACTAAAAACCACCACCATGAAGTGGTGCCAAAACATTATAAGAGTTGATCCTGTTGTGTAAACAAAGAGAGACTCTGTCCTGAGGGCTATATTTATTGTGTCTTTTATGAGCATTGAATTAGTCTGATTCCTGAAATGAGACCTAAGCTACCAGCAACATCCTCAAAACTCTTTCCATGTTATTCTTTTTGGAATAAGCCATTATTTTCATCATTTGAATCATGTGGCATAGTGGATAGAAGGCAATGATATAGTACCCTTGAGGGTGAAAGCAGGGAGATCTTTAGGATTGCCTTCTCTTTACCTTAATTGGAATCCATAAACAAAGGTAAGAAAACAAACAATATATGTGCCTCCTGTGATCATTAAGGCTGACAGTATCACAGATTCTGGTTGGAAAAAGGGCCAAGACAACATGTATTCTTGGACTACATAAAAGGTATTTTTAACACAGAAGGGGTTTATTGTCATTCTCTACCAGCCAGCCATATTTGGATCGGACAGAGCTGCTGTGCCTGGGTTAATCTGGTGAGAAGTATTTGCTTGAGGAACTTGATTTACAGTTCTGGGTGGATTTGCGCAGGATACTTGCAAAGAGATTGCTGATGACAGTGGCATTATCAGGATACACCTAAGGAACTGAGGCAACACCCACCTCCCTGCAGGAAAGTCACCCATAGAAAGAAAATTACCCTCTGGCAAGGAGAAAGGAGGTTGTGCCTTGCCCTCATTTGCACTGGTGACAATTGAAGATTGTTCACTGCCCTTTTTTCCTTCCCCCATCACTCACCTACTCAAGCATGCACAGACATTTTGGTAATTATGAAATTGAAGTGTTATAGCCATAATGAAAAGAAAACTTCTACAGTGTGATGTCTAATGTGATATGTAAGGGAAGAGGATATTCTCATCTGGCAACACATAGCAACCAACCTACACATCACTACATCCTAGGCTTTACCTTTCACAACAAGGCACCCCATGTGAAACGGGTGGAGGAAAAGGACGAGACATGTAGGCTTTCCCTGACATAAGTGATGTGGTGTCCGGACTCATGTATCCCACCATGCACAGCCTGTCTGAAAGCAGCAGTTGTTGCATTACCTTGAGCAATAACCCAAACTCTTCCTAAGTACAGTTTGCAGTGCCTGGCAGCAACACTGTCAAGATAACAGGATAACGCCTGTGAGCAGGCAGCTGTCCTGGACAAAGCTGTGGTCGGACTGCATCATTTCACCCCATCCAGTTACCAGGAAGAAGTGTTATTCTTGTTACTGCATTGCTTGCATTTTTATTCATCTCTAAGGCATCTGAATGCTTTACATATGTTGAGACATCCAAACTTTTAATTAGATAAATCAAAAAAAATACATTATCCCTGCTGCCTGCAGGTTTAAGACTAAGATTTAATCAGTGGGAATGCCTGAACAACGGGCTATCATTTAGCTCCTCATGAGTGTCATAGGTATAGCAGCAATCCACAGAAAATGGCAGAATTCTGTCCTCTACACACTAGGTTTTCACCAGCACTTTCTTTTCCACAGCCCCCTGTCCTTTCTAATTCCTTGTGTTTGTCTTAATTCAACCATTATTATTATTATGTTTTAATCTAGATTTCCTGCTTTGCATTAGTATATTCTCATTACAGCTTTTTCCAAAGGCCTACAGAAAATAAATAAATTAAATAATCCACATTTTCAGGTGCTAAGGTCATCCATGTTCTCATTTTGCTTGTACATGGACTGTGTGGCAGCAAACCAGATGCCAGAACTAGATGACAGTGAGCAAGAAGGCCTTTTGCTTAACTTGAGATTTTGTGACCCACATGCCAGTTCTTCTAGTTGCCCACTAATAAGACAGGTAATTAAATGAGACATTTAAGGCATATAAAAATATTATTATATTAGCTAGTACAAAATTTCTGGTAGAGTATTCTAACCCAATAAAATACAAGCAGTGTCCTGTTTTTCTTACTGTTGTGAATTACCTGGTAGAGTCAATGTGTTTGAGCCCGTGCTTGTATATGTCAGCAATTCAGGGCAATTATTTTGTTTCCTGCTCTACAGTGATGTAAAATGTGAGATTTATCCAGAATAATAGTTTGGAACTGGTGCCTGGGTGAATCTTGCTACAAAAGATGACTGGTTTTGCTAATTTTGCTATTAAATGATTGGTTCATAGACTTTGATTGATGATTTTTATTTCCTCCTCCTCCCACATTTCTGTTAGTTTGTGCACCTGGAGTTCTATTCGATAAAAGTATCTATTTGTATAAGGCACTGTGGTATATTTACTAATACCCAAGTCACATTACTTTTAAATAAAATCAGGATTCTCACATTTTTCAGGCTGAACCACCAAGTTCTTCAACAACTATAAAAAACAGTGCCCCTGTGCAAGCACCAGATGTGGTCTGAAACATTGGAGATGGGCCTGGGACAGAGGCCAGGTATGAGTGTTCCCAAACTTGGTCAAAGTTTGGGAACTTGCATTCAAGTCCTCCAGTACAGAGAATATAAATGAAGGTTTGTCATTTCCAAAAATGAGGTGGAGTCTGCTGGCCTCTCCACTCTTAAAAGTGGTCATTGCCATTGTAATTAGTTTCTAGACAAGAACTCCTATGTTTGGTTTATTGAAAAGTTTCATTAAATGAGTAAAAGTGATTGAAATAGCAGCTCACCTCAGGATGACTATACTGCATATAGAAACATGCTGAGTTGTCATTGTTTCCTTAACTTTTATTTGACAGTCTTCTACAGGCAGATCAGCTTATGGGGAGTGCTTATGGGGCTCAGTAGGTCCAATGACACTGTGTTTGTTGGTGGAACTTAACAGTACTGGCACAAAAATTATGGCATTTGTCTCACTGACATTTGTCTCTCTCACCTGGGATTTCAAACTGAACACTTAAGGTAAACTCAACATCCCACCTGTCTTCTCTTCATTGATATTCAGTTAATTTGGGTAAATCAGCATTTGACCTCCCTTGCCAAACTTCTCCCTGTAGAAGAGCTGTGCTGCTGCCCACCTGCTGCACGGCAAGATTGTGCTTAGCCCTGATCCCTGGCACACACCGTGTGCTCACAGTTGATTTCTTGCTTGAAGAAGAACAGACCACTAATAAATTGCACAGTCATTACCCTTTATGCATACTTGTTCTAATAGGTGTCGCAGATTCCTGCCTCCTAATAAGGAAAGGAAGTAGAAAAACACATAAATTCTCCCAAGGGAGTCAGACAGCCTGAAGCCACGTTCGACAGCTGTTACTGTTACCATGAACACCAAGAGCAAAACAAGGATTAGAAAGGGGAAAAAAAATAGAAAAAGAAAAAAAAATAAAAGAAAAAGAAAAGATGCATTGCCAGGGATTTTGGCAAGATTTTCTTGGATACGGAATGTGTTTTGCACTGCCCCAATCTATAAAAGCACAGCACTCCTGCGGCACGTGATGGAATTTGGAGATTAAACAAACATTGGCATTAATTAGTCTTAAAAGGAATTACTTCATTTAGCCGAAGTTTGCATTTCTGTATCTCGCTCTTTTTAAAAAAACTGTCACTTTAATCTCCAGCAGTAAGATTTTGGCATTTGATGGAATCTTGGATACTTCCCCATGCTATGGTGTTATTAAATCTAATTCACAGGAGGTTTCAGAAAATGTTTTCACAGGGTTTACCTTTCATCTTCTATACTCAGCTCTGGTCTTTCTCCTCGGGGCCAGCTGATAGGAATCGGGTGCTTCCCCGGCTGCCCTGGAGCTATGCTGAGTTACACCAACTAAGCCTCTGTCCCTCTGTGTTATAGCTGAGAAATCCAAAGGGGAGATTCATGTCCTTTGTAAAGAGGTGTATTTAGTCTACCCCGCTGAGATAGTTTATGGCTTTGGCAGGGAAACTGTTGACAGTGCGTACTGTGAATACAGTTCAAAGTGAACTTGAAGTCCTGGAGCTGCAGCTCTCCGTATGCTCGTTACATTAATTTGTTAAAGGTGCTCAGTGTAGGTACATATGTATGTGTGGAGTCATACCATCAATTAAACTGACTCACTTGATATTCTACTAAAAGTGGGAACGGGGTGCACCACAGACTATTGCTGCCTTTTGCAAGGCATAAAAGCAGGGTCACACCACGTCTGGACACTAAGGCACCCACAGCACTTGTCACAAGACTGTTAGTCTCAGCACCCTGGTCAAACTCCAGTTTGTGTAATAGCTATCCATATTCTCAAAATATGTCCCCCATAGTTTCAGGTCAACACAGTATTTCTTGCTTTTGACTTAAATCATTGATTAGTCATGGCTCAGTCTATACTTACTGTTTAGTGGGAACTGCTAGCGTTAGGTCAGAGGTTGGACTCGATGATCTTGAGGTCTCTTCCAACCTAGAAATTCTGTGATTCTGTGATTCTGTGATTACTGAATGTCTGCTGCTTTTCTCATCCTAGCTAGCTTCAGGTGAAGGCAAAGGGATATTTTTTCAGGCCAAAAGTCACACCTGCTTTCATCAGAAGACCAAGGTTCAGACTAATCACAAACATAGAAAAAACTGAGCAATAGCATGCTTTCTCACAGGACAATCCAGTAGAAGGGCACAGGGAAGATTTCTCTCCTAGCACCTCACAATTTCTGTGTTTTCATACACATCTCCTGCTTTCCCCTCTGCCCTTTGCCTTGTAACCCTCCCTGAACAGAAGCATGGTTGCGGGATGGTCTCTGGATGTTAATATCCCCATTCAGAGACACATTTCCATCCCACTTCAGGATTCAGTCTCCTATATACAACCACAAATCTTACATGCTCAGTTAATCAAAACACTATGTGTCCAAGGGCCACTCCAATGGAATTATCAGGCTGAGAAATGACATTTCTATCTGGATTGTGCAAAGCAGTGAGTGTCTTATAAAACAAGTATAAGGTTAGCTGAAAGCTTAAAAAGACTACATAAAAATTCTTAACCAACTTTAAAAGAGAATTTCAAAGAAAAAAACAACTTTGAAAAACTTTGATAACAATTATCAAAGCACACTTTTCTAAAAGTATTTGTGACCAATGACAGTAACCAGTAATATTTCTTAATATTCTAACCCATTTCAGTTCCTGTCCAATGTCAGTCTTAACACAAGCTAAAAATATGCTACTTATTGAGCTGGAAGAAGGTTTTGATTTACAATTATGCCTTGATGGATTACCTGAAAGCGCAACCTTCAGGCAAACTGTGATTAACTTGACCAAAGACATCTGGGAGAGCCATCTATGGCCTAAAATTATGACCTTGGTATTCTGGGCTGAAACTAGACACCATTTAAGTTGCAGTGCTGAAAAACTCTTCTACAGAGGCCTTTGTTTAGGAGGCCAACAGGTTTTTTAGCTCCAGCAGTTGAGCAGAAACACCTCCTGTGAAGTTACAGGGGGGAAAAAAAGTACTTCCTATTTTTTTCAGTTATTTATTTAAAAGCAAAACTCCAAACATTCCCATCTTGTATGAATAAAGAAGCAAAAACAATTAATAACTTAATGATTAGCAAATGCTGTAGACATAGGTTTGTATTTTACTTAGCAAGATTTATGGAGTTAAATATAAAAGTATGACTCTTGAAAGCCATGTGCTCATAATTAACTCAAGTCTTACCCCTGGATACTGTAAAATCACAACATGCTGTCAGAGCCCGTTTTCTGATCCTGTTATCAGCATGGAATAAAGTTTTCCATTAAATGCAAAACAGATTTACAGGTGCTAAAACAGCTATTTTATCAGTGGGAAACAGGCTACCTTTTGTTCTCTAGAAAGGCATTTCATGATTTTACATTGGTCAATTGATTGTACAATAAAGGGAAACAAAACAATTTAGTTCATCTACTGAAACTGAAGAAGATATACATTGAAAATAAGGACAAGGAAAAGTAATGCCTCTTTGCATGTAGGATGAATGTTCTTGCATATTGTCACCTACTGTAAAAGGAAAGGAACAAGATAAAAGCAACGCTGTTCCCTTCTTACTGCTGAGTATGTTACATAAATCCTCAGTGTTCCTACAGTCAAGCTCAAAGGATAACAGCATTCCAGGCAGCAGTGAACATTCAAAATTAAATTGCTCTGTTAAAGAGAGGTCCTGCAAAGATAACACTCCTCTTGGTGTATTAATTCCTCTCCTGAGCTTTTGAGTGAAGGGGCTCCCAAGCTCCCCAGGGGAGGCGATTCCTGCCCCCTTCATCCTTATCTGCAGCAAGGAGCCCACTTCCCTGGAGCAGGAGGGTGGGTGCCCTTTCAGGGGAAGGAGCTAACATTTTGCTGGTACTCCAGAAACTGAAGAAGAGAATAACCTTTTGCGTGTTTGCCAGGCTGACACAGAGTAGGTCGTCACTGAGGACCAATCTGAATGTTTTGGGAATAGGGCATTGGGCCTCCTAAGAACAGCTGCTTCAGAGTTTGGTGACTACAAACTGCCTGCTCAAGAAGAAGCAACATCCTTTGGTTTCCCACAGTGTGAAAGTTTTAATATGATGGTTGATAGAAACTGCGTTTCAGGGACTGTGTCTGAATATTAGGCCTAGCCATGCATGACCCTGAACTCCAGAGCCATTTGCTAAGTTCAGATCAAGTCTTTAACTTGCAAGATATTATTTATAACTGCTTTTAACAAAGTGTTTTGATGAAGGTTTTGAGAGCACTCTAAGGGATTCGATACATTTCTTTCTCTGAAATATCCCAGGCAACTTCAAAAAACACATGACCCATCTTTGTATCCAACATTAAGAGCCTGAAAGCACAGAAAACAGGAGCCTCATGCAGAAACAGTACAGAGCACTAGATAAAAACTCAGCATTGTCTTACAGCTTTGGCAAATGCAGAAGAATTCAAGAACAGAACAGCTACGGTGAGTCACAATGAGGCTTCATCTGACCCAGCTTATTGACCAATTTCCAAAGTGTATCTTATGCAAACAAGGTGATCCTTCCTCTGTCATAACCTCCAAGCTTCCAAGACCCAGTGGGAGTGCAGCTTTCTGAACTGGGGATTGTTTAGGGGCCACCAATTCATCCATCCTATAGGTTTATCATTTTTAACCCTCTGTTGCCAGACTGTGTTTTCTGAAAAACAACCTCTCATTTGATTGAAGTCTTCCATGTAGCAATTCCTCTAGGTGCTCAGCAGTTATTTTATTATGAAAAAGACTCCATAGGCATTTCCTTCCTTTTTTTATTTTATTTTATTTTATTTTATTTTATTTTATTTTATTTTATTTTATTTTATTTTATTTTATTTTATTTTATTTTATTTTATTTTATTTTATTTTATTTTATTTTATTTACATATATACAAATATATATATATATGCATTTCCTTTTCCTTATATATTGCTGTAACTGAGAAGATATTAGTGCAAAGAGCCTGTCTACCTTCCCTTAAGAAGATGGGACATTCCAAACTTTCCATGACCTGTTCAAGGGCAATTTCCTCTTCTAAACAGGGAAAACTGCAAAAGGACTTCAGAGATCATTAAGGCTGTTACTGATATTATATGAAGTGATTTACAAGTAGGTGTACAAGATGGTCCTTTACTGCTCAAACAAAGGGTAATGTAATGAATATGACAAAGCATTTGCACATGGTCTTCCATGTTTGAGAACAAACTTTTCTTGGAAGCATTTACATGAACACTATATTGTGGTGCTGTCTGTCGGCACCTCTGAGTGACTCAGTACAGTACAATACAGAACACTGTATTGATCATGGGTCCAGAGCAGTTAAAAGAAACTTCTACCAAATGCTGGCCCAGTCTTAATTTGGTAGTAAACTCACAGGTTTACATACATGAGTGAAGGGAACCTGTGAGATCCAGATACCTCTGAAAATGTAGAATTTGCACTGTTATGAGTCCACTTGCTTTAAGAGAGGTAGCCAGAAAACAGAAGCCAAAGCTGTTGATCTGACTGACAAAATGATGGTTGGAATTGACATTGTCTGCTTTTTCACAGACTAAATGACAGATACATAAGGTCTCAGGTTCCAGTGATACAGAACACAGAGAAAAAAGTTCCCTAGATTGTGGGTCAACCCAAAAGAAGAATGATGTGACATTAAATACAGGGGGATACAAGATTTCATTCTTTCATTCTATGATAGAATGATAAGGCCCAGAATCAAGAGAACTTTTGTCTCTGTTTCCCCCAGCCCAAGAAATAATTTCTGAAGAGTGAACTTCAAAGTGCTTGACCATTTGTCAGAAATTATTGCAGAACTACAAAGAAATATCCAAACAGTAAATCAAAAATCTGAGAAAGAAACCTCTTGCAAGGACTACAAAGGAAGAAAAAAACAAATGGCATGGAGAGTTGATTATAACACCAGCAGTTTGCCACGGCAAAGGAGAAACTGATACCAGATGCTGCTGAGAGCTCTTTCATTACCTTGTGCAAGACCTGCAGTGCCGTGGAGGGGCCCCATGCAGCACTATGTCTCTAGCTGGGATAAATGTGAGGCACTTAGGGAAAAAGATTCATTCTCAAAAGAGATCTGCAGAGCCAATTATTATTTTATTTGAATGATGATTTGATGACCAACTCATCATAAGTTTGCTGCATTCTTTCATTATCTCCAAAAAATAATTTTGCAGTTGTCCTATTTTGTAATGTAAAGCTATGTCAGTGCTTTTAATATCAGCAGCATTACTATTTAATGTGAAAGTAACAGATGAAAAATTAATAATTATTTATTATTATTTTTTTAAATATTGGATGCAAAGCTTTCCAGACCTTATTGACCTTGGCATGTTCTTTCTAGATTTTTTAATCCTCTGACCCTTTAATTTTAATCCTCTGACCCTTTAAATTTAATTTTTATTTGTCTGGTTATTTAGCAATTTGTGAATTATAGCATGCAATTCCATCATTTTCTTCCACTCTCCTAGAAAGTAATATCAGCTAGAAACTGAATGACTTATTCCCTGTGCAACATTACTGTCTTGCTCATATTGTGTCAGATGAAGAAAATGTACAGTATGATAAGGGAGTGAGGGATTTTATCTGTTCGTTGTTTTTTTTTTTTTTTTTTTTTTTGTTTAATTAGCATATTGACTGACAGTTGTACAGAATTGTTCATCTGCTCAAAACTTGAAGTGTACTGTATACAAACACCACAAGGGAGGACTGGAAAAAAATGCCTTGTCTTAGAAGTCAGAAGGTGTTGTGTTTTGGGTTTTGTTTGTTTGTTTTATTTTGTTTTGTTTGTTATTGTTTTTGTTTTAATTAAGTCTCTTTTTATTCCCCTTGTGGTTTCTGGTCTTTTCAGGTTCACTTGTTTTGTGTTTCCATGGTTTTCTCTGCAACCATGAGGAATACAAATGCTCTTTTCCAAATTAGTAAAAGCAGAGATTATATGGAATCACTAGAGTCTGACAGCTGAGGTTTTTTAGCAAAGCATATCAAATGTAACAGCTGTTGTAATAAAACTGTTAAATCTGTCGATACTATGGCTGAGAATCAGATGAAGGACATGCAAAGAGATGGCAGCAGTGAGTCAAAGCAAGCTGGGGACTAAACAGCGGCAATGTTCTGAGCGAACTGGTAACTCTAGAAGGCAAATGTTATCAGTGTTAATGATTTGTTTAATTTTGGGAGACACTTGGCGGCATATATGGAAATGTGAAGTCTACAGCAGCTGACTGGAGAACACAGGCAGGTTCCTTCCTTGAATATGTATCTCATATGTGATGCTCTTCCAAACAAACAAACAAAAAAGTCACTTTAAAGGCCTCTGAATGTTTTCAAAAATTTTGTGTGAATAACTCTTTGAGTTATTGTTACTCAGGGAGAGAGACAGGATGGCATCAGTGATGCAAGTGCCACTGTGCCTTGGGAGTGCTCTCACTCTTGCCAGGCTCTCAGATAGGTTCAGTTTCACAGCGTGGCTAAATGTAGTATGGTGCTGTAATTTAATTGGGTTTGGAAAAAACAAAAACAAAAACAAAAACAAAACAAACAAAAAAAACATCTCCAAGTCATCAAGGGAGGGAATGATTACCTTATTCATCAAAGAGAAGCATACTGACTTGCTCTTGGCCAAGGAACCTGGTAAAAGAAACCTGTGGAATTTGTTACAAACCTTTGCATTGGAGAGACAAAAAGAGAAAATTATAAGAATGTTTTCTAAGCTTACCACAACTTCTGTCCTGTCTTGGTCATTGTTTCTGACAAATAAATTCTCAGGAAACAAAATGATGTCACTGCAACACTGGGTATCTCAAATATAAACTATCAACATAAAGTATAGAGAACTTTTCCTTTACTACTTCCTAAATTACCTTTTAACCATACTTCTCATATTTATAAACACCAAATATACAGAAACAAGAAGAAAATGCTTCTCACTTTGTCACAAACATTGTAAAAGCCATCTTCTTTTCCATTCATACATGTTGTGAGGGTTGTCTTAAATCATCTTTCGATAAAGTCACACAGAATAAGCCAAAAAACATTAGTGAGGGGCCCAAAACTGAACACAGTACTCGAGGTGCGGCCTTACCAGAGCTGAGTACAGGGGAATGATCACCTCCCTGGTCCTGCTGGCTACACTATTCCTGATACCAGCCAGGATGCCATTGGCCTTCTTGGCCACCTGGGCATGTTGCTAGCTCATGTTCAGGTGAGCATCAATCAGCACCCCCAGATCCTTTTCTCCTGCACAGCTTTCCAGACACTCTGCCCCAGGCCTGTAGCGTTGCATGGGGTTATTGTGACCAAAGTTCAGGTCTAAGCACTTAGCCATGTAAAACCTCATCCCATTGGCCTCTGCCCATTGATCCATCCTGTCCAGGTCCCTCTGCAGGGCCTTCTGCCCTCTGGCAGATCAACACTTCCCCCCAACTTGGTGTCATCTGCAAACTTACTAAGGGTGCAATCGATTCCCTCATCCAAATCATCAATAAAGATATTAAAGAAGATGGGCCCAAGCACCAGTCCCTGGGGAACACCACCAGTGACCAATCTCTATCTGGATTTCACTCCGTTCACCACTACTGTCTACGCCTGTCCATCCAGCCAGTTTTTAACACAGCAAAGAACAGCATCTAATACACAGTACTTGTAATTGGTACCCCAACTTTGTTGTATTTAGATACCCCAGAGCACAAATGAGGAACAAAACATAACTTTTGTAGCTGCTTTCCTCAGTAAGAAATGTGAAAATGAATCATAAGTCTCATAAATATCTAGAGGAATTTGTTCTTTTGGCCAAAACAGAAAGCAACTCCCAAGTAAATATTAGCTTTCTGTTACATTTTCTCCTACCTAATTGCAAAACTACATCAAGGAACAGAAATATGTTTCGTTTTCCTTTTGTGGGTTTCTTTACAATACTGAGGAAAAACAATGGGGGTTTTACTGCTGCTGAAAAACCACCAGCCTCTTCCTGATTCTTTCCACTACTTAGCCAAGGATCTAGGTCCAGAATCTTAATGTATTTGTAGCTGAAACATCTGCCCCAATGTAAAGTGGAGAAGTGGCATTGAAACTGGTGGAATTTGCCTGGTATTCTGTTGGTGGAACAGACAGCACAGTCTGGCCTTTGAGACGACCTCTCTAAAGAGTTAGGAACCATACAAACTACATGACTGCTGTAAATGAAAAAGAGTCTCAGGACATGTCTTTAAACAGAAGAAAAACAATAATAAAAATATGGTGTCAGTACTAGAGTGGAATTCTTTACCCATCCTGAGTGACTTTGTTGTTGCATATTACAACGTGGAGTAATGTTTTTGAGAAGTAGTCAAGAAGAAAAAATGGTGGTTTAGTCTCTTAAAAGAAGTTTACTCACCTGAGATAAGAAGAAAAGTTTGCTCTGATATAAAAATAAGTGAAAGGATACTATGGTTGCAAAGCAGAGTGTTTGTTTTCTTTTTTTTTCTTTTTTCTTTTTTCTTTTTTTCTCTTTTTACACCTGAGAGCAACATTCATTAAATTGTCAGACCTTTTCCTAATAGTTCCAAGTATTTTTCTGACTGCTTTGGACCAAATATGAACACATGCACATATGAACTTATCTTTTACTTCAAGAGATCCTATCCAAGCACAAACCTAATTCACTAATTCACTTTTATGGGAGAATAAAAATTGAATTAGTTCAGCTTCAGGCAGGGATAACTGAAGGTTAATGTTTTATAACATGAACTTCAAAAACTCAAACGATAAAAAAGGTATTAAAAATACTGTTAATAACCTCAAGAATTATTTACAGTACAATGATAAAATACATATTACAGTGCAATATATTCTTTTAAATAACAATAATGCTTACTATATTCTACCAAAAATATGTAGACATGACATTCAATTATATCTGAATGGAATATTAATACAAAAATGGAAGGAAGGAAGGAAGGAAGGAAGGAAGGAAGGAAGGAAGGAAGGAAGGAAGGGAGGGAGGGAGAGAGGGAGGGAGGGAGGGAGGGAGGGAGGGAGGGAGGGAGGGAGGGAGGGAGGGAGGGAGGGAGGGAGGGAGGAAGATTTGAAACTCTGAAGAAACATCTGAGCCAACCAGGTAGTTTGGAGATAATATCTGTTGAAAATGCAACATACTAAAAATATCCCAAACCTAACAGAAAAAAAGATATGGAAGATTGAATACAAGGGTAGAAAAATGCCAAGCCTTTTACATCAAACTCATTGGAAAAAATACCACAAAATGAAGTAAATTCTCACTAAACAATGAAATTAATCCTGAAAAGGGAGGAAAAGTGTTGAGCAATTTTGGGTACAGCTTTTGGGTGCTTCAGAAGAAACTTCAGTCCCTAACAGGCCAGTAAGCAGAGATTTCAATAGCATCTAGAACTGCTGCATGGTATCTTGGAAAACTGAAGTGCACATTTGGATGCATTTTCCTCAAGTGCTGAAAGAAGATACAAGGATTCAGACAGAACCTATCTGCAGTGGAAATTATGCTGCGTTGTTACCTTTAGGGATGCTGGGACACCATGGAGATGGGTGTCATATGGCTCTCCTTCTGCGAATTTTGGTGTAATATCAGGGAATTATTTTTTTCCCTGCATTTTAGGTCTCCACCTACAAAATGGGGGTAAGGTTTCTTCCGTCAAAGGTGTGGGCATGTGCTGTACCTATTCTAGTACTTGTAATGGCAGCTTCTCTGGTCAAACTGTGGCTCCTATTCAAACTGGTTTGTGGTTTCTTATTGACTGGTAAATATAAAATGAAAGTTGTTAGAAGACTGAAGTGAAATCAGTCCAAAGACAAGAAACCAAATAACCATTTGGCTGTGCACTGAAAGTCAGAACATACCTAATGTCCCCACATTTTCATAAAAATTATCTGTTCTTTATGTGAAGCAGTTGGTTAATTAACTCAATATAATCTAAAACCAAGGCTTTAACAGAGGTCCAAGCACAAAGAAATGCTATGGAAGAGAAGTGAAGAAAGGCAGATTGAGAGAGAGAGCATTCTGACAGTGAAATATTGAATGAATTCAAACAAAATCTTTTTGTACTTAAAAAATCAAGTTAAAACAAACATGGCAAAACAAGCTTACCACTAATGAAAGCTGAAAAAATCAGATGCTGTGGCAACATGTAACACTGAATTCTCCTCTTGCACAGGTACTGCAACTTCTTTTTTAGTTCAGGAAAGTGTGAGCATGCAAAGTTGCATTACCAACTCACTAACTAATCTACCAGGCATTGGAGAGTTCTAGCTTCTTTTACTGATATTGGTGGAATTTTTTAATGCAAACAGTTTCTATGTAAGTTTTCTTAAAAAAAAAAAAAAAAAAAAAAAAAGGAAGCACTGAGGAAGTTTAGGAAGCACCTAAACTCAGTGAAACAAACACTTTCCTAATATCACTTTTTATTCTGTGCTGTTTCACGTTCATGTACTTATAGCCACCAAGGAACCTTCATGTTTCAACCAGAGTACAACCATATCTGAGGTCAGTTTTGTCTTTATGGGCCAAACACAAAGTCTGGAGCCACCACAAGGTGGACAAGGAAGCAGATTAGAAGTGAAGAAATATGAACTGGAAGGGGAAACTGAAGCAAGTGGGAATGTTTACTTTAAAGAAGAGGTAACTACGCTAGTATAGTCTTCAAATATACAAAAGAAAACTATAAGCAGGAAGGCAATTTTTTTTTTTTTTTTTTTTTTTTTTCATGTCCCCTGGGCCTGAGCTATACTGAGGGTATATTAAGTGGTTTGGAGGATATGCTTTCTAAGACACTTCAGTAAAGTGTATCAAGGATTGTGAAAATATTATTACTATTGGTTTCTTAAAACAGGTTGAACAAGTTGCAGCAATGGGCATCAGGACTGCCCTGGCTTCAGGCAAGTCACAGACTAAGTGACCTCTCTGGACCCCTCTACAGAAATCCATTCTCTGAGACTTTTAAAGGAGCAGCAATCTTCTCCCCACCCTTTTTTCTATTTTCTCCAAATGACATTTCTATGCTTCACAGGAGACTTCTCTACTCTTGAAGCAAATCCAGATAGAAAGAGCAAAAATTTGCACAAAACACCCTTTTAAAAACTGCTGTAGCACGGATGCAGGCAGGACAAGGTGCAGGAGGTGATCACTTCTGCCAAAGATTGGGGCAAATAAAGTCAGTGAGTGACTGCAGGCAAGGTGTCTTGGGCACATTTGCAACAACATAAGCACAGGTTTCACAGTGAAGTTTTATCCCAACTGTATCATTTTACAAAAGGTTGCATTCAAAGGTGTATCTGCTAGGGAAAATTTCCTTCAGTTTTAGATGTTGGCCCAGTCCTCAGTTGGTAAAAGTTAGTGCTAGCCCCTGGTCCTAAAAAAGAAAAGCAGAGCTACTTATTCTGTATGCGGGTTTTACTCCACAATTTTATCTCTGCATCTGAAAAGCTCATTTTACTTGGTCTTGTCAGAGGTATTTGATGAATTACTGTTGGTAAATAAGTGCTATTTTTTAAAGCCAGTGTGTTAATGAGACAGGAAAGCCTCTGGAGACAGGGAAACACCACAAGCTGTTCCTGGTTCCTAATGACTCACCTGAAATTCTGGCCTGAAAATAACTTCTTCCACTACTGAGGGATGCAGGTTACCTCTGGAGTTAAACTAAATGCTACAGGGCTTCAAGGAGAGATGGGGAAAGAGCATCATAATTTCAAGGAAAATCACAGCAGAATAAGCGTTAGCTTTCTGGGAGTATTTTAATCACCTTTTTTGTTTAACAAAGCTGGGAACATAATGCTGTTTTATGAGCTCCCCTCCTCTCTCCTCCTTCCCCCCCCCCTTCGTCCCCCCAAGTGTCAGTTGTTGCTTTTGGGGCTTTTTCTCTCTTTTTTTTTTTCAAGCATACTTTATATGCCTGCCAGAAAAGGGGGGAATATTATACCCTGGAATCTTCCTGCGTATGTTAAAACAGTGCTTGGCAAAATGGTACTGGAATAACAAGCAACAGCTTTCTTAAGATAGAGTCAATCGATTCCAGGGGAGGCTATTTACTGGATTATATAAAGTCCTCTTGGAAGAAGAAAATCTCTCAAGTGCTCTCAGTTTGACAAACATTTTTTCCATCATCTGGTTAGAATTTTTGTGCCAGTCAGCTTGCAGCCCTGCTATTTCCTCTGCATGTGTTCTGCAAGCCGTGGGGAGGACACATTCGTTATTTTGAAGGAGTCAGGAGTGAGATGCAATTATGGGGGCCTAAGCACACAAGAGATAAAATCTCCTTCCCGCCAGCCAACATAGAGGGCAGTCTGTCTGGGCTCAGAGGCAGCTGATCAGATCTGAGCCTGAACATTTGAAAAAAGTCTTAGCAGCCTATGAACCCCATTTGTTTATTTAGAAAGAACCCATTGTATCATTTGGTTATTCTAACAAGGCCTGCAAAGCAAGTGCTGGCTTCGATATGATGAATTTCAAACACATCCAGCCTGTTTGCAAGTGAAGTGGCTTCATATTGTGCTGCCTCTTAACATGTACCAAATCCTACACAAGCTTGCCAAGGTCTTTCAAATGTACTTTTGACATTTCAGTGCAGTTTATAGGCTCCAAATGAGAGGTATGTTTGAATGAGGGCAATTTTTGGTAATTTGCCTGAATTCTGCATTTATGCTTTCTTTGGCCTAATCTGTTTAATTGAGATCTACTCCCTGGCTGACTGCCAGTATTAGCAGAGCATGTGGGTAGCAGATTGGTTTACCTATGTACTGCAGAAAGACTTTTTTTTTCACACTCTTTGAGTTTCACTTGCATGTTAAACTAGCAATGGTTCAATGAAATGTCCCCCAAACCAGGTATTTACCATTTGCCTCTCAACATTTAATTTTTCAACATATAAATGTGGCAGATAGCTTTTTCTATTGGTTTATTCAGTAAAGCCTACTTCGGTGTCTGACAGTGCAATACTTAGTTTTCATCTTTGAGACCAGAGAAATCAACAGTGACGTTTTGTTTTGTGAGGGTATTGAAGAGCTAAGTGTGCAGTGTGAGAACTATGGGGCCCTTGACCATTTTGATTACAAAGTCACATCAGCTTATGTGAAGGATTTCAATAAATTTTAACACTTCAGCAAGCTTGGAAAATCTGTAAAATTTGTTCCTTTTGATACTGAAAGCTGAATTTGTTAAATGTCCTTATATGAGAGATGTAAACTCTCAGCTGAATGACTCGTTCTGTATCCTTCAGGAAGACATTTTTGTAAATGCTGAAGCTTTCATTTCAGAGCAAAGATGCCAACTTCCCCATGCTGGACAAGGATGTTTGGATCCTGTCAGAACAGTTAGACCAAGGTAAATGACTCCATTAAAAACAAGCAAACAAACATACAAACAAAAAGTTTCTGAAATCAGATTGTCTTCAGGATGTTTCATCCTTTCTCTTGAGCTAAAGCAATACTACTGGAAAGGAAGATGGGGAAAAAAATGTTTGACCCAAACAAATCACTGTTCATTGCCTGAAGGAGCATCCCTCCAGCCCGCTTCCCTGTCTTACATTATTGGCCAATGCTCTAGATATTTCATATCGCTTACCAAGATTTTGGGAACAATAGCATGGGCACTGTTTGACATAAAGATTTAGGATGTACCATGAAAAACATTGTCTAAAAACTAAAAGTGAACATAACCTCACCATGCCATGAGCTGTGCAAACTTCTGCAGGATGATACAAAAACAGCAATAATATATGTATTTAAAAGACTAAGTATTAATTGTCTATAGCCTCTATGTTAGCATACATTTTCAAAGAATCCATTCTCTATTAAAGAGGAGAATGGAAAATCTGTTGACCCAATGAAAAAAATGAACCCTCATTCTAAGTGCAGAATAAACTTATCCTGGTGAGTTTACTTGCTTCATCCACCCCCTTTCTTCTATAAGAATATTTCTACAGTGCCTGGTCTGAGCAAACTGGTTCAGTTAGAGTAACAGTCAGTGCTTGTTTCCTCTTACCCATCCCACCACTATCTTCCCTTCCTTCAAGCTGAGCAGGACCCTACATACCTGTGATGTTCAAAATGCTGAGCTAATATCTGCCTGTCAGTTCTTCTCAGTATGAACCTCTCCCACAGTTATGCATCTTCAGCTGCAAAGATCTTAGCAAGACTCTGAAGAAGGTGCGATTAAGTTAGCATTAAACCTTCTTCTGACCTGAGCATAAAAATCCAAAGCTGGCTGCAGTAAATATCTGAAAGAAGACTGCTGCCAATAGCTGTTGCTGAGGTCAGATGGCACAGACTTCCCTTTATAAAGAAAATGCACATTTCTGTTTCTCCATGGAAATGGGTAACAAACCAAGAGATCAGGTGTTTCACCATTAACACACAGAATACCCCGCAGACCGTTCCTTACCCTTGCTGATCCTTTGAACATATCACCACTATGAAGGTGTTATTTTGAGGACACAGCTACTGCTTAGAAGCTTAAGCAAAATTCACAGCCTACCTTTTCTGAACTGATTATCAAAATGTTTATAGGGATTTCACCAGGAAGCAGCAAAAGACACCTTAATTTCTATTCTGTGTAAGCAAGACAAAATCAACTGGACTGTATGACAAGGAAGAATATGAACTTTGATGTCTGGTTGGACAACTATAGCTCAATACTCTTGCCCTATGGGCACTTTATGTCTTTTTATACTTTGTGTTTTCCTGTTGCCATTAGTGAAAACATTGTTGTTTGATTATAGTGCTAACTATTCTCTTATGTAACAGTTTACCCATAAACATAGGTGTGAAATCACAGAAAACCACATTTTTGGACTTAACAACTACAGTAGAACTGGATGTATTTTTCCTTATTTGGTGTATTTCATGTTCAAAACACTTCATAAATGTAAAAGTTGTGAAATACAAGAAATTGTGAAATACAAGTGTGAAAGACAAGAAATACAAATTCCTGACTTCATAACATCAGAGAAGAAGCTGGTCAAAGATAATGTGCCTGAAATGCTCACAGAAAGAGTCACTAGAAGTGTGCCTATGAGAACAGTGTCCTAAAACCTTAATCTTATGCTCGGGATATTAGGCAATGCTTCTCCTCATCCCAAATGATTCTACTAGTTGTGAACTCATCTAGAACAAAATTGTAAGTTGCAACTCAAGTCAAGACACAAATGAAGACAATAACAAATGAAGGAAACAGCCTCAAGTTGAGCTAGGGGAGGATGAGATTATATATCAGGAAGAATTTCTTCATCGAAAGGGTGGTTAGGCATTGGAACAGGCTTCCCAAGGAAGTGGTGGTGTCACCATCCCTGGAGGTGTGATGAAGAGAAGTGTGGATGTGGCGCTTGGGGACATGGTTTAGTGGTGACCTGGTAGTCTTAAGTTGATGTTTGGATCTGGTGATCCTAAGGGTCTTCTCCAACCTAAATGATTCTATGATTTTATGATAATAAGCAATATTCTGATTATCTTGTTTTAGTGGAAAAATTCTTCTCCACCTTAAAAGAGTACTTCCATATAGTCCGATAACAGTAATGACACAGAGTAATTTCTACCACTGAAAAGTGGATACCAAATGTTTGGTGAAAGTTTGACATTTCTTTCATTCTGAGTGCTCAGATGTTTCAACTAGCCTTTGGGATACTACATGTTTAAAAAGAAAGTGCCATAAATTGGGATTATAATAACTAAAACAGGCACAGGAATAAAGAATACATAGTTTTAAAATTAGTCACAGAACAAAAACTTTTGAAGGACTTGATGAATGTGGCTCCTTGAAAGCTTATTGATCTAAATTCATTACATACATCCATAAATCAGAGCAATCTGCCAAGCCTACCAGCACTCAAGTATCAGGAAAGCTCTCTGGTTACCGAACAGCTTTAGACAGCTACACTACCAGGTACTTCACACTGGACAGAATTAGGGTTAGCAGCAAAGTAGTGTCAGGGCCTGGCATCCCAGTAGATCTGCCTCTGAGAAAGGTCTGACTGCATGAAAGATGGGTGGCCAAGAGAAATGGAAAAAGGTGTCTGCCTGACAGAGAACCAAGCAAAGAAAATATTTTATATTTTGTTTTTGCATTTGTAACAGGGGTTAAATGGCGAAATACATGTTTGGACTCCAAGGAAAATAATAGTAAACAAATTTCATTTCTGTACTTGCTGTGGCTCATGACCACCTCAGACAGCATTGCAGGAAAAAAATACCACACATTTGAAAAAAAGATCTGTTATTTTGTCATACTCTCAATGACTTTCTCCATCATCAAATCAGAAATCCACTCACAAATTTCATTTTGCAAAATCTGTCTTTCTTCAGAATATGGACCTCTCCTTGCTCCATTTTCCATAGCCTAGCTCCATTTTCCATAGCCTAGGCATCTATTAGCATCATCTTATGTGTGTTATTTGTCTGTAAGTAATCCCTCAAGCTTGTATAAATACACCTACTTGTGCTGTGTGCTGGAGCAGAGCTGTGCATGTTGTAACAGCTGGCATTCAACCATCTAGTGAGTAAACATCATGTCCAGGAGTTAAAGTGGACTGGAACAGTTCCAACTTATGTCTGCTGGAAAGCTACTGGGTTAAATATTTGGTCCTTATCCTCACCCTTTAAAAAGGTAAATCATGTCTAAAAAACAAACACCATCAGGTTGTTATCACCGTTTTGCAAAAAGCTGTATCTGTGGAACTCTTCTGCATCAATTAGCATTTCAGACTTTCAGTACTTTCTTACATGGTAAAATATCTTTCAGATGCCAGAATATATTTACTTTATGCTTGGTGTAAACCACACAAATTAAGCATGATACAAGCTACGTCAGGTTATTAGTGAATCGTGTAAAAATATTAGAGACTGTTGTTGCATGATATACTGGTACTTCAGAATTCTCTTACCCCTTCAGGGTGCTCCTGACCCTTGTTCAGAGATGCAGCTGTCTCCCTGGAAGGTCAGGGAAGTCCTGGGCTTGGCAGTCCCCACTTGCACACATGCAAGCTCTAAGAAGGAACAGCTACAGAACAAGCCCTGTCTGAACCATCTGGGCATTTGGAGTGGTAGGAAGGTTTGGAAGCCAGAGAAAATAAAGTAGTGGAGTTGATAAGACAATGTCAGGTCTGGATGGAGGGGAGAAAGTGTTCTTTGCAGAAAGGGAAAGGTGGAAATGAGCATGAGGTGGGAAATTGAGGACACTGAGGTGAGCTTCATGCTCACACAAAAAATAACACATATCTAGTCAGATTCTCATGTAAATTGTAAAATTATTCAGAGAGACAGTTCTTGTCCATTTGAAAGGTAACTAGTAGAAAGAAACACGAGTTTATAAGTGCTTGGTTGCTGTAATTACTGAGGCAAGAAGCTGTTTTATTCCTATTAAAAAAAAAAATTACAACGTTCACCCAACATAGCAATTGTCTTTTAGTCCAGAGATTGAATTACAGCACATATTTTACCACTCTTTTAGCACTTTTCTGTTGTTTCTGCATATCTATTTGGAACATTTATTAGTTCTATCGCCAGTTGCCTTCACACTGTCAAAATGCATTTCCTTCTAGATGCAGACCAATTACTGGATATGTCAGTGGGACTCTCTACCAATGGGAGATTGATTTTCAACAGCTAAAAAAATGAAAATGACATTATTTTGTCACTGTTGTAGCTCTCATGCTGAAATATGTGATTTTTTTTAATAACTTTTATCTTGCTTTTACCAGTGACCTTTTCATCTTGCTCTGGTTGTGACCAAGAAACAGGCCCCCAAAAAAGGAATGTTTCTCGGGGTGGACATGTGGCAGTTTTGGACTTTCTAGAAATCTGAATAGAGCTCAAAGAATTAGATCAATATATTGAAAACTGTCCACTCACATTGATGTGTTCTGCATTGTCTCAGATATTAAATATCAGAAATTATTTAAAAAGAGACAAAAAAAAGAGACCTATTTGAAACACACAAACTAAATGGCAATAGATTAATAGATAAATAAATAAATAAGTGAAAAGACCTGTTTCAGAACTCCATATGATGCAAGAAAATGTTTAATTCCACATTCATTACATTTAGATGCCTAGTGCAAGCCAGTTGTCCAGGCTCTCTTCAGGGGCAGTGATAAGAAACAAGCACTTCTAGAAGTGGCACAACCCATCTGTCTATGCTGGGACATTGCAAATAGTCTTCTGAGGTTCTGGTTTCACCAGTCTGACTGCAGAATACCCCTAAGTAAGATGCCTAACTTTCAGAGGACAGAAATCTACAGCTAACTGGATCTCACCTAATTAATTTTGCCTATACTTGGTAACCCAGGAAAAGAGAATCATCACAGTATTGGCAGGTTAACTGGCTGAGTACTGCGAATTCTGAATCTACCACTTAATTATTGCACAATCATACAGTGTACTGGAGCTGCACGTGTATACTGAATACAGTGTACTGGAGCTGCACGTGTACAATTTCAAGGGGGATGCTGATATTATAACTATCACAACATCACATTATTTATTTATTTATTATGGTCTTTTCTTACACATATTTCCTTTGATAGCAGCTAAGAATTAAGGAACTATAAAATATGGGATTTACTGGGAAAAAAAATGCTACTTTCCAACCAACACTTCTGTAAGAATAGTACAACAAAAGCCAGGGCTCCACCTGAGTCAAAGACGCAGTTCAGGCAGGAATCTGGGTAAAGTACACCATTTTCTACAGCCCAAAGCACACCAAGAAAGGCTGAATCTACTTTAAAAGTCCTCTTTATCTATGTAAGCCCAACAGGCAGACACTTTTTCTTCAGCTTTTATCTCAAAGAAAGCTTCATAACAGTGGGCATAATTCAGATGGTCGGTTTGCTGTCATCAGAAGGCACCTAGAACTTTTTCTTCGGCTTATATTTCAAAGAAAGTTCTGTAAATACCGTAAATGAATTGCACATCAGACCCTGACGACATCAATGGGCATACTTCAGGTGGTAAGTCTGCTGTCATCAGAAGGCATCTAGCCCACAATGCAGTGAAATCTGTGTTTGAACACATCTTAAATGTTTGAGTACTTCCAGCCTAACTTTTCACCTCCAGCACAGGACATATGGGGCTCCAGCCTAGGTTGGCTGTCCTACCACCAGTGTATTTCAAACTATAACTGGCTGAGAGCATGGAGAAAGGGAATAGCTAAAGAATATTTTTTACGGGAGATTAGGATGGGCCTTCATGTTGTACTTGCTCTGACACAATTGTGGGTCTCCACCATGCCTGTACATTTGGTGTATACTTCTTTCGTTTCCATTGATTTAAATCTAGTCTTTCACAAATCTGATTCTCTTTCCCAGAGGATAGACTCAGACTAGCTGAGCTTATCCTATAGCTGTATGACAGCCAAAGATAACAGAAAGAAAGAGGAGCAGATTTTTCATCAGGCTAGGTAAAAACTTAATATGACGACAAAAAATATCACTGATAGACAAACAAGATTGCATGACATCAAATACATTTTATCAGCATTCACAGATATTCTTCTGAACTTTTCCTTTGTCTCCAATAGCTTTGGGAAACAGCCATCACATAGGCATAGCTTTATTGAGCTAGACACTTATGTCTGTTGTCCTATCTCTGACTCAGTAGTAAGCTGAGCATTCAAGACCAGAGGTGATATACTCTCTAGAAATCCCAGGGTGGAGGATGTGTCCCCATTCGCCTGCTCTCCATTAGCATTGTTAACTGGTGGTTGCATGTTCAAGTATGAAGCTTTGCATTTATTTTGAAACTATATTATGAATAAGCTGTGTATGTTAAGAAAAAAAAAAAAAAAAAAGCAAAAACAAATAAAAACTATTTGCACATGAACAATAGAATTATTTTAGTAACTCATATTCTATTCTTCAAAAAGCTTACATTGTTCTAAACATGGATCAAAACCAGTATCATAAGACCAGACTCCACTTCTACATTGTGGTATCTGTATACTGAGGCAGAACAGCTGAATAACACCTAGTAGAAAGACAAATGATTAATTAAACTACTTAGTAATGTCTGAGAATAGCAAGTATGTTCCAAGAGTTGACATCAAGATGTCCTCTGCTGTGTTTCCACTGACATTATTCCAAAAAATATGTATCAGTATAATTTTTATGCTAATGTATTTTGTGTAGCCTACATCAAAGAAATCAGACTTCTTTCTTTACAGAAAAAAAAAAAAAAAAAAGAAAAGAAAAAAAAAAAGAGAGAGAGAGAGAGAGAAAGAAGTCTGTTACTTATGGCATTGAACTGAAATTGCAAACTGAGATTTTGTTAGCCAGCAGGTTTTGTACCAACCCGAGTAATCGTCATGACAGTGGTTCTTCAGCAAACAAAGCTTTACTTTACTTTACTTTGCTTTGCTTTGCTTTGCTTTGCTTTGCTTTGCTTTATCCAATAAAAAAAAGATTTAAACAGCAAAATTCAAGCAGAAGGATGAAGACACTAAGACAGACTAGAGAAAGATGAAACACGGGAAACAATGTGTGACTCATTTCCATGGGGATCCTCATTCTACCTGCCCCAGGGTAGCAGAGGAAGGAGAGAGAGACGTAAAGAGGGAAAGACTAAAAAGTGGCCATGAACAGGATAAAGGGAAGAAAACAGGACAAGGTCAACTGAAACATAATTACCTGTCTTGGGATAGGCTGTCAACTGAAGTGATAATACTCAGCTTTCGGAAAATCATAAGCTACCTTAATTCACTAAGCATCCACTAAGATGCTTTGCAGATGCTAAATAGATTCCTCTGGCTGCTCTGGTTTCAATTATAATCTAAATGCTACAAGCTGCATGAGACGGTGCATGGCCTCTTTTGTCCTGCATGTAACGGGGTGATTGAATTACTCTTGTCTCTACATCTCTTGAGGGTTACATCCCCAAATCTGAGATGCTTCCTTGCCTTACTTCAGTCAAGCAACACTGTGAGCTTTACTTAACCCTGGCCCCACTGTTGTGCAAGCTGTGGTTAATTTGTACTCTCAGGATACAGTAGTGAACTGCAGCTTCAGTAAGCCAAAACAGTGCCAAGTTTTGGGTATCACATGCCTAAAGTCTCATTTCATTACAACTACTTAAATCTTACACATATATGTATATATGTATATAAGTTCAAAGTCTCTGTGTCCATCTACTTTGCCATGTGTGCAAAGTTTTCTTGTCCTAATCTATCTGGGCTATTTAAACTATAAAAATGTAAGTTAACCCTAGGCACATATCTTGCCAACAATGAACGCCACAGGTCATAGAACACAATGTAACTGTGACCTCCTAAGCTGTCCATATCTTATTTATCAAAGCTTTCTTCAGGCTCAGAGGTCTACAACAATATACTGACTTTGACCCTGAAATGTTGGGTCATCATTATGCTCCTCTCATACACTGCTTGTTATAGCTACATTATGCTCTGGATGTGTGATGAAGGGGAAGCAATCATCAGGCAATTTCTGAGTGTGTGTTGAGGATAAAGTCTTGCGGTAAAACATATAAAATTGACTGATGTCACTTAATTTGATAGTTAGTAAGTTTATCATAGAGCTGATCAAATACTCGGCCAAAATGTGGGACTGTATGATAAACGTCAGTGTGATGGTTTGATTCCTCCCTTCCTGAATCTCTTGGAGTTTCCACATTTACAGATATTCAAAATCTATCCAGGAGATTCTGTCAAATATGCATTTGAGGCTTCCATATCATTCCATTCTGCCATTAATGTCAACATATGACACATTTTGTATTTTCACTTTAGTAGAGACCCTTAGCTAGACATTTTGAAGCTGGCATGCAGAATGCCAGACATTGTAGTACACATAATCCACAGACAGCTAAGTCTTTATTTGTTAGTAACCTAACAAATACTTTCAGATCCTGTATAACTTGCAAGTAATGCAGTAGTAGTGAAATAATAGTACTGTTTCTAAAATACAAGAAAGACAAGGAAAAGTGGGTGAGAATTTAGGGAATATTTGGTATTTTCATTAAGTAGAAAGATTCTTCTGATGATAACTGGTTTCTTATTAATGATATGTAACATCTCCAAGCCAGGCAAAGGCCAACTATTATTGAATGGACACATCTATAAAAATAACTACTTACTGGTAGAATTTTTGCTTGGATGTCCTTTATATAAACATTTAAATGTCAAAAACTTTTGCTGTTCTTGTTTCCAGTATTCGGATGAAAGATATTTTTGGTGAAACAACTGGATACTTTTCACAAACAAGTAATTAAAATCCAATTATCAAAAAGTAACTACAAGATGTTTTCAGCTGTCCTGTTCACAAGTCTGACCCCAAAATAGTTCTGAAAATGTTGACCAGAATATGTCTTCATCTGTCTTCAATTATACAAGTCAGCCACTGAAGACAAAAAGAGTCAACACCCTGTAACCAGCTTTCTGCATTCCATTACAGTACTCTGAACTTCTAAAATAAAATTAAAAAAAAAAAAAAGAATTTATGAGTCATTCCCCAAATCCTGGGATGGATTTAAAATTACTAGATTTAAAAAAAAAAAAAAAAAAAAAAAAAAAAAAAAAAAAAAGATTTAGGGAACTTTATTCATATTTTCAAGATCTTTTTCTATCACAAGAATAGAAAAACATATTTTTTGAATATAAGCCCAGATTCTTGTAAGGAAACATCTTAAAATCTGGGAGCGTTAAGAACCATCAGAAATCACAAGGATTTTGATAAAATCACAAAAGTGCACAGCACCATCAAGAACATATTCTGCTCAGCTGACCTATGGTATTCATCTCCTGGCCTGAGATCTCAAGTTATAGCATGAAAAAGCCTAGAATCATGATCCAGAGTGAGAGGCTATAGCAAAACAAAAACAATAACCCACCTGCAGAGTACCTGTGAGGCAAACAGGAAAATACATGTATTGCATTTCCTGGATGAATGTTGGGATTCCCTGGATTGACTGGAAGCAATACACAACATTAAAAAGTCAGTGGAAATGTCAAAGAACCAGACAATTCCATTCTTTATTGATTTAAGAGGAGAAAATAAAATATGCAGTTCTAGTGCAGGGATGACAAAAGGGAAAGCCCAAATTAAATCATTGTTTTTTTGGAAGATTACTTATATTGTTCTTCAAATAACTGTGTCTCAGTCTGTAGGACATCTGCTTTCTTTCTCAGTCTGTTCAGACTGACTTCTGGGATAATAAGAAGATATCACAAACACTCAATTCACTTGTTTGTAGCAAAAGGCCTTTAAAGAAAACAGCTCTTGGCTTCCTTCCTTCCTTCCTTCCTTCCTTCCTTCCTTCCTTCCTTCCTTCCTTCCTTCCTTCCTTCCTTCCTTCCTTCCTTCCTTCCTTCCTTCCTTCCTTCCTTCCTTCCTTCCTTCCTTCCTTCCTTCCTTCCTTCCCTCCCTCCCTCCCTCCCTCCCTCCCTCCCTCCCTCCCTCCCTCCCTCCCTCCCTCCCTCCCTCCCTCCTTCCTTCCTTCCTTCCTTCCTTCTTTCTTTCTTTCTTTCTTTCTTTCTTTCTTTCTTTCTTTCTTTCTTTCTTTCTTTCTTTCTTTCTTTCTTTCTTTCTTTCTTTCTTTCTTTCTTTCTTTCTTTCTTTCTTTCTTTCTTTCTTTCTTTCTTTCTTTCTCTCCTTCTTTCTCTCCTTCTTTCTCTCCTTCTTCCTTTCTTCCTTTCTTCCTTTCTTCTTTTCTTCCTTTCTTCCTTCCTTCCTTCCTTCCTTCCTTCCTTCCTTCCTTCCTTCCTTCCTTCCTTCCTTCCTTCCTTCCTTCCTTCCTTCCTTCCTTCCTTCCTTCCTTCCTTCCTTCCTTCCTTCCTTCCTTCCTTCCTTCCTTCCTTCCTTCCTTCCTTCCTTCCTTCCTTTCTTTCTTTCTTTCTTTCTTTCTTTCTTTCTTTCTTTCTTTCTTTCTTTCTTTCTTTCTTTCTTTCTTTCTTTCTTTCTTTCTTTCTTTCTTTCTTTCTTTCTTTCTTTCTTTCTTTCTTTCTTCCCCAACTTAGATTTGAATGTCTAGCTTTCTAATTCAGAAAGCAGATGTTTTAGCTGTGCCTGGGAAATGATTTTTTAACATGTTTTATATGATCTAAACATAATCCAACCAATAGAAACAGCTATTCAATGTTTAACCTTTTCTATGAGATTCTTTTTTCTACTAGATTTAGTGTTTAACACAGAACAGCTGGAGACTGTAACATTTTTGGCACAAAAAGACAAAAATGGAAAGTTTTTTCCAGTACAAAATTGTTTGCACTCTTTGTCCTAACAGTGCCACCTGATTCCCTCTGGAAGGATTAGATTTCTCCACATCCATCATATCCAAATAGTGCAGTGTCAAGAGACCGGCAATACCCTTAGTTTGCCCATCCATGACTGACATTCAGTACATTTTTGTCTGAGTAGACCAGGAGGTTGACGTAAAGGTAAATTCCAGGCTAACATCTTAAGACACAAGCCCTTTTGTGTACTGACTTCTGCTCTCACTTCTAGGCTCTCCATAACCTCATTTGGCATGTATAACAGTTTCAAGTACAAACTTGCATACTGTCACTTTAAAAAAAAAAAAAATCCTATCCCATAACCAACATGCATTCATATTTTCATAATAACAATGGCACTAATAATAATAATAATAATAATAAGATTAATAATATTAATAACAACAACAATAATAATAACAATAATAATAATAATGAAGAAAAAATCCAGCAAGAATGCCAGACATAACAATAAACATGTCAGGATCCAAAAGTGCATTTCACAATACTGGATCATATTGCAGCTGATGTTAAAGCTAACACATTGTTAATTTAATAAAAGTACACTGCAATTTATCAGGCCACATCTTCCTTGCTGGTCCTAATATTTTGTTTAATCATTTTGAATTATAAAAATAAGGTACATATTTTAACTGGTATGTAATCTGAATTAACCAGTGGTAGGCAAAGTCCGAGAGCCTGGGTGTAGTAATAAGTGTTGCCAAATGTTCTCGTGCAGCTGTAGGTCTCTTGAGTCTTTCTGAATGAAAAAAAGTGTAAGGAATCTTCTGATGCCCACTACATATGACTGTTTCCATGTGGCTGTTTTTTGTTCTCATGCTGCCCATTGAAAACAATCTGTAAAAATTTTGGTTTTATTTTAGACAATGCAAAAATAAATACATAAATTACAGTGATACTGCTTATTTGTTACCTCTGGAAATCACCCTTAGGATTTCAAAGGAATATGGATAATTCAGGGTATGTCTCTCTGGGTGCTAAAAAAAAAAAAAAAAAAAAAAGAAGAAGGGGCCGTGAGAGTTTGCTGCTCTGATTAGAAATGAGAGAAATGACAGCTTTTGGAAGCATACCTACTACACTCTTCTAAGAGAAATACATGTACCTGCCAAAAAGAGCTACAAAATCTTGTTATTTTTCTAGTGTTCGAGTTTTAGTTCTTACACACTTTCAGATGTCATCTTTTAAATTACAAACTGCAGTTCATTAAAAGTATATGGTTTCAATAGGATTCCAAACTCCAGTCTGAGTATTTCACAAGTGTCTCAACCCTTCTAATAATGTGTCTCTTTGAATCTCAGTTCACACTAGCTTGCAGCTAAGCTGAGGATCCCAAAGGACTGCATGAAGTCTGGAAATGGGATGCTGCCTCACAATTCACATATGCAGTTTGAAAAATTCCAAAAGCACTCCATGTAAATGTGCTGAGCATTCACATGTGGAAGCACAGAAATTACTTGCAAAATTGTAACTTTTATGGCCCAGATCATTTTGTTTGGCTGCTTCATTCAGGTTGTCTTTGAATTTCTATCCTCATAAGGGGTCTCAAATATTTTTCTGTAGCTATGAGGCGAGGCAAGCAGTTTCTTCAAGAAAACAAACACATGAAACAACTTTTTAATATTTCAAAAATCAATTTGAAGTAAAATATGATCATTTTTAGACTTGTTGGACTCAATTCTATAAGTAACAATCTGTATTTATCTCCAAGTTAAAGAATGGCCTCCTTATTTTGTACACAGTACAATTAAGTAAAAAGATTAAATATTTCACTGTATTTATTTATTCATATAGTTTAAGATCTGCTTTTGTCATTCAAATATTCCTTCTCCTTGTGGAGGCTCGGGATGCCTTTTCTCAGCACAGATGCAATTTGGATTATCTCTAATTTCCCATTTCTTAGAAGCATCTATGGCATGATTAGCTTTTTACACAACCAATGATTTCTTAATGAAAAAAACAGACATAGTTGTTGGGTTTCATGAGCAGAAAGTTAGAAGAAACTTGCCACGGCACTTTGAAGCTTTCAGCTGTTTTTTTCCTTACTAGTGCAGCTGAGCAGCTGCAGTTTTCTTAGAGGCTGTGCAAATGAAATCATTTTTGTTGCATATTGTGGCATAACAAAACATGAAACAGGTTTACCCACTAAAGAATGAGCTGTGGCCTAAGGTACTTGCCATGTTGAAAAGGAAAACAAATTGTGATGATGATTGCACTTGATTTGTTGAAATATTTCATCCTCACCACCATGTACAACAATGCAATCAGAATAGCTCCTCTGTTTCAGAAAGATTCACTGTATATATGGTCATGCATTAACTAGGGAAAAAAAAAAAAAAAAAAAAAAAAAAAGATTTGTAGTCAATATATTTATTCAAATTAAAAACTTTTTGAAAACTACTTATTAGCAGACTACTAAGTGTTCCACTCTTAATGGCAAGCTTGACTTCCTTACCAAGAGGTCAAAAAACTACATTGATATATGTACTATTGACATAGATGTAGAGAAATTCAAGGATCATTTGATCATTTTAAACCATCCCACAGAGAGATTCCTAATGTTTCCATGAAAATACTTCATTTGCTAATCATCTATAATGCATGCATGCATGGGAATTTATTGATAATAAAGCCCATTCTGACCTTAGTGAGATGTTGTGTGCTACATGTCTAATTCAGCTAGCTCCAAGCAGTGTCTGCAAGACATCAGCTAATTTCAGCAGAGGTAACTTCAGGCCATATGCAGATGAACTCTCTTCCTCCTACAATCTAAGAATAACATCAGCCTCATCTTCCAAAAGAGGATTGGACTTTTCTATCGTTTAGTGTTTGAAAATAGCAGACATTTGCTGTACAAAAATGCCAGCATGGTGGAGGTTTCTACCTCATTTATATATAATCTTAATTATTTTTTGCTACTCTATTCTTCTTCTCTTTTCTTTCTGAAATATCCAAATAGCAAATTAACAAGCAGCAGATATTAGATATTCCTGAAAAACAATTATCAAAAAGTAAAAGTGACTTAATCTGCCTAACTTTGTTGGTAGGGATTCTTTGGTGGAAATTACACAGACTGGCATATATTAACCTCGAAAAGAGATGAGCCAGGACGTTGTAATGCATAGTTATGAAGTCATAAGGGCTGTGGTAAAGCAAAACAAAGAATGAATGTCCATGACTTCCTAAAATACCAGATCTGTGAACACAGAAGGTAGCAGTTATTAAACAACCCCATTGCCTACCAGTTTACACAGTGTATAATTAAGATGCGAAACTTTCAGCCATAGAATTAGCACAGCCCCAACACAAACCCTTTCAGAAAGGAATTGGATGACTGTGGTGGGCCAATACAGTACCACTGCTGTTAATGGAGGCTGTAAGGACTGATTCAGAAGAGCATCATCCTGCACATGCTCTGCTTCCGGTGATGCTCCCTGGAGCATTGCAGAGCTAGATGTCTCAAATATCTAGCATTATGATCTCTGCAAGAAACACCTGACAACCCATGAAGCTTTCTCTTACCACAGACCTAATGCAGTAAGTGGCACTGAGCTCTCTGAAACCAATTTTGGTAGTCTGGTTCAGCCTGAAGAGATTATGGTAAATGGATAACCTGGAGACATGCTCTGATTTATTAAATTGAGCTTAGTGGTGTTGAGGAATCTTTGCATTCCACTGCCTGGCTCTTGACACAATTTAGAGAAACCTTTTCTGATATTATCTACGTGGAGTGAGATTTTCAGAGAGCTTTGATTATGAAATATCAGTGCAGCAGTTTGAGTTGTTCTTCCCCAGGCTCCAACTGGTGTTGAAGTTGGAGGCCATATGTGTGGAGCATGGTGCTGGCAGCACTAAAGAGGAGTAAGGACCCACTGCAGTAGTTGTATAAAAACAAAGAACTCGCTAAATAAGTCTCAGGAGAAAAGTCTGCTTACTTTATCCTAGAAGCTCTTACAGAAGTTAGACTGCCAGGAAAAGTTACTCAGTAGTCAGCCTTTAGAGCACTATCACAATGTCTGGATAATATTTACATATCTACCCTTTAAAATGTTTCACTAATTCTTTCTTTTTTCTTTTCTTTCTTTTTTTTTTTTTTTTCTTTCTTCTTTTTCTTTTTATTTTCTCCACAAAACCTCAATACGGTCATTCTCAGATATCATTTGTGACAAATTATAAAAATTAATAAAGGAACAGGATGAAAGAGCACTAAACCACACAGCAGTAAAAATACAAAAGTATAGTAAAGCAGCTGTTCAAATGGCTAACTCAGGATAACCAAAACAGAAGGATTTCATATGAAAAATTTTTTAGATCACTGAGCAGTTGATAAATTTCAGGTTTTCATTGTGGGCTGTTCTAAGGATGGGTCACCTTTGCAACACATTCTGTGATCTGCATTGCGGTGCCATGTCTCTTCTCTGGTCTGCTAAAAGTATTTCTGTTCGTTTCTTTCATAAAGGAATTAAACACAGGAAAAGAGCAGAGAAAGCTGTAAAATATAATCAGAAGTTGGTGTGCATACCAAGACCCTTAGGACATTATGATCAAAGTACAGCAATAGTCACATATGCCATTTCCCTGAGGCCCAGTGTCTGTGTAATAATCCCTACCATTTTTACCAGGCAATAACTCATTGTTAACTGAACACTAAAACTTCAGTGATAATAGCTGAGACTAGAGTAATGTTGTACTGTTGAAGGTATGAATTGGCTCTGAGTGGTGACTTCTCTACAACATGGACAGCAAGACTGATTCCCTGATGCTGGTGCCCACGACATGGCTGCTCTCAGGCCCCTAGGGGAGCTGGATGTGAGTCCTCCTGAAGTCAGTTGTAAAATTACTTTAAACGCTATGCTGGTCAGGATTAACTAGATTTTCTCTCATTGACTCTTTGGTCTTCACTCTAGGGCAATGCACTGCACAAATAGCCATTTCCTGAAATATGATTAAGTGGGAAACAAAGAGGTGGCAAAGAGAGAGTGACTCTTATTTGCAGAAAGATGTAGAAGAAAGATGCCATGCTTATAATTTAGGGATTAATTACTCCAAGAAATTAGGCACATGCCCCCAGACAAGTGCTGCAGAAGTCAGAGTTCGCTATATAAGCTCCTCCTCTGCTCTATCATAAAAGGTGGATGTCTTCAAAGAGAGGTTCAGAAGACCCACAGGCCTAGCTGGCAAACATGAAACTACCTCATGGGATACACTGAAAGCAAAGAGCTGTTCAAATGCACATTCACCTTTCACATGTCCCACTTCAGCATGCATGTTACTGACCTAGACTAAAGCCCAAAGTCCACAGGTTGAAGTCCAAACTGACTGGGACTTCAAAAATAGCGTGGCCTTTTTGTATACTGGTATGAACACACTGGCATGAGCAATTGTTTGAGGAAGGTGATGGGCTCCCAGCTCTCTGAAACCACACTGGACAAAACCCCCACATTTCTGACCTATGTAGAAAATGTGTGCTATCAGGTGTTTCTGGAGAGGTCATTCCCACCTCTTCTGTTGAAGTTGTACCATCACGCAGAGAGGAATGCACTAATAATGAGGCCAGAGAGCCGGCCAACAAGAAGGTGCATGCTCCTTTCTTCCAGCTCCCAGCAAACTCATTAAGCTGTTGTGAAAAAGGCCTTACCACAAATGTGGGAATATTTCTGAGCAAAAATGATGAGATGCTCCTCTCTGAAGCAGACCACATCATAGATCACCATGCACTCTAAGCTGAGGTGCCCCTGGGGCATAGGGGATATAAGTGCTGCTCTAGGTTGTAAAGATCTTCAAATAGGAGTAAGGTACTATGCACTGCAGTCTAGATTTACGTGTATCAGGAAAACATTTCCAGCCTTGGGCAGGTGATCCTTAAAACCAGGGAGTCCTGGCACACAGACTCCCCTGGTGGTGCTGATGTGCCTAGTTCTAGCTGGGTCTTAGCACAGACACTGAAATAAATGATGTAGGTCTACCTGACTGACATGCAGAGAAAATAGCCCAGGTGCCTCCCAAACACTCACAGGTTTCTTGAGAGACAAGTCCTCCAGAAAGTCAGATGGTTGTTACATGTCTGCAGGCAGGGAGAAAGAGGGCCCCTTCTCTTGAAAGGAGTGACAGTCTTTTCCTTTCAGGAGTGGTGGACCAGGCCCTCAAGAAAAAATAGTTGTAATTTGTCCAAACAACAACATTGTAAACATTCTTTTTGCCAAAAGTAACATTCAGCTATGAGTATAACAAGCTCGTAAATTAAACTTGCCCTGGCAATGCAAAATTATGCGTTAATTATGCCTCTAGTTGATCTGACTTCCTACTGAATATGTCAAACACTAATTAAGTACAAAGGGAGGCCCCAATTTGGCAACTGTTTGTGCCAAAACAACTCCCTTCATTTTAGTGGTGCAAAAATTGTGTGTGAGAAGAAAAGTAGGGGAATCGTGGGTACCTGTATAGAAGTTTTCAGAGAATAAAGGGCCTTGCATACTAAGCAAATGACAAGGTATTCTGGCTGAAATGGAATTATCACACAGTCTTTCTTTTAAGTTTTAAGTGCAATGTTTTCCCCTTTCAGCTTCGTTAATGAGATCTCACTTGAACGAATGTTTTTTGAGCATACCTTACTTCTGGATCCTGGCCAGCCCTAAAAGCAGTTGCGGTTTCTTCACAGAAATACAGATCTTCACAAAAAATAAAACTTTTCAGCTTGTAATTCCCCAGTGGTCGCCTCTCCAGCCAAATCACCCTTGGAAACATATTTTAAACCATTTGAGCAGGGAAAAATATTTGGAACTTTGCCTGTTTTGCTAAGGCTCAGAATCAAATTACACAGACAGAGCTTCTGGTTTTTTTTAAAATATTTTATGTCTATACTATTTTAAAGTACATGGAAAGTAGTATTTTTTTAAATAAAATAAAGCTTACTGGCGCCAGTATTACATCAGTGACTGTAACCATTGTGTGCGTTGTATCCCTGGTAAGGATTTCTCAATCTTAATGCAACTGACTCAGGACACCAGGTTAGATGCAGGAGGAGATGTGAATGCAATTAAGTCCTTCCCTGAGTTCTTTAGGAAAACAACAGCACTATTACTATTTGATTTATGCTTCTCAGGTGATGTATGCCACATCCTTCATCTTTTAATGGAGAGTATGACTGAAAACTGGGATCTAAGCCCAGTTTCATGTTAGAACATTTTTTTTTTCATTAGCAAATAAGAGCCAGAAACTTGCAACACTTACTTAGACGAATAATCATCAGTTTGGTCTGCAGCTTAGTGAACATAGATGGAGACAAAGGAGCCAAGTCCTTAATTGGTACAAAATGGCAAAGCTCCAAGACTGAAAGGGACTTCAGGGGAGCTCAGTCAACTTGTGCTTGCCGAGGATCTGCCCCAAGACATCTGCCTATGTATGTGTAGGCTATGTGTATGTGATAATTCTGTGACATGCTGTACTGCAGGGCATTTGATAAAGAAACATCCAAGCAATTTATCACATAACTACAATTGCATCACCTGCTCATTAATCCATCTCCCCGGTTCAGTCTGGCATTCCTGGCTCTTGAGCTGCTTCCAACAGCACCATTTATATTTTATAATCAACCTGCCATGGAAGTATTTCCTCCCTCCTCCCACCAAAGAAGTGGAATTTCCTCAGAAACTGTACCTGCCTCAAGTACAGGACAGGAAAGATTCCTTCTGAAAATAAATAAATAAATAAATAAATAAATTCAGTTTTAAAGTTGTACATGTGTAGTCCTAGGGAGTACTGGTCAACAAAATGGGAAGAACTTCAGCAGCTTCCCAACAGACCAGTTCCCTGACATGTAAAGTTCCTGAGATGCTGGGCCTTAAAGCATTAATCTTTTGTTCAGGGAAGTGATTTAAAATTATTTTAGATATGTTCTAAATGTATAAGTTTTAATTTTCTCTGCCTCATGGTAGTCAAGACACTTAGTTTAATAGGCCAAGAGACATAAGAAATAGTTTCATAAAAATGTTTGTCAAAGCTCCAAAATATTTTAGAGAAGTACTTTTATAACATGTACGTCAAGAACAGCAAATCCCAAATGTATGTAAATGAAGCTGAACTGCCACAAACCATACATGTCTCCTTATACATTCTTAAACACCTACATGTATGTCAAAAAACTGTTCAGTCTGGAAAGTCAAGCTCTCAAGAATTAGAAATTAAAAGCTGCAAAATTTCCCAATCAATGCCATTTGTCCAACCTCTATTATGTGTGTTTTCATGTTACCATGCAATCTCCTAATCCATCCAAGCTATGCTTCTTTCTGTGAGCAGATGGCTTATCTGTATTTCTTTTCCATCTTCCCATTTCTTGTAAGGCTGAAAAGAAATACAGATGAGCCATCTGTTTACTGAACAAAACACAGCTCCAATTTGTCACAAGGTACTTGAGTGCCACACTGCATGCACAAGAATTTACTCCCTCCTAACTGCTCAAAGGATACTCTCACCATGCCTTTGCTAGAACTTTTGTGAGTTCAGTGCTCTCTACTCCCATACTACAGCTGAGGGCTGTGAAGTACAGAAAAAATTCACCAGACTTGTTAAAAAAAGTTGCTGATATTTAATTTTTTGGTGTACTTGGAATTTTGTTGCACGATTTACACACGGGCCATCTGCAATTGGCCTCACTTGCTCCTGTGAGCACTCAGCTGTTCTGTCAATGTGTCTGCAGAGGGACTCCCAGGATGGGCAGAAAAATACAAAGCTAATGGCTGTACAAGAAAAGACTGCCTGAAAAGGTGGCTGGACAAGACACAGAGTCTGGAGGGAGGTAGAGCAATAACCCAACTGCCAAAGAAACCCTCATCTGCCTTAGCAAGGAGATTGGCTCTTCTTTTACAGCAACTACATACCTTCATCTGCTAAAACCTGCAACCAAGAGAGAAGTGTTCTTTTTCACTGGCCTGATGTGATGACTACCTATATATTCCCTCCTATGCATAAAATGAGTCCAATATTTTGCTGAAAACATGCATGTGTTTGTATAATGAAAATCCAACAGAAAGTACACATCGAAATTGTCATATTAAGGTGTATGTGGCAACTTTATGATTTTTTTTTTTGAGTGTTTGGCTTGGCAACTTAATGTATTTTCTATCTATTTTAATGTTATTTCCAAATAGAAAAAGTCTGAAAAAAAATAAATTCCAGAATTTCTGTTTAGTATTAAGAGGCTACTGGCAGAGGCTGAATCTCTTGACCCACTCAGCAGACAAACTATCACTAGACTTGGTGCAAAACATGATAAATTTGGTAGATCGTTATCTTTCATATAAGCTACCACCTGAGAAAGATTTAGAATGGAAAGCAGAAGAGTCCCTTACTAGTTTCCCATCTGACATCAGAGTTTCCAGTTCTCTTTTTTGCTTTTCAGCTGCCCTTGCTCTTGCACTTTTCTGATTCCTCAGTAAAAAGTTATACAGCTTCTGTTCCACAATGCCTCTTTCCTGACCTGTACTACTCTTTACTTTCTCGAAACACATGAATTCTTCATTCCTCTGTAGCTACCTGGGCTTTTTTTTTTTCTCCTGTATTGTCTTGGTCAAGACTTTTTAAAAAGCCTGGTGTGTCCTGTTGCACATGAGCCACAGAAAGCCCCAAAAGACCAATTTCAGGAAAAAAATATAAATAATTATATGCAGTTCCTGCTGGGATACCCTCACCTTTCTTCTCACTCACACATGTTCTGGAGTGAGTCATGTCCAGTAGAAGACTCTGTGGAGAACTTGCCTGCTTGTTTCTTGCCTGTTTCTGCTGTTTTTGTTTGTTTGTTTGTTTGTTTGTTTTGTTTGTTTGTTTTGTTGTTGGTTTTTTTTTTTTTTTTTAATCATGGCTGTATATGTTTGGAGTTCACTATCCAACACAAAGGGTACATGCCAGCCTGATGGCACCTTCTTTCTTTGCCACCAAATCAAAGGGCTTCTTTCAAATTACATGACTTTAAAGTGAACTGAAAATAAATTAATTTTAACTTGTTAAGAATATATTACTTCCTCTATAGCCCTTTTATATTCAACCTGAATTAGATACCCAGAATGGAAAACTTTCAGCCTGTGCAAGTTAAAACAATTTGGCAAACTTAGCAGCAACTGTAAGAAGGGGCCTTATAATGGGAAACATACAGAAACTGCAGGTATTGTTAATAAATTTACCTTTGTACTGTGGAACAGGAGATGGACATTAAGTAGAACACCGGCTTCCAGCTCTGTCCAGAGTATGATCAATATCTGTTTAATTAGAGCTTATTATTACATCCCATTATTCTTTTACTTCTTTATTTTATTTTATTTTATTTTATTTTATTTTATTTTATTTTATTTTATTTTATTTTATTTTATTTTATTTTATTTTATTTTATTTTATTTTATTATTTTATTTTTTTTCACATCCCACATTGACACTTTGCTAGATACAATTTGGAGAGAGAAAAAAAAAAAGCAACAGGACTCTTTCTTGAAGATTTTTTTATGTTTATAAATGATAATAAAAGAGGGGAAAAAAGACTGTAAAAGAAATGGAGCAAGGGCTATGAATGAAGACACTGACATGGCTTCTACTGCTCATTTATTTTTTTGTGAGTGCATTGTACAAAAGAAACACAATGAAAAAGTGAGAGCAGCATTGGTTTTATGAGTTGAAACAGAATATGAAGGGCATGGTAGACCTTGGTGTGATCGGAGAGGAATGAAAAGGAATTTGGTAGAGGAGATCTGAAACCAGGGAAAGAGAAGACTGGCAAGTTGGACAGGATACAGGTACCAAACTAGAACACTTTCACCAGCTCTGCCTCTTGTTCCTTTACTCTTCCCCCTTCTCTCTCATCCCAACTGCAAGAAACAGTGTAAGTTTTATTGCTTTCAAGAATTTGCTTTCAAGAGTCACAAACTACACTGTGATTTTGTCTGCCAAGTCTGTACATGGATTTGGAATGTTACAGTTGAACCTCACTTCATGAGAGTGGAAGTCAGCAGCATCCATGGACTTCAGCTGTTGTAAACCCTCCTTTGCTTACATCACTTTGTTGTTTGGAGAGACAGACAGGAGGATGCAACATTTCTTCACCATTTTGTTTCCTCATGGCCAGGCTGAAGAAACACCAAGGAGTCCTTTGTACAGTCTTCTCCATGCACCATCTGTGCAAAACAGAAAGTGCCTTCTTCCTTCAAGGTTGATTTGTTGCATAGAGTCTTTGGCAAATCAAACATTTCTCTTTTACCGTTTCCTTCCAACCTATGTTCCACAAACATCCAGGGGGAAAAAAAAAAAAAAAAAAAAAAAAAGTGTAAAACAACCTCTCAGTTCTAAGTCTTTTTGGCCAAAATGTAAACAAACAACAAAGCCAACCTTTTTGAAATTGAATCCTTTTTTTCCTGCCACATATTCTCTGGTTCTGCTCACTCCAGGACTGAAACATGCTGAACTGCTGCCCCCAGTTCTGTCTCTTGATTCTACATGCAATATCTTATTTTTTTCTATACTCCTGCACAGGTGCACACAAAGCCTGGAGGTCAGAGGATTCCACTAACCTGTGCTTCTTGGGGACTGCACAAATTGCAGTATGCCCAAAGAAGAGCTTACATGTCCAGTGCTTGCAGATAGTGGTCTCTCCCTTCCCATACATGAACAGTATTGTTTCATGAATCTACACAGTCTCTGTTTTGCTTGGGCCTTGGTGCATGCACATGTGGTTCTTGTGGGTGGCTTGTCTAGGTCACATTTAGCAGCTGTTTTGGCCACTGACTGCTCTGTACTTGGTAAGATATTTCTGTATCTATAGGCACAAGGCAGGAATCTCCTCTTCCATCTTTTTAGTCAGCCCCACATCAATCAGACTGGGCATTTGATATCCCTTTGTCCCCATATGGGCACCTACTCTAACTGGGGTCTTGCCTGGCCAGTTATTATGTTATAAGTCAAAGACAGCAACTGATAAATTGGGACAGTGGTCAAACATACAAATCCTACACAATTTATGTCATCCTACAAGCCATTTCTTTTGGAAATACTTTTATTTTTGTATGCAATCATGTCTAGCCAACACAGATCGAATGGTTCATTCCATGATAATAGCAGTTGCACCTACTTGGTGACTACCTTCAGCTGTGCAAGCCAGCTCCTGTGCCAGCTGCCAAGCAGCTCTGCAACTGTTCAACCAGGTGAATACTGGAGCAAGGCTACTGAAGCAATGCAGAAATATATGTTTGCTTCTGTTTGCAAATCCATCACTCCAGTCAGAAAAGAACTAATTTGGTGTGGCAAGACAGGCTGTGAAGCTGTTGCTGTGTGTTGTGGTTTAACCCGGCTGGCAGCTAAACACCACGCAGCCGTTCGCTCACCCTCCCCCCTCCCTCTCTGGGACGGGGGAGAGAAATGGAAAGTGAAGCCCGTGAGTTGAGATAAAGACAGTTTAATAAGACAGGAAAATAATAATAACAAAAGTAATAATAATAAAATGATGATAATAGTACTACAAAAAGAAGGGCGTTACACCCCCATGCTGGGTCTCAAACCCATGACCTCAAATTTCTCTTCACGTCACGAGGACAGGGTTATGGGAGCGCCTCAAGCTGGTGAGCCACCACCACACCCTCCAGGACACTGTGAACTGTTCATTACTGTTTCATTGCTATCTGGTCTCCCATTGTGTTTCACACTCTATCTCACCTGGTTTGTCAATGCAAAGTTACCAAAGGCCAAGAACAGGTTATACTTGCATCTCTCTACATTGGGTGCTATTCAGGGATTTCATATTCTTTGTTACTTCACCTTCTACCAGGCATTTGTACCCTATACGGAGAAAGAGGTCCTTTCTCACTGCACTCCGTAGCCTCTGATAACTGTCAGGTTCCCTTAAATATGTTTGTGGCAATATTTCATTTCAAGGATTTCCTGATCCCTCTATTCTCCCCAGATGGCAAGCAGAGGCAGTTCCCCTTTTTGTCCCATGTCAGGTGTAAAAAACATGGTACAGTGATCTAGTGTACAGATGTGCACGTACTGAGCCTGAGCAGGACGAGCACTTAAACAGGTAGAGAGTATCTCATCACTGTGAAAACAACAATAGGTGCTGGTGCGTTCTGGTAAGGATGAAAAATGGAGAACAGCCAAGAGAGCACTCAGAGCAGATGAATAAATGCAGACATCCGCGCACAGACTTAATACTCAGTAAACCAACTGAACTTTTTAAAAAGCAATATAGAAAATGCATTATCTCACCAGCTAATACATGCTAAAATAGTCATGTAAACAGAGGTCCTTTCAAACGAATTGTCCATCCCTTTCTACCACACTGTAGGCAAGTCTTTAGTACATGTTTTTCCAAATAGTCCTTGGCAATTCTATCTCCCAAGCCTTAGCACTTTTACAAAGGACAGAAAATTGTTTTGGAAAAGGACCAAACATTAACTGTTAAAACTCAAACAAAGGAGTATGAGTCAGGAAACTAATCTTTTTTTATATATCTGAAATGAGAAACAAAATTCAGTTTGGAAAACATTTTTATTAAAAACTGTAGCTGTCTGTACTCCGAAACACCCTGGAGGTCTAAAGATGATATCAGTATATAAATATTCAGGGCTTCCTGACTATTTTTTTTTTTCAGAAAATACTATTTTTTTTTTTCTTCTCCCTTACAATTTCTTTGACCTTTAGAAAACAGTCACTATTTGTGGCTTGATTTTTTCAAGATGTTCACCGGTATATAAAGATGGCAGGGAATTCAATTTAAAAGTCAACTCATGAAACACAATAATAATAGTCAGAAGATAGCATTGCTTTAGGCGATATTTTATTAAGTGAACAGTCATTCAAAGCATTTTACCTTGGAGCATATTATATCCTATTCAAAGGAGTTCACTTCCTTCAGTGCTACAGCAAAAGCATTTTACAAGGGAGATGATATTTGAACTATCCACAGGCATATGGATAAAATGTTCAGTACTCAGCTGTAACAGAGACGAGTGTTCTTTCTTGCTTTAGAGAACTGCCAAAAAGGACTGATATATAAAAAGATCTCTCTCTCTCTTTTTTTTTTTTTTTTTTTTTTTTTTTTCCCCTTTACAGGGTACTACACTTCCATGAGCTCCCATAGAACAGCTGCAAAAATACCTTCAGTTTGGCATCTGGAATTCCTGAAGGTGACTTGTGGATTTGTGGCTAATGAAACATTGCAAAATAGCACTCACCATGTTATAAAATATTCCTAATGGTTTATTAGCCTCTCACAGGACAAAAAAAATGAAAGGTGCCCCAAGCATGTTATTCTGTTATAATTATATAAAGCACAAAGTTAGAAAGAAATTGTGTCAGAGCCTAGACATTCTCTAAAATAGCCAAATATATGAATGTTTCCCAGTGACCTCAAAAGTAGATTATGGATAATTTGTAGCTTTACAAAGTGATCAATGGAGACTTGGGGTCCAATTAAGAATTCTCACTGAAGAAAGTCAGTATACTTTCTCATGATTTACAACAAAGCAAGATTAAAATTTGGTCAACAAAACTTATCCAACAGGAGAATTTATTCCTGAAACAGGACTAGCCCACTCCACAGAAAAGCCATCTGATAAAAGTAACAGCGGGTAATTGGTTACTCAGGGTTGAGAACAAGGAGAGGGCACTCAAGAACTATTCTTTTCAAGGTTCAGCAAACACAGTATGCATTATATAGAATCACAGAATTGTCTAGGTTGGAAGAGGCCTCAAGATCACTGAGTCCAACCTCTGACCTAACAATAACAAGTCCTTCACTAAACCATATCACTAAGTTCAACATCTAAACGTCTTTTGAAGACCTCCAGGGATGGTGACTCCACCCCTTCCCTGGGCATCCCATTCCAATGCCTCACAACCCTCTCAGTAAAGAAGTTCTTCCTAACATCCAACCTAAATCTCCCCTGGCGCAACTTTAGCCCGTTCCCCCTCGTCCTGTCACCAGGCACGTGGGAGAACAGACCAACCCCCATCTCTCTACAGCCTCCTTTAATGTACTTATAAAGAACAATAAGGTTGCCCCTGAGCCTCCTTTTCTCCAGGCTGAACAAGCCCAGCTCCCTCAGCCGCTTCTCGTAGGACTTGTTCTCTAGACCCCTCACCAGCTTCGTCACCCTTCTCTGGACTCTTTTGAGCACCTCAATGTCCTTCTTGTAGTGAGGGGCCCAAAACTGAACACAGTACTCGAGGTGCAAGTAGTCTAATATGTAGTCTTTCTGATATTTCTGGTTTTCGACCTTTACAAGACAAGATTTAGTAAAGTGCAGGAAATGACCATATTTCTAAACAAATGACCTTGTATACTATGTTCATTTATTCTTAGCAGAATAAAGAGAGAAGCTGTTTCCCCATAAACAAAAATAGAGTTTAATAATTTGACTTGTGAAAAAAATATTTCACATTTGTATTTTTTATTGAATACAAAGCAGCTTTAATAATTTACTGAACCTAGCTTTTTTAATTGTTAGATGGCATTATGGCAGACAGAAAAAAAAAAAAAAAGTCTAATGCAACACACAGAGAATAACCAACAAAGCTTGCAAGGATGTGACAAATAGCTTTATATTCCTGGGGAAATGTTGACCCACATTGCTGGAGAACAGGATAGGGTCTGCTGATGCAATTAAGCAATTGGGATCTCACCATGTTGCTGGAGAGGAGAAGAGTTTCCCCATTTTCCCTGTTTCCAGGGCCATTCCATGAGCAATTCCCACTTGCATAACAGCATCTCTAAGGGACAAAGATATGTCTGTGGCAACAAAATCTTTCCTGATATGGGTGGACCCTAAAGACAGGCACTCCTCTTCAACCACTCTTCTTCAACCTTAATCCTCCACAGTTTTAAGCATTTGATTTGGAGTTCTGGGAAAAGGATACACTGGGATTTTTTGATGGCTTTTTGCACAGAGATGATTTTAATCCCTAATAACCATAAATGCCTACTTGTCTCAAAAGAAATGTAACTTTAATTCTTCCTTTGAGTTTTCAGGTGTGCTGTCTGAGCATATTAATTTATTTGTAACATGGGTGTGCCTATCCAGTGGAAACTTTCACATCCAGGGGCACCCTGCAGATTAGAACATTACTGGGATTGTGGTGAACCTGGAGAAACAATATGATACATTTCACTTTGGCCAGGACATTTTCCTTATAACATTTATGTTCTATGAAAAGAAAACAAAAACAACAAAAAAAAATCTACTTTGATGAGTTCTCAAATGAAAATGTGTAAAAGACACAGAATTATTTTATTCCTTGCTAGATGGCTCAGCACAGTAAATACTAACATGATAATAATGACAGTGATAGTTCCATGAATCTTAACTACTTATTGAAAACAAGGGAGGAGACAGGAAAAAAGTCATTTTTCTTCCCTGTTATCTCTACTATTTCTCCTCCATTTTATTTCCTTCCTATCTTTATCAAATTCTTATTTTTATTTTATTTTATTTTATTTTATTTTATTTTATTTTATTTTATTTTACTAACAGATATCTTGAAATCCGTTGCCCAGAGCTACAAAATATTCTCCTACACCTATTCCTCACACTTTCACGGTTAGTTATATACCAGGCCTGGTTTGACCGAAAGGAAGAGTTTGCAGACACACTACTATCTCAAACTGGATGAACTTTGACTGCCTAATTCTGAATCCCCTTGAACATCAAAGGTCTAACTCACACTTCAGGGTTAGCAGGGTCACATTCCACCTAAAAGAAGACTAATACTGCCCGAACTGTTCACATCAAGCTCCTTGTTTGACAGTTTTTGCCCCATATTCTGTTCTCAAATGGTATGTAAGAAAACTTAATTTTTGTCATACTCTTTAATAATTCAATAAACACTTTATGTGAATATATTCTGATAATGGCTTGCTCCAAGTTATCTGCTCTGAGCTGAGCTTCAAGCATTGAATATTTGTTGTATGACAGTCAGGCTGCACCTGGTACTCCTGGTGGTTTCCACCCGATGGTACTCCTGTTCTCCAGAAGGTTCACAAATTCACAGGAAGATTTCAACATGGCCTCTCAAAAGTTGCACATTCTCATAGGAATACACTTACGTATTGCTTCACACAATTTGTTTAGCTTGTGTTTAATAAGTTTGTGAAGGGAATTTCAGTTAAGGAAGCTGGCAAGAGAAAGCATAAGGGTCCATAAAAAGTATCAATAATTGTGGTTGAGTATAGGGACTCCTCTATGGAGGCAAAGGAAAAATAACTATAAAGTTGTTATCATAATGGGACAGTGATTCCTCAACAGAACAAACAATGGTACTAAAAATGAAAAAGATACTGGCACTGCTGAATATGTGATTCTTTGAGCTTGTCTCAAGGAAGCTCGTTACCTTTCAGAAAACTTCAGATTATCTGCATCAGAACACACTGCAAGGTTTTCAGTGCAAGACAGCACACTCCAGTTGAGGAGAAAGGACAAGTACAGGATATATATTTGTAAGGTTATTTTCCTCTTAAGACATGAACCTTAATTTAGGGAATATCCTTTCCATTATTTCTTAGATGTTATATTATATCTTACAGCCCATAAACATAAGCAAGATATCCATAATGGGGTAAAGACTGTGAATTAGAGGAACAAGCAAGTACTAGACAGATTAGTAGGGTGAATGTATAAAACTGATGGAAGAACAGAATGAAGCAAATGCAAACACTGTTCACTGGATTTTACAGGAATATTTGCAATAGCATTATACTAAATCCTAAACCTATTCTGTTTTAGCATTGCTTAAGGTCTGAAAGTTGACACCTCAGATAAAAAACACCAGACATGGTTTCACAAATTGCAGTTTCACCTGCGGTATAATGAACTGAATTGGCAGGGGTGTTCTGAAAAACTGTCTATCTAATAATTACTCTAATAGTTAATCTTATGAATACCACAGGAATTAATGTTGCATAGAAAATTACTTGTGTGGAAAAGCAAAATACAGCTATGCACACTGGAATGGTATTAAAGGTACTAAAAATTTGCACTACTTAGATGTTTCTAAGCAAATAAATCTACAGAAATAAAGTGGTAGAAACCCCTTAACTTATCACTTAGGACATTTAAAAATAGGCCAAAATAAACGACTGGAAAATTTAATACAATGACTAATCTCACACTGACTGCATAATCTTGCAATAGTGACAGGGAATGTTCCAAAACCTCTTTTCCATCTCTAATTTCTACTATCTGTTAGCCTGTGGACATGTTTGGGCTATCCAGCTGTGGATATTAGGTCTGGCTCCAGGAAGCAGCATGATGCCAGCATACAACTCAGTTCCCATAGTTTGGGAAATCTCCAGAGCACCGCTGTTAACCACTTTCCCAAAAGTACCGCCTTCAGTGTCATCTTTACAGTCTCCCTAATCTGATCCATCTCTTTTGGGGAACTTTGAAAATAGCAGTTGCCTCAGGCAAACAAAAAGAGGTTGACTTAGCTCACCTCTGCTATGCACATGGAGAATGATTACTGTTTGTTAGCAAGAACAAAATACTCATTTGCAACATGCCTGGGAATGGCTGGTGGCTCAGTATATTTTAATGTATCAAAGCTCTGAACACCATACTTCACCTGAAAAGAAAACCACAGCTATTATGTGGTCCTGTTACTGAGATCTACCAGCTTAACATTTTAATACTTATTATTGGCAGAGTGACAAATTTATGATGATTATGGTTCTCCGTAGTTTCTGAAGCCCTTAATTTTTGTTAGCTGCAGAAAGGAGATACATTTTCAAAGCCATCTGTGATGGTGGTTGATTCTTTTTTGAAGGTCAAACTAGAAAATCTGATTTTCAAAGGTTAGGTACTCAACTCTCTCTGAAAATCAGGCCGTCTGGCAATGTCTCAGACTGTGCCCCTAATATGGAAGTACCTAAATCATTCAACACTTTTGAAAATTAAACTTCTAAGATACAAAGACATTTTTCTTTCATCCCAGTATTTAGATACCACAGCTAAGGGCATAGTAGAGGAACTGAGCAGAACTCTACTAACTGCTTTGACATCTTTTTAATTTTAAGTGAAGTGTAGGAAGAAAGGTGCATGTACCTGCATGAATGTAGCTGATGTTCTTGTCACAAAACCTACTAATCTGGATAATCAACCAAGATATCAACCTCCATATAACAACCCATTTTAATTCATTCTTCTCCTCTGGTATTTCAAGCAAATGAAGAAAATAAACTAAAGGGAATTGTTTTTTTTTTCTGTCCCTAGTAGGCTGCTAACCATACCAAAAGTTGTATTGATTGACTAAAACTGGTTTTTAAAATACCTAGTTAAATCAGAGCAAATCCTTGCTTGGGCACACTTAAATTAGTTTATTTACTGTGTAACATTGATTTATTTGAATTTGGTAATCTGGGTCAGGACTCTAAAATATTTGCAAGCTTATTTCATTTTTAGCATACTATTTAGTCTATATACATTTTGTTTTAGTACAATGAAAAAAAAAGAAACCCTTCTGAGAAGGTGTAATAAACAAGTCTGACACTCTTTTATAGCAGGTCAACTCAATAAAGGCATTACCATTTCTTGATGATATGAAGCCAGCTGTGCTTAAAGAGACACGGACAATCCATTTGCTAACTCCAAGTTTACGTTGAATTATATTTTCATTACTTTAATCAAATTGTTTAAAAGATGCTTTCATTTTAACCACAGCTACTTTTGTGTGTAAACAAGGCCTTAGGCAAATATCATCAGAGGATACTAAATGAACAGATTGGGAATATGCTTCTGAATTGCATGTTTCACTGTAGACGTCCTGAAATTCTACCAGGGAAATTGAATCTGGGAGCAGAATTATGAAACCAGATTAGGTATAAACCTTCAGAGTATGTGTTGGAGCTGTTGTTACATTTGTGTTGGTGTAATCTGAAACTATAAATATGAAACTGCTGCTCTTATTTTTATATCTTAGAATACATTGAGATTAAATCTTTTTATCCACAAAGATTTATTTCTTCATGCTTCTCATATACAAAAACTCAGAATTTTCAGTTTCTTGCAAACTTGTATTATATTGCATGTATTATATGTGCTTCAAAGAAGCACATCCAGTGAATGAAACACAAACCTGTTAACCATTTTAGGGAATACAGTTTCATAAACATTTGAAAAAATCTTCAAATTAAAAGGAAAAACAAAAATACAACTGCTTGAATGTGTATATATCTTGACCTGTCTAATTAAGAATTCCCATAATATTGTAGTGGTTAAAAATGGTTTGACACAGTGATACTGTTTACATTTGTCTTTGCAGTATATATGGTTATTTAAAATCTTTATCTAACTGGCTTAACAGGTGACCAGAAATGTGTTGCCTTCACAATTACTTTTGCCTTTGTTAGGACCAAAAAAGGGGCTGGAATTCTACTCTGTTCTTACATTTGTTTTAACAGCATGTGAGGTCTAGTTTGTAGTTTAGATTGGAACAGAGTTCAAAAAAAGCAGAAGTCCAGCAAAGCATTGTGCAATATTTCCATGTTTACTGTACTGGATGCATTGGGTAAATACCCTCAATGATACTTACTATTTCATATATAAATAATGATCTCCAATTCTAGAAGGATGCTACTCAATTTTTAAGTAAATATTATAAATGGAAAAGGCAAATTGAAAAAAAAGAGACACTGAATTAAATATATATTTAAGGCAAGTTTATGTATGCAGTTAACCCTTATAGCACTGTATTTGCAGGACCCAGGTCATTAATATTCCAGAATTACTAGCAATATCCTGTCTCCAACTCCTCCAAACGGGCTCACTCCACTTTCTCTATGTCTGTCCCATTCCTGTAATAAGAGACAACTGTCTTCTCTCTTTTTTATTCTTTGCTTCCACAGCACCTCAAAGATCGAAGCACAGTACATTACTTACAGACAGATTCATTCTAAATCCACAAATCCAAGCCACTTCACACTTCCCTTTCTCTGCTGGCTCTGTAATACTTCACCTATGACCAAGGTTATGATGGTAATATTCTCACTCACTTTCTGGAAGAGCTGAGGCTGAGAGTGCATCTATGCAAACCTTTAATCCATGTGTCAGGTAACTATTTGACTCATTCCAACCTTTCAAATCCAACTATCTGTACATAACAGGTCAGAGAAAAAGAGATTTTGCCCTTTCAGGAACTGGAGACAGCAATGTGCCAAGCCAGAATGCCTAAAAGAATCTATGCGCAGCTGGGATGGAGGTTCCCTGTTTCAGGGCTGCTCCAACACTAACCATGAAAGTTAGAAGCCTCCAAGAAGCAGCAAACGTTAATGTGCTGAGTATGCACGTGACTGCAAAGCAAACCTTGCAGCGTGACAATACCATCAAATAACGTGGCTTTTGTCCTGACTAACAGTACCCCAATCCTCTATCCTGCATACCTGTCAGCTCATTCCCATGCTGTCTTCTGGCAGGCAACCAGGGAACACCTGCACAGATAGCACATGCCAGAGTCCACACTACACAGACCCCTCACAGCCCTCCAATGCTACATCAGGGTACTTTGCTCTCCCAGACATTCCCAAATTGTGGCCAATGGCATGCAACACATAAGCTCAAGAAACTTGTTATAAACAAATCATTGGCATGCACTGAGTGGAAGAAGGCTGTAAAGTACCACAGTGTCAAAAGCAGCCCCAGGCTGACTGGCATGCAAGTGGACATGGCCAACATGATCAATCCTAGACTGCATATATATCAGCAAATTTTAAATTATTGGCCTGAAGGACATGTGTTGGATGCCCTAAATAATGTTCACTGGACAAACATAACCTTAAAAATTTAGTCAGTATCTGACTGATCCTACAGTATGAACTACTGTAGTCTCACAAGTTATAAGCTTCAAAAAACTGGGGTGACTGTCAATCAGGACAATTATTTATTGTTGTCCCACCTCATTATTTTTCTTTTTGACTAAAGGAAGAGAGAGAAGGGATGATTATACTGGAAATCAATGCACATGCTAGTCAATGAACGACTGTTTGGATAGATTTCATACCTAATTTAGATGGCCAACTCTGGATACCAATCTCCCAGGTAGTCCCATACAGTCAATTAAAAGCTAAGTTTCTCCAGATGTGGAGCAAGAGCCTCATTCAGGTGCCTTCACTTGTCCTTTCTTCTCCATTGAAGCAGACATTGTTTCAGAAAGCATTGTATTCCTTTCCCCCTGCAGCCTGTGCTGGGAATCTGTTAAGTCATGAGGTTTTTCTTTTGTATTTTTAGAGTGCAAAAGTTATCATTTATGGGTCTCCAAGGGTATATCAAATCCAAGAATTCAGCAGTATGTGCATATTCACTCGCCTGCACAGACTACTGTGAGTGACACCTTACGGGGCCATTTCTGCTGGATGAACGTTGGTATAGGAGCAGGACTCTTAACCTCCTGCCATCACCCCTGTGCGCTGCAATGCCAAGACTGAGAGAACTACTGATGGAGTTCAGTAAGAGGCTACCTTTCACTGACAGGTGAAATCATCTGCTAGTACAGTACTTAATCGATTCATTGAGAGGAAAGGGTGCTCTCTCGATATGGATCTCCGTCAGGCACATACCGAGATATTACTAGATGCACAAACTGAAATCTTTATCAACTAATTAATTCACAGGACTCCTGCCAGACATTTGTAATAGCTGTTGTAAATCTCTTTATATGTAGAAAAGGAGGTATAATCAAATTAATGTTCTTAGAAATCATTTGAGATGAATTAACTAAATATAATTTACATCAATGTGAGCTGCTAAATTTTAGGGTCAACAACTTTTGTGTTTGTCTGATTTTCATACTTAGTTTCTAAACACTCTTGATATAGAATAGGTCAGAGAAAACTTTTTTTTTTTTTTTTTTAATGTAAGAATGAAAAATTATGAGTTGGAAATATAATCCATTTGAAAAGGGCTTGAAATAGAATAGGGGGAAAGACATCAGGCTTAAACAAACAAACAAAATCCATGTTTTTAATATATCCATATTAGATACCTTATGGCTTTTCTAGCTGCCATGGTGATCCTTCATGATGGAAGACTGGCACTCTGTAATAATTGAGAGAGGGTATAAAGTGCAAAACTAAATGTTTGACAGGAAAGGATGGCAAGCAGAAAACAGCAAATTGTATTTGACATAGCAAACATATTTTACATAGGAAATATATTTTCCTATGTGGTGCTTTGTGAAAAAGAGCAAGAGTTGCCTTCCTGTTTACTTTTAGAGACACTCTGAAAACCGAAAACCTGAATTTGACAAAACTATTTCTGTTGCCAGAAAACCTACATCCAAGAAGAGAGGCCAGACAGTTATTTCCATAGGTTTAGTACCACAGAGGACAGGACTTCCTTCCTCCAACACAGCACTGAGCCCTGAAGCTCTTACCCCAAATGGCAGTTACAGGTAGGGACAGAATCCAAATGGTTATTAAATAAGCAGGCAGACTAGCGTGTATTTAAAACATGTTAATTTATTGACAAAGGATGTATAGACCTGAATGGGATCGTTTAGGATCATAGTCTAGGTCGCCACGAAGTGCGAGAAGCAGAGCGCCCAGCTACTTCACGGCAATAATTTTGCCATTTTATGATACCACAGACAGTAAATCCCAAACTTTAGCTGGGAGGCGTGTGGGACCCCTCTGCCTGCAAACCTGTCGGGGCTTCTCGCCTTGCCCTGCCTCTGGTCAGCGGGCGCAGCGCAGCGCAGCGCGCACCCACCACGGCTCTGCGCGCTCCAGGGAGCGCGCCCGCGCTGTCGGGAGCGCGCAGGGACCCTCCTCCCGCTCGGGCAGCCTCTCCCCAGCCACGCCAGGATGCTCGCCCGCAGCGAAGGCTCCTCTGCTCCCCCTCCTGGGAGGTCCCAAGCGCAGCGCAGCGCAGCGCAGCAGAGCTGGATGGGTTTTGCAGATGAAGGCAGGAGCTGGGAGGGGGCAGAGCTCAGCCCCCAGCTGTCCGCGGAGGGCAGCCCCGCTGGGACGGGCAGGCGGCTGTTCCCGCTGTGCTGCGCTAGGGAAGCTCAGAAGGCCCCTGTCCCACGCTGAGGTGCAATCCTGCCCCGTTGCAAGCCCCTCTCACGCCGTCTGCACGCCTGGAACAAATGTGCCCCCTTCCCTCCAGCACCATACCCGGCACCAGCGTGGACTGGGTGCTCTCGCAGCCTGGCAGTGCAGCAGTGCTTCACGCAGCACAGGTAATCTTCACCTGACCCGCACAAACCTACCTGCCTTCCACTAGCAGTGGACTGCCAACAGTGCCCAGGACTGCACCGTCATGCACGATGCAGTGTCGAGAGCACGGGGTATTTACCGCACCATCTAAACGGCATCTGACATTTTTAATCACACAATTGAACAAGAATTAAAATAAACAGCAGCAAAACAGTGGGATGTTGCTCTGGAAGTAGTTTTAATGGATTTGAAAACAAGCAAGCACTTTTTTTTTTTTTTTCCACCAGAAGAGGCAAAACTGCATTGAAGAAGAAGCACTAGCAGCGTGTAAAAGTGATCACAATGGAGCAAATGCTTGTGAATGCCTCCCAACCCATCAATCACGCTGCCTCCCAGCCCCACCACACCACTACTCCACCTTCCACGCGCTCCCAGACAGACATCCATCCACACGGCACAGCAACCCAAGATCCCCGAGTTTCTGGAAAATAGATTTAGCCCTAATTTTTGTGACAGATGGAGTTGATAGTCTCAGGATGAAAAAAAAGCGCCAGTTTTGACAGGCAGCAGATACCGATGCCCCTTGTGGTCGGAGCCGACGTTGCTCTGGAATTAAGGTAGCACTACAGAGAAAGGCAACGGGCAAATGCACCAGTACTTATTTTGTTATGCTCCTCTCGTTGTGCCTTAATATGTATACTTTCGTGTCTACTTCCTTAAAAACAAAGCAAAGGGAGCGTAAAAGGTGGGCAAGGCGTCAGCAGGGTAGCTTTCTTTCAATGAAAACACATTTCATCCCCCTAACTAGCAGATTTCAAACATTTATTTTTTTTTTTTCTTATCACAAATGACCAAAGCACTACACTGAGATCCACCGTATTTAGGTCACGGGCGCCTTCGTAGGTCGGCACCCCGCACCACGCACACCAAATCTCGGCAGGGAGCTGAGCTGAACGTGCCTACAGCCGGCGGGGGTGCGTGAGGTGGGGAGGGAGCCGCAGTACTGAAGGCACGGCAGCAGCAGTACTTACATGGTTGCAGCACACCGCTAGCATAGGCAGCTTTGCTCTCCCGCCGCGTACTAACGCACCGAAAGCAGGAGATCCGATCCCTGCCCGGATTGCAGCAAGAACAAAGTCGGTCTCACCCCTAGCCGGGTCCTGCTCTGCCCTCACGTGTATCAGGGGGAAGTTTGGGTGCACACAGCGCCCGGGCTAAAGACTCATTTTTTTTTATTTTTTTTTTTATCTTTTTCCTGCTCTTGTGAGCAGCGGGTCGAGCATTATCCCCGCCCGAGCCGCCCGCAGACCCAGGCCGCCGCCGCGGTGCGGTGCTCCGGGGAGAGCCCCGGGAGACACCGGGCAGAGGGACCGGGCAGGGACCGGGAGAGCCCCGGGAGAGCCCCGCCGTGGCCGATCCGCGCCGCCTTAACGGGAGGAGGGGCTCCTCGGGGGGCTGTCACTCTCCTTAAGCCTTTCCTTTCAAGCTTTGAATGTGAGCTGCCCTCCAGCCCCCCTCTCTCCTTCCCTCCCTCCAGTAGATCGTAAAGAGAGGAGGGAAGAGAAAAAAAAAAAAAGGGGGGGAAAAAAAAGTTTCAACAACAGGCTGGACCAATGGCAAGTCGCAAAGCTGGGAAAGGGGGCCGAGCGAAGGGAGAAAAAAGTGGAGAAAAGGAGAAAGAGAGCGAGAGAGCGCAGGCTGGGGGGATGTGTAAAAGAAGAAGCGTTGCTAATTTTTTTTGTTTGTTTGCTTTTCCATGCATGCATAATGAGGCCTAATCAGAGCACGTTGCTGCTGCTCGGAGGGCACTTTTGTATTTAAAGCCTTGCAGCGAAAAAAAGATCCACAGACGGATCCGCAGCGCGGCTCGCGGGGCTTGTTGACAACAGAAGCAGCATCAGTCGCCCTGAGAGAAAGAGACCCCGAAGCCTGCCTCCCTCCCCCGTGCTGTCTAACGGGGAGAGACATTTCTTCTGCCGGCCACCCGAGAGCGCGACCCGCGCCGAGCGAGAGCCAGCGAGCGGCGCCGGGACCGTGAATGGGATCGGAGCGGCTGGCATGTGCAGCGATGCTGCGAGCGGAGAGATAGAGGCTCCCGAGGAGGCGGCGGCAGCAGCAGCGGCCGGGCACTTATTTCGTGCAAAAAAAAAGAGGAGGAAAAAGAGAGAGCGAGGCAGAGCGAGGGAGGCACGGCGCCGCACGAGGAGCGGGGCGGCAGCACCATGAGCAAGCCCGGCGCGTCCTGCAAGACCCCGAGCGCAGCCCGGAGCCGCTGCCCGCCGCGCCCCCGCCGGCGCTGAGTGCCCGCCGCGCCCCCCGCCCGTCGCCCAGCCGGGAGCAGCGGCTGGGGGGGCTCGGGCCGGCCCCGGGGCCGCTTCCAGCCGCGGGGGCTGCAGGGGCCCGCCGGCCGCGCGGATGGATTGATGCGAGGAGGGGACCCCATGCGCACGGTCGGCAGGAGCTTCGCAAACTTTCCCACCGGCGGCAGCTCCTTCTCCTCCTCCTCCTCCTCCTCCTCCTGCTCGTCCTCCTCCTCCTCCCGCTCCTTCCCCTCCTCCACCGCCACCACCACCACCTCCTCCTCCTCCTCCTCCTCCTCCTCGCCTACCAGCGCCTCTCCCCCGCGACCCCGCGGCCGCCGCCCGCGATGCTGGCCCGGCACGGCGGCGGCGGGGGGCTGTGCTGGCCGCGGCCGGCCGCCTGGCTGTGCGTGGCGGCGGCGCTGGGCGCCGTGTGGCCGCCGCGGGGCTCGCTGGTGCAGGGCCGGCGGCTGATCTGCTGGCAGGCGGTGCTGCAGTGTCAGGGGGAGCCCGAGTGCAGCTACGCCTACAACCAGTACGCCGAGGCGTGCGCCCCGGTGCTGCTGCAGCAGCAGCCGCCGCCGGCTGCCGGCGCCGGGGACGTGCCGCTGGGCGCCGCGGGCTCGGCCGCCTCCCGGCGGCGCTGCCCCAGCCACTGCATCGCGGCCCTCATCCAGCTCAACCACACCCGGCGCGGCCCGGCGCTGGAGGACTGCGACTGCGCGCAGGACGAGAACTGCCGCGCCACCAAGCGAGCCATCGAGCCCTGCCTGCCCCGCACCAGCTCCGCCGGCGGCGCAGGGGGCGGCGGGGGCGGCCCCGGCGGTGGCCCCGGCCCCGGCCCCGGCGGCGGCGGCGGCGGCGGCGGGGGCGGCGGGGTGATGGGCTGCACCGAGGCGCGGCGGCGCTGCGACTGGGACAGCCGGTGCAGCCAGGCGCTGAACCGCTACATGACCTACTGCGGGAAGCTGTTCAACGGGCTGCGCTGCACCGCCGAGTGCCGCGCCGTCATCGAGGACATGCTGGCCGTGCCCAAGGCCGTGCTGCTCAACGACTGCGTCTGCGACGGGCTGGAGCGGCCCATCTGCGAGTCGGTCAAGGAGAACATGGCCCGCCTCTGCTTCGGCGCCGACACCGGCAGCAACGGCGCCGGCAGCAGCGGCGGCTCGGACGGCGGCCTGGAGGAGTACTACGACGAGGACTACGAGGAGGAGCCGAGCCAGAAGGGGAGGGACGAGGCGGAGGACAATGCGGGCGCCGAGCCCGGCTTCCCCATGCAGGCGGACAGCGCCGGGCGGGCCGCCGCCGCCGGGGCCCTGCTGGCCTCCATCTTGCTGCGGCTGCTGGCCGGCCTCTAGCCGGCACCGCGCCCCGAGCCCAGCCGAGCCGAGCCCCCGTGCCTGCCCTTCCCTTCCCTTCCCTTCCCTTCCCTTCCCTTCCCTTCCCTTCCCTTCCCTTCCCTTCCCTTCCCTTCCCTTCCCTTCCCTTCCCTTCCCTTCCCTTCCCTTCCCTTCCCTTCCCTTCCCTTCCCTTCCCTTCCCTTCCCTTCCCTTCCCTTCCCTTCCCTTCCCTTCCCTTCCCTTCCCTTCCCTTCCCTTCCCTTCCCTTCCCTTCCCTTCCCTTCCCCTTCCCTTCTCTTCCCTTTCCCTTCCTTTTCCCCTTTTCCCTTCCCCTTTTCCCTTTTTCGTCCCTCCCCACCCGGCTGTGCACTGTGCAATCCGGCCCGGCACGGCCCGGCAGCGGGGGGAAGGACTGCGGGCCTTGAGCTGAAGTGGGGGCGTGCTGGTCGTCGTGGTGACTTTTCCTTTTTTTTTTTTTTTTTTTCTTAAAAAAAAAAAAAAAAAAAAAAAAGCATTTTGACATGAAGGTTAGAAAGAGGTGAGCTACCCACACTCGCTGCCAAAGCCGTTGCCGTGCTGGTTAAACAACTTGATTAGCATTCACCGAGTATCGCTGCTCGCGGTGCGGGGATGCCCAAGAGAGGGTTACGCTGCATCTGCCGCTAATTGAGTGTAAGGAGATAACAGTCCGAGTAAGTCCGGTGGTTTACAGCACTCCCTCTTGCACACACGTCTTCCTTGTAACAAAAGCTTGCCAGCAACCGTCTCTTCCTCTTTAACCTAGCGCTATACAAAAATGATTTTTTTTTTTCTCAAGAGTTGTTGGCTATACTGAACAATGCAACTTTTGTTTTAAAAGAGCTCTGCACTGCCATCTTTGAAAGACACTTTTAAACTCAAGAACATGTGTATGTACAAATATCCTGAAAAGTTATATTGCCTCTTGTCATATCAGGGTGCTGACCTCTGGTAAATCTTATATAAAAAAAAAATGTATTTAAAACTGGGATTTGTTACCAGTCGCTCTTCTTTGTATATACAATTTTATAAATTGTATGCCATGGGGATAATTTATTTAAAAAAAAAATAAAAAAGTTTTAAATCCACATCCTATTTGCCAGGTAATTACATTTGCTATTATTTTCTGGAAAGGTACAGATTTCTTTTTATGTTTAAAGGGATACCAGCAACAAAGATTCACTGAAGTATTCTGTAGAACATCAAATGTACAGTGTATTTTATAGATTTGAAGTTAACTTTCTTATTTGGAGAGCCTTTATGAACACTGTAGAATTGTATAAACGCATTTCCAAGCTGCCTTAAAACTTTGTATTTTTTATAGAAGGCATAAAAAAAGGCCTATGTTTTAAATATGTACGGCTTTTTGTATTTTCTAAACGTGTAAATTAGTAAAGAAAGAGCTTTAAATAATGGATGTGGTGAAATTGTTTTCCAGGGACACTTGAACTCTCGGCACCCGAGGTTGGATGGGGGGGCGGGAGCGAGCCGCAGAATAACAAACCAAAAACAATCAAACAAACAAGAATCTCTGTCTGCCTGTAATACGTTACATAGATGTAAATTACTGCTATTCTCACGTTAATGAATAATTACATGCGAGAAGTAAATACAGCTTTGAAAATACTACTTTAAAAGAGTGGTTGATTTTATAATGCGTTGGCATGGCAACGTGCCGGTACTGGAAGCGAGCAAAGCAATTCAAGGACGCTGCTCCTGCCCCGTACGTAGGATTAGTTCCCCGTGCACCACGCTTTCTCCACGAAGTGGAGGCCTGTTGCTCTTGCTGACACGCTCCAGGATGCTCCTAGCCGCACAAACCAGCGGACGGTGGGACATGCACAGCGCAGAGACAGACAGGCTGCAGGCAGGTGGTGGTGCGTCCATCCAGGGAGCTGCAACCAAATGCACGGAGGTTTGCCGCTCAGCCTGCCTTCTGCCACAGCGAGGAACATGAAAGTAAACAAACTGGGGGGATCTGCAATTACCAGATCTTGTAATACTGTTCTTAGGAGTTGCTTTGCTTCGTACTGAAGCCTGGTTTGCTGCCAGAGCTACTGATCTACACTCAAACGCCCTTAGATAAATAATTACACTCTTAAGCTGTGTCGAGTGCTGATACACTTGACCTTGTAAATAGAAATGTTTGCAGTAGGAATAAACTCCAGCATTGGAAAATCTTTTAAACATTAACACAAAAGAGAGAGCTCAGTCCTCTGGGGATCAGAGTTTGGACTGCGTCAAGCGAGGCACTCGCGCGCACACACACACACACACACACACACACACACTCACTCACAAAAGAAAAGGGAAAAAAAAAAGAAAGGGGAAAAAGTTTATTTATCTTCTATTCATGGTGTTTATTTAAAGCTTTTCGTTTTAAATGCCGTGATTGGAACGCAAGTCAGAAGTTTAAAAGCTACCACAAATAAACTTTGACTGAGGGGGCGACAGATTAGCAAGATAGTGTCTTTTTCATCTTACCAGAGCTCGACAGAGGGCAAATCCACATCTGCCTGTTGTATAAATCAACAAAAATATAAATCCCCACTCCTGGATTAGTTTTTTCACTGACAGATTATTTTACTGTGTCTTTAGGGTGTGAATTTGATTAGGTTGCCCGGAGATAAATGTACACAGGCACACGTGGACACACAAACCCACCCACAAATAGTGGTGATTCCAAGCGAGTGTATGAGTATGGTGTGTGGCTATGATCTGAAGTTTGTTTTTAAAGTCATCTGAATGGTTGAGTAAACTTATTGTTAAAAGAAAGCTGGAAACGTTGTTTCTTCAGGAAGAGAATGGAGTATTTGGGTGAGACTTGTAAATAGAATCGGCTTTCTTTACAAAACACTGAGTGTTTTGTCTAGGGATGATCTTAAGTATTTTCTGCAGTTCTTCAGGAGATGCTCAGAGACTTATTTTCAGATCGTCAACATTTTGTGCCCACAAGTACTATTTAACTCGTTGTTGATGAAAAATTAAGTTCCAGCTAAAAGCCTTTATCTTTCTTCAGCAAGGAGCAAAGACATTAGCACTAGAAAAGGACTGATAATTAACTGCTACAATAAACTCAAGACTTGATTTTACAGGCTCCTGTCAAAAGCATCTGCCCGGAATAAATCAACACCAAGCACCACTGGGGAGGGAGGCATCTATGTGCTTCCTTCCCCACAGAAAGTGGATTGTTTTAATTTAAATAATTGTACAATAAATACAGCTGAACTAATCCTGTCCTATGAGCTCCTCCCCGTGAGGAGATAACTCCGTGGGTTTTGTCACGTTGTCAGAGGAAAGCACGATTTCCAGGAGGAATGGCTGACTGTATTGGTATGTGTTCCAGCCTACAAAGCCTCTGCAGATGTTGATGTCCATCAAATTCATATTTCTTTTGCCTGATTTTGAGACAAATGGAAATTCTTGAAATGTCAGGGGATGTAGCAAGGACAGTTTTAAATGAGGAAAAGACTTGACATTCCCTGACAGAGGGAGATTTTCCACAGGAAGGGAAGTTCTCATCTGTATGGATATTTGAAAGCGCTCTTTGCCAAGGTCCTGTCCAGCCAGTCTCTTCTGGGGGGAGAAGGAGCTCTCTACCATTCCATGTAAAATAATCCAGTAGGTTCTGCTCCCTTTTTATTCCCAGTTACCAGGTTTGAATTCTTGGTGACAGTTTATTTGTCTTTGGAGGCACTTCAGTGACAAATGTTTAAGGGAGTGTGGGACAATGGTGGAGAACAAGGAGGCAGTTCATTGAACTGACAGTGACCATACAGTAAATAGAGGGAGATTCAAGCTTCACTGATCACCCAAGCGCACAGCAAAGCTTTTGTATGCCATCACAATGGACATAACATAAGGTCTCTGTTTATTTTTAACAATATGTACGGATATATACAGGCAGGCATAAGTAACTTTCAAAATTATTATGAAACAAAGCCCTACAATGAGGGAAAGGAAAGATCTGGTTTGGCCAGCTATTTTACAGTCTCATTGGAAAGCCTGATGGATTTTAGTTGCAGCCCTCTCTCCACTGCTTCTACGAGCTGCCAGGGGTACCAGAAATTTCACTGTGTGTATAACGTGTATGTAATGAATAGGGGTGTAAAGGTGACTGCAGACAACTTTGCAAGTGTATGACAAGAAATTTCTTCTCAGTGAGATCCAAAGTTATTCAGAATTTAATGAATACTAGCTGTTGTTGTTGTTGTTGTTGTTGTTGTTGTTGTTGTTGTTGTTGTTTCAAGTGCCCTGGAAGAGGGTGAGAGGAACTTCAGAGCAGCCAAGGTGCATGTAGAGACAGTTGTGGGACACAAAATCATCACCAGCTGAGTCATGGAAAACACTGCTTGAGGGACCGAGTTGCCCTGTGTTTTCACTGTCACTAAAACAAATTCAGACCTTCAGTCGATTTTGTTCCTGTCCCAGTAATAACACCACACACTGCCATGCTGCCTGTGATAGCCCATTGGAAGTCCTCTGGAAAAGTAGGTACCTTTGCAGGACAAAACATTTTCAAGTGGGAAGAGCAGTGCTTCTGTGTGAGATTTCAAGTCTGTGATACAGGTTGGTAAGCAGTAAAGTCGAAAGTTACTGTATTTTACTTGAGGCATTGGCTGTGGTAGACAGTTGAAAAGGCTCACATTGACTGTCTGAATGACATAAGTAATGCGCTATTAGCATAAATACTTTCTAAGACATCCATTTAATCAATTTCTTAAATAACAGAATGATCTACTACAAAATAGTGGACTGTATACACTATATTTTGGCACAAAGATGGTCATTCTCCCACTAGTAACCAGGGGCTCTAAATAAATGATTTCAACAATGTTTTATTAAAGGAGGACAAGAGCCCTCGAGCTGCATTAATCGGGGAGAAGTCGAGTGGCACTTTTGTTATGGAAATGTTAAACACATAATAGTTCAGGCAAACAATGTGGAGCCACTTCATTCTCTCAGCCATGCTGACACCTCTTAAAGAGGAACTGCAGGGAAGGATGTGGGAAAGATTTGCTTTCTGAGGAAGCTTTCAGCTAATATTTTGGATATTTACCTCCAAAACTCAGGCAGCACAAATGTAACTGAAGGGCATAAAAATAAAACAATAAAGGGGCATGATTTATGCAGCTACTGCTAGTAATCAACACTTGGTACCCAACTTCAAGACAGCCATTGACAGAAAAGAGCTTTTTTTTTAAAAAAAAAGTTTTTCATGAATTTATTATAAGCCAAGTGGATATTAATGTAGAGGGTGAAAGTTCTTGAAGAGACACTCCTGTAAACAGAAAGGGTTGTAGTGCTAATATTATACCTTGAACATGCAGCAGGGAGGGGAAAGAGGAACAACCTGGAATTGTCCTAGAAGGTAATAGAAGGACAGAGGTTTAGCAGGAGGGGCAGAGGTGACGTGTTTGTAGTAGGCAATCCAGAAATACATTAATGAAGTGGTACACAGCAAAAACATTGCTGTGTAAAGGGAGAACCATGTTCAAGACTAGTTATTTTAAATAGGTGAGAGGAAGAAAGGGTGAGGAAAGGAGATAACTAAGGTGTAAAGAAGGTTTGAAGAATGAACTTCTTGCTAGTAAGGAGAAAGAAAATAATAAAAAATAATAACAATAATAATAATAAAAAGGATAAGTTAACTGATACACAGAATGAATATGACAGAGGGAATAATAATAATAAATAACAATAGTATTAATAATAGCTAGCCAGCTTTAATAATGTTGTCAGGGCCAGAAAGGATAAGGAATGTGGTAGTAAGGTGAGTATTCAGCTTTGGAGAGGATATTTTCCCTGCCTTCAGAGGCCAGAGAGGAAATTTACTGTGCTGCTCTTCTTGGTGTTCATAATGCTGTACTTGAACACCGTGCCTAGCTTCCAGACAACCCCTCCCTCAAGGTCAACAATATCATGAAACTGAAAAGAGGTGAGTGGAAATCTTGGAGGATGGCTACGGTTTATGACCAAAGAGGAAAAGATGAGGGATCTGAGCATTAGGCTGGCCAAGAAAAGTCCATCACCAGCCCATAGCTCCTGAAATGGGAGTTAAAAAGGCTACAGGGCTACTCATCTTGGGTAGCGATAGATGTATGAGAAGGTTCAGCATGCACAGATTGTGGCTGGGAGGTTTGGACTTCTCATTCGGAAGAACTTCACCAGGAGGGATAGCATAGCACTGGGACAGGATTCCCAGAGAAATTCTGGAACCTCTATCCTTAGAGATTTTCAAGGCTTGACTGGACAGAGCCTCAGCTGCTTTCATCTACTGTTGGCTGTAATGCATCTTCTAGTAGATGGCTGGACTAGAGGGTCTCCAGAGATCCCATCAATATAACTTTGTAATTCTATGATTCTAATGTTGGTATGACAATGGGAAATCCAAGACCCTCTTTTGCTAGATCAGGCACAGGAATACATACAGAACACTTCAGCAGAGACAGTAATACAGGAAGGTTGGAGAGAAGAGGTGGTGGTTACACATTTCCACAGGGCCAGAGTGGGTAGGAGATAGTTGGGAAGGGGTCAATGGAAGTTTAAGAGGAGAGCAGAGACCAAAACATACCATGTAGTACAGGACCTGGAGATAAGAGGGAGGGGAGGAAGTATAACAGTAAGGAAATACAGAAATGTAAAGGAATGTAACGAGAAAAAGTGTCTGTCTGTAACACTTATGAACTGAAAAATAGGTATTTTGACTGGAAAAACATATGACAGCACTGGGAAGACAAGTTGAAAGAAACTGAAAGTACAGGAGGGACCTCTCTTTCATTTCTGTGAAGAATGCTTTTTTATAAACATATCTTTCACACTCATCACCACAGTATCATGGAGCCTCAAAACAATAGAAATACAAGTGAATTAGGTCTTCCCATGTGTGTGAATGACTATATATAAATATAGACTGTTCTGACTCTGTATTTTTAGCATAGTGCTATCTGAGCTATTACATGCTCACACATGTCACAAAACACATGTCCTCATGGAAATAAACGTTGCTTGATAGATGTTCTCTCAATATAAAAATCAATCCCCATCTGTTTGTAGTGTCCTATACTAAAATAATCCAATTGCCTACTATTCCATTGTGTGGGTGTATATTTGGCTTACAGTAGTTTTTGTTGTTTAAAAGTTTTAAGAAGTTAATAGTTTAAACAGAACAAATGGAAATGCTATAATTTCCAGTCACCTACCAGCAATGGCACTAAACCTTCTTCTAGTTCAACCAGTGGTGGCAGTTGAGAAATTGCTGTTGCTATTGCAAGCAATAAGTTTTAGTACAATGCTATCTAAACATGGAAACTTCTACACCAGCATACCTGTCTGTCTTCTGAAATCCTGTTGCATTCCACACAGGAGAGTGAAGTCACAAAATGGTTATTAGAATACTTGTGGAAAAGAGGGTATGATCAGAATAATTACTTGGTAGTGATGGTCTCCATGTTACCCCCTTTCAGGCTGTTATTCTAAACCTGTTAAAAAGTGGATTATAGCAGGAAGTAAAGCAGAAGTCCACAGAAACTGTTACACTATCTTATGTTTCTTCTTCATATTAGTGTATTCCGGAGTATATCATATGTTTGCAGATTGCACTAAGATAAAGGACATGGAGAAATCAGATGGGATGGGATGGGATGGGGTGGGATGGGGTGGGATGGGATGGGATGGGATGGGATGGGATGGGATGGGATGGGATGGGATGGGATGGGATGGGATGGGAGGAGATGAATGGAACGGAATGAGAATAGAATTAGAATAGAATAGAATAGAATAGAATAGAATAGAATAGAATAGAATAGAATAGAATAGAATAGAATAGAATAGAATAGAATAGAATAGAATAGAATAGAATAGTTCAGTTAAAAAGGACCTACAAAGATCATGAAGTTTCATGGTACAGAAATTTTTCCATGTCCAATCTGAACCTCCCTCAGTGCACTTTTGTGCAGTTCCTGTGCAACCTGTCATTGGTTCCCGGGGATCAGAAATGGGGAGCCTCCCTCTTCACTTCCCCACCTCAGGAAGTTGCAGAGAGCACTGAGATTGCCTATCAGCTTTCTTTTCTCTGGATTAGATGACTCAAGGGTCCTGAGCCTCTACTCACAGGACACATCTTCCAGCCCTTTTACCAGCTTTGATGCCCTCCTCTGAACAATTTCAATTTATTTCAATTTACACACCAGAACTGCCCACAATATGTCTTAGTATACCATCTCAGGAAGGGAGACGAAGAAGAATATGAAATATAGGAGTGTATATTGTACAAAATGGACTGAAAGAACACTTGTGACAAATAGCTTGTCCAGAACATTTCACCTTTTTATGACCCGGTGTTTTGTTTGCATAATTCCAAATGATTGACTCCTGTTACAGGTAGTCTGAGTTTACATAGTATAGCTGATGTCAGTATTTAGCCAATGGCCTTTTTTCTGTACTTAGAGGGAAAGATTAATCATTTAGACAGATAGCATTTGAGATGACATAAGGTTATGTGAATCAATAGGCATTAGATCAATATAATTAATGCTTAGGTTTGGCCTGATGTATCTTAGACCGTTAGTCAAGAACCCATTGAGACAGGTAAATTTGAGTGCCTGAATGTGTTGAAGAACATGTTATGATGCTAAAGCTATTGCTCTAATGGAGAGAAAAAGGTTGGAAAAGGAGCAGTTGAGAAAGATATGGAAATCTGAGAAACTGAAACCTTTTCCATTTGGAGCTGTACAAACTTCGTGTGGTTTCATTTTTAGCTATTTTAGGCTAAACTTAAGAATGCACTTACTACATGTGGTGTCTGTATATAATATAATCCCTTTCATTATATTCAAAAATAGTTATGACTCGTTCAGACTTCCTGGGAACACTTTGGTCTTAATATTTTCTGGTTTGCCCAAATGTATGCGCAATAAGCAAGCAGAAGAGTTGGGGCAACCAAGTACTTCCTCTGTATTAACAAGCAGCCTGCCCTGTAGTACATGTATGTATGTACAAGCTACCTGAAGTCTACCATTTTTCTGAACTTCATGGGAGCAAAACTGGTTTCCTCAAATGCTTTTATAGGGAAAATTTGCTAAATTAATCAACTCAAGAGAAAGCAGGGTGAAGTGATGCTCTTTCAGCCTAGCTTTGAAGCTGGTCTCACATCATGGTCAGATGGCCTCAGTGCTGTGCAGTGAGAATCAGTGAAGACGGTTGTATTTCAGAAGCTCTGATTCATCACATATCCTTGCTTTGCCCTGGGGAGAGCTGAGGCAGAAGCTAGAAAAGCTTTGAATGCTCCTAACCCTCTCCGTCCCTGATTCTGCCCAGGCCATGCCCTAATGCCAGAGACATAAAACTGCTTCAAACTGCAGCTGCTTCCAGTTGTCTCCAGGGATGCTGCATCAGCTGGGCACTGCTGCTCCAAGTGTGTTCCAGTTCTAATCCCTTTCACCCCTGCTGCCCTTCTGTGAGTGGGGATGAAGACAGGGCACAGAAATCTGGTTAACCCATCTCAGCTCTGTCTGGAAAGTCTGCTACACAGGGCAGTTCTAACTCTCACATCTGCTGCCAAAGTGAGCTGGGACTCAGTTCATAATCTTTTACTATCAGGACTTCCATTGAAAACTGGGAATAGGTGTAGTAAATCAGATACAGCCTTTGGTTTCTGAAGTGGTACAAATATGGCCTTTAGTGTTTGTAGCCTATAGGAATCTTTTCTTTAACTCCTGTCTGTTTAAACTGTTTTTGTGATCCTCCAGTAGAAAAGTTCTATGGCAAAACTGTTTTGTAAACAATTAGTGCTGCTTTACATTTTGGATTTGCAATTTGTGGAGCAGTAATGTGAGGAAGAGATAAAAAATGTTTTCAGAATTATACCTGAAATTTTGAGAGAATAATGATAAAACTTTTTCCTGATTCCTTGGTTCTTAACCATGATAATACGCTAAGTGAAAACATAACTTTATTTTGGAAATGTTTCCCTTACTATTTATAACTTTCACAAGTTTCAACACTAAATTTATCAGGAGTGCATACATACTGATGAAATTGCAATGAATGTGTCAACTCCCAGCCAGAATGAAAATGAAGAAAATGAAAATGGTATTTCCTGCAATGTTATGATATAAACTGTTTATCTTAGGAGATTACTGATAGGTAGCCCTGGGCAAGTAAGAGAATCTAATGTATTCTGGGGGAAAACAAACAAACAAACAAACAAACAAGAAAACACTTTCAAATTCATTGTTCTAAAAATTATAAATCCTAAGAAGAATATGTGATTTAAAAACTGATTTAATCTCTAACACACCAGCAGTTTTATTACAAAATTTCCTTTTTCTGAAATTCCTTGAATTACTCTGAGGATATACATACCTTCAAAGAAAATAATTTAATGTCACATCAGGGCTTCCAGTGCAAGAAACTTCAGGAAATTTTGATCTAGATGGGTGATTAAAAAAAAATAAAAAATCTTTAAGTAACTGCTTATATTTAACTGTAGCTAAATGCTGCAAAATAAATAAATAAATAAATAAATAAATAAATAAAATAAATAAAGATGAACAGTATAATATACCAGCCAGGGTTGCTTTTCTCCTAAGACTTCTATTCTTCCATTTGTTTCAGATTTGCTTAAGAAAAAGAATGTGAAAGACACGGTTTCAGAAACACACTGCCACTTTAAGAGGATACAACATGCCTATTAATAATTGTATTACTCCTCTATTATTGTTAAGAATAATGAAGGAATGGGAGCGTTGGCCCCCAAGCTGAATTTATCCTGAAATGTTTTCAATTAACTCTTGGCACCGGCAGGAAAGCATCAAACCTTTCCCATGCTGAAATATGGAAAATCTGCAGGGAACATCCCAGCAGGAGTGGAATTTCATTAAAACAAGCACATCATAATTCAACGACTTCTGCACCCTCTTTAAGCCTTTCTATTGATAAGGACTTCGAGGCAATTTTTATGGATTTGCAAAGAGAAATTATTTCATAAGATATTTTAAAAGAGTTTGTTTTGGCTGAGGATTTTGAGTTATTATCTGCTCCCTGATGGAAAAATAGTGAGACATTTAGCATAACTGTGGGTAGTAGATAAGAGAGAGAACTGAAGAGACATTAATAAAAAAATTTGTCCTTTAGACAACCACTTTCTTTAATCTTTATAGTAACTAACTCCTCTTTTCCCAGATTTTAATAAATACATAAATCAATACAATTATTATATTGCCATTAAAACCTGCACTTTTGAACATCAAAATGTGGAGATTAAAACATGCTTGAGAGCTACTTACACATCCAAATATGCACACATATGCATTTTAATATGAAATATACCTACACATCTAAGAGTAACATATTACATTGCTTTGTGTATTGATTTAATAAAGTGCATATCACTTTGCCCACACATGGGTAGTCTTAAAACGTTTGGCTACATTACATATAATTAAAATTTACATATGGGGGATAGAGGAAGTGGATATTTCTAACTGTTGCTGGATGCTTAGCACTTGCTTGCGGCAAAGTGCTACGTGATTTTTTCTGGATTAATTTCACTATCCCCTACAAAATATTTTTTTTTCATATCTGGATATAGTTAGGATAAAGAGACACCACTTGCTGCTCTTTACAAAACACTGCTATTCATATTTATTAACCTGTGTCATGACCAAGGATTTACATCAATCCCCACAAAAGACGCAGAAGACGCAGACCGCACTTAAACTGTAAGACTGAATTTCTCTATCAGTCATGGTTTCCCAGTTTTGAACTGTTATTGAAAACTTACAGCAATGTCTCTTCACTTTATGCCCTATATTCAAAACACCATCAGTTTATTTTCTGGGATTCTCCTAGGCACAGAACTAATCCTGAAGCAAGAAGAGTCACAGAGAGTTAGGAGAGCAATCTATGGAGGCTGGAACCTCACAAGGAAACAGTTCTGGGGGATCTGAAGAAGGAGATAGTACCTCAGGAAAGCAGGGGCATCTTTTTTCCCATCCCTATCCTGCTGCTCTAATAAAGCCCCAAGCTAGGTGTCTCCAGTGCTGATTGAGAATCCAGCCTTTACTCCCTGAATCATGAGAGGTGCCTCTTAACACTACACTACTGTTCGCTACAATAACTAGTAATTCCTAGAGTTACATGGCTATCTCTTAACCAAATTGCACGAATGTAGCTTTTCCAGTTACACAAGGACGTGAAAACTCAAACAACCAAATAAGCCCACATTATTTTTATCCATGCTGTCATGATTTCACAGCATGTCCTTAATTCAATGTGAACAGGAGGACTTCACAAATACATGTATTCCTGTGTTTTTTGCAGTAATCTGTTTTCATGACCAGTTGCCAAGATTTTTTTCTGAGATTTTTCTGACGTGTAACTTACAGTTTTTCTAGAACATATATGATAGATGAAGAAGAAGAGTAGGAATTAGAGTACCAGTGGTTCTGTTTTTCTGGGAGGATTGACAGGATTATTCTGCCTTGTTTGTCAAGCTACAACCACACTATCTTCATCCTCCACATCTTGTGGCAAGGAGTTCCACTGCTTAACTACAGAGTCTGAAAAAGATTTTCCTTTTTGTTGATGGGACTTCACTACCCGAGACTCTACCTTTTGTACTGGAAGAGACAGTGAAAAAAAAAATGTTTCTTGATACCACACCATGTTTTTATAAGAGTTCTACCACATCCTTTCTTGGTCCTGGTCCTTCTTTCTCCATGAGTCCATTCTATCTATTCGATATCTATTCTATCCCTTTGACTATTCTTCATGCTATTTTCTGTACTACCTCTAGTTTTATTACAATGTGGTGGGGATAAGAGGAGCAGATCTACACATAGTCTATAGGAAGACACCCTTTCCCTTTCTATTAGACAGATTTAGACAAGTCTGAGGATATGTGGATGGATTTGAGCCTGTTGATTCAGAGAATTAATCCTGAAAGTATTTCTAGCTCAGGGTGTTTGAAAAGTTGTAATCACAAATCATTGCTACTGCCCTGAATGAAATAACTTCTTTGTTGGTGTTCATTTTGTGGTGGATGAGTATAGTTAAGAAAGAAATGCAAAGAAAGCAAGAGGGTTATTATTATTATTTTTAATTTCTACGCAAGTTTGTCACATGATGGGGCAAGCCCATTATTCCTTTTCACTTTTGACTTCTTTAAAAGATGGTTTACATGTTCAGATCTATCTAGAGGTGGAAATTAATGGTCACTGCTTCTTGTTACAGTATTCTGGCTGGCAACTGGAAAGATTTACCAGATAAAAGATAACACTGAATATTCCACAGTTCATACACATTATTATTTTCCATTACAGTCTATGCCTTGGTAGCCTGACTGCAATCCATTCAATCAGTATGATAAAGAGTAGAAGAGTAAGGAATGTTGAGCGTGACCAATCATTAAGGACAAATTCCACTTCAATTTCATAAGTTTTTTAAAATGTTTCATGTTCCCTCCTTCTCCCCTCCAATTTTTATCACTAGGATTCACACAATGCACTTACCCATAAAATGTCCAGCACTGATTTGTCTTAAGCTCCTGTCCAGATCTTCCCACTTAAATACAAATACTTGCATTTTGCCTTTTCTGCTCTGGGCTGTGCAGCATTCTGGCATCCAGCCAAAAGGTCATAGTGCACTCTGCTTCCCTTTCTTGACATTTCCCACCATAAGGAGAGTTTAGAACAGTTATCTTACAGGATATTCCCAGAACTTAATCATCCTGAATTCAATATATTTTTTAACTTTAGTAAGATAATGCCTTGTGACAGTAGATCAATGAAACAGGTATTCAAAAGGCATTTCTCAGCAAGCCAGAAATGTTTTTTGGACCAAATTCCTCAAGTCTAGAATGCCTGATCCAGCTTATTGATGGCATACTTATGATGCTATAAAGCTATATGAAATTTAAACATTTGTTTTTACATGTTATTGTCAAAAGCTTTTCAAAATGGTGACTGGGATAACACAGTTAATATTTTCAACATAGACAATAGAGTTTAACAAGACTTAGATAATATCTATAAACTGGAGTTTAATTCTCCAGAAAAGTCAGGTATTCACAATTTCTGTTGGCACCATTTGTCTTATATAAATGCATCCACAGATCCACAGGTGGCCAAGAAGGCCAACGGCATCCTGGCTTGTATCAGAAACAGTGTGGCCAGCAGGGCTAGGGAGGTGATCGTCCCCCTGTACTCAGCTCTGGTGAGGCCGCACCTCGAGTACTGTGTTCAGTTTTGGGCCCCTCACTACAAGAAGGACATGGAGGTGCTCGAGCGAGTCCAGAGAAGGGCGACGAAGCTGGTGAGGGGCCTGGAGAACAAGTCCTACGAGGAGTGGCTGAGGGAGCTGGGCTTGTTCAGCCTGGAGAAGAGGAGGTTCAGGGGTGACCTTATCGCTCTCTATAGGTACCTCAAGGGAGGCTGTAGTGAGGTGGGGGTTGGTCTGTTCTCCCACGTGCCTGGTGACAGGATGAGGGGGAATGGGCTAAAGTTGCGCCAGGGGAGTTTTAGGTTGGATGTTAGGAAGAACTTCTTTACTGAAAGGGTTGTTAGGCATTGGAACAGGCTGCCCAGGGAAGTGGTGGAGTCACCATCCCTGGAAGTCTTCAAAAGACGTTTAGGTGTAGAGCTTAGGGATATGGTTTAGTGGGGACTGCTAGCGTTAGGTCAGAGGTTGGACTCGATGATCTTGAGGTCTCTTCCAACCTAGAAATTCTGTGTCTGTGTCTGTGTCTGTGTATCTCAAGGTGACCTATGAATTACAGTTATACCCAAGACCTTTATATGCTCTGCCTTGCCTTCCCAAAGAGCAACCAGAAACATGAAGTGAAAATAATCTTTTGTTTGTCTATTTGTTTTGGCTTGGTTTTGTTTTGTTTGTTTGGTGGGTTGGTTTCATTTGTTTGTTTTGTTTGTTTGTTTTAAACACTTTTTGATTCCTGACCCCTTAGTGGTATAATGTTATATTAGCCTGGGGAACATCCATGATTTGTCCTGTGAGAAAATCTTATGTTTAAAGACAGAATGACACCAACTGCCAAACTATCTCAGTAAGCAGGGAGTAGAAAGACAAATAGTATCATTATGGGCTAACCGCAATATGCTGAAGTCCTCTAACACAAGGAGGAGTGTGAAGAAAATGTAAATTACCTCAAGTGATTACATCATAGAAGGACAGCACAGAAATGGAGGACTAAAGCCAGAAAAGTTAATACACTTGTTGACAAATAAACAGGTGTAAAGAAATCATTTTGTAAGTGCATAAGGCATACAGGAAGACCAAAAATGGCCTTGGTGCACTGCTTGCCCTTTCAGGTGTGATGATGAGAATGTCAGAATGCTTGCTTTGCTTCATAGTTGCAGTTTTCCTTAAAAAGGTCCCTTACAAGAAGGATTAATTCAGAAAATAACAGTAAATAATCGGTGAGAACTCCAGTCATAAGAGGGTAACACAGCTTGATACAGTGGTTATGAGTTAGACACCATTATAATATCACTTAGATATTTAAAAGACTATTGAAAATTAATCCTACAGTACTCAAAAGCTGGATGAAAAACTTTTAAACAGTACTTCTACCCATTATTTCTAGGAACTTATAAAGAGTAGATGAAACTTACAGGAGGGGATAGAAAAAGCCATGGAGTCATTGGTACAAATAATATAAACTAATAAATTTTAAGGACCTAGAGTGAAATAAGAAGACAAGCAAAAGACAACTTGGATTTGTCAAAAGTAAACCAATTCCTATCCACCCAGATTAATTCTGTGACCATATTAAACTTTGCAGATAGGGGAGAGCCAGTAACATCCTATCTGGATTCTAGCAAATGTTTTGGCATTCTCATAAGGAAATTAGTGAGAGATGCTTTAGACAAAACTGGAGTGAGTGCATGGATGTATATATGCGGTAAGGTTCTACTGTGTCTGTTCTGCATCTGGTATTATTCATTTTCACTAGGTTTATTCATTTTCCTTAATGACTAGGATGGTGGATTACAGAATATGCATATTAAAAATGAAGATGTCATGAAGCTGACACAGAAGGAAAGTTCAATGTACAACACAGTAGAATATAGATCGATCTTGGCAAATTGCAGAATGTTTGGGGGAAAATATGACAGATTTTCATATAGAAAAACACAGTATCATCTTAATCTGTATGAGTACTCAGAGGCTCAAATTCAGAACAGAGAACAATTGATCTTATAGCAATTTTACAGAAAGAGGTGGTTAAAGACAAGCTGAACATGAGCCAGTAACATGATACCATCACAAAAATAATGATCATATACTTGACCTTTGTGAACAGAAATATTGCCTGAAAGGCGAGTTAAGTAGTAACCTATCTCCTGTAAGCTCTGCTAAGGTCTGTTGAAGTCTGTAACAGTTTTGAATATGGCATTTCACAAAGGGGATCTGTTGGAGAGTCCAGAGAAGGGAGATGAGAATGACTGGAGGTCTAGAGAACACACTATCCATAGGAAAAGGAAATAAATTGTTGTTTAGATAAAGCTAAGAAAAGATAATAGCAACTTTTGACAATAGGCTGTTACAAGGAGGCAGTAATTTATTTCATAAATGTAGAGTTGTACATATACTCATACCTACTTGGGACTAGAACATCTATTAACATGTAGCTGATCAGGACTAGTGTTGTGGGTTAACACCAGAAGGAAGCTAGCACCACACAGCCACTTACTCATTTCCCTGTAGTTGGAAGGGAAAAGAATCAGAAAGGTAATAGTGAGAACTCATAGGTCAAGATAAAGACAGTTTATTAGCTTAAAAAAGAGAAGAGAAGAGAAGAGAAGAGAAGAGAAGAGAAGAGAAGAGAAGAGAAGAGAAGAGAAGAGAAGAGAAGAGAAGAGAAGAGAAGAGAAGAGAAGAGAAGAGAAGAGAAGAGAAGAGAAGAGAAGAGAAGAGAAGAGAAAAGAAAAGAGAAAAGAAAAGAAAAGAAAAGAAAAGAAAAGAAAAGAAAAGAAAAGAAAAGAAAAGAAAAGAAAAGAAAAGAAAAGAAAAGAAAAGAAAAGAAAAGAAAAGAAAAGAAAAGAAAAGAAAAGAAAAGAAAAAACTGTGCAAAAGCAAAGTCAAACAAGGAATCCATTCACTACTCCCTATTTGTGGGAAGGTGTTCAGTCACTTTCAAAGAACCAGTTCTCATCAGGTGTAATGTTTTCTTGGGAAGACAAACACCATAACTCCCAATGTCCCCTTCCTTCCTTCTTCCTTACCCCAGCTTTTATTGCTGAGCATGGCATCATATATTATAGGATGTTCCTTGGGTCATTGTGGTCAGTTGATCAGGCTCTGTTCCCTTCCAGCTCCTGGTGCACCCTCAACCTCTTCACTGTCAGGGCAGCACAAGGGGCAGAGGAGACCCTGGCACTGTGTAAATGCTCTTCAGCAACAGCTGAAGTACTGGTATGTTATCAGTAGTTTGGGTCACAAATCCAAAACACAGCACCATTCAAGCTGGCATGATGAAAACTAGTTTTATCCCAGCCAAAATCAGTACAACTAGGCAAAGGACAGGACTATACAATTCAAAGGACCTCTGGAAAATTCAGAACTTGGCTATAGTAGGTGTATATGTAAGGAAAAGACAGAGTGTTCTTCCCCATCCTTTTGAACTTTTCTTTGCATGGATTCTGGTATACTGAATTCTGTTTACAAATGCACATAAATCACTGTTAATTTCTGTATGTATTTCTACCTTTTTCTTTTGAAGGAAAATTTGTAAGCTGATATATTTGAAACACAGGTCTGATCTCAATCATCTCAAGAAATAGCCCTAAATCATCCAAGATTTTTCCAAGAATACAAGCTGAGTGACATCCCTTGTGTGTAGTCTTCCTTTATCCTACAGAGAATTGAAGAAGACTTCCTTTTCACATTCTCATTTTTATACATGTACAGACACTCATATACATATCATATCATATCTATCTTATCAACAAGAAAGTCAATCTACAGTTAGACTGGAAGGAGTTGGGACTTACGGTGGTCCAATATGCGTAGTGCATTCTTGCAATGTTCTTTGAGAAATGTCTGTCACTTGGAAAGCTATTTCACTCTTTCAGTACAAAAGTCTCAACCAGAAAGAGCTGTTGATGGCCTTTAATTCTGATATATAGTGAGTTTTCAGGGTGCTCTTGACAAGTTATAACAATCTGTCATTACAGACCTACACAAAATATCTTTTCTGCCTCAGAGAGATATTTTGCCATCAATTAATTACACTATATGATTCTTTAAGTTGTACAGGAGATATCTTTTAGATGGGGGAATCTCAGAGAATTTTTCACCTTCCAGTGTACCAAAGAATGGCCATAATTTCTTTCAGATTAAAATTATCATCTAGCATTATTTGAAAACTGTTGTCAATTTCAGTAGGTGTGGAATAGGACCATGGCTAGTACATGTATATCCCAGATAGGATATATATCACAGTTACAGAAGAGGCAGAATTGATTGACTTGTTTGCTTTTTCAATGCTGAAGTGTTTTTGGCCCTCTGTACATAGAGTGTGTTTTTCTTCTGAGTCCCTACCTTTTAAGGGGTTTATGCACATTTTTTTGCATACTTTCTTCTAAATATGCAACTTAATTTATTAACCATTCTACTCAGCTTGTGTTTCTAAATGCATGTGACTTTAGACCTGGAGCTGTAGATTTTTATTTGCTTTTATGGAGCACTTGATGCAAGTTTAGTTTAGAAAATGCATGAACTTGTTACAAGGCTTCATCACAAATACTGTGAATGCCTTAAAACATTGCAGCATGCCTGCCTCAGAAAGTCTTTGTGAAATAGGTATGCTATCACTATCATTATCCACGTTTTGCAGATTAGCAACTGAGGATGACAAAGAGGGAAGGTGGCTTGTTCAAGGTCACTTGGGATCTGCCCTTCCCTGGGGTAGGTCATTGAATTTCTCTGAAATCTTTGGGGCCCTGGAACACTAGGTAGTGACAAGGACAAAATAAAAGTAGTAATTTCAGTACAATACATAATTTGTGTAGCTATTATTTAGTTTCACCTGTGTTAAGACAATATCTTCTATTTATATCACTGAGGGGGTGTGTTAAAATCAGATAGCTCAAAAGCCATTTATTAATTGGCAAAAGTTAACTAGTGGGCAATTCTCACTGTAATAAGTATTATTTTAGAAATGTGATAGTTTTATATTTCCTCCACCACAACTTTCCTCTTTATACAGGCATTAATGTAGTTACCACATTCATATCCACCCCAGCCATTCCCTCAGATCTAGCCTTCAGGAAGTTCAAATCCAAATAGTTTTCAAATCCAAGCTGCCAGTTTGATTTCATCACATCAAACCCTTGTTGAGATCAAACCTTTGAAATGAGAAAAGATTTTTAATCCAGTTACCCCAGATGGGGTACAACTCTCCAGGTCCTGAGAGCTGCAGGATTAGGAATTCTCAACATCCCCTCACCCACTCACCCACCCACCCATAAACACACATGCAGGCGCAAACAAACTGCCCAGCTTTACACTCTTTGCTCACAGAAAATACTCCAAACAAGCCAGTGTGCAATCCCAGGGAAATGTCTTTCTCCCTTCTTCTTTCTGATATAAAGGAACATCCACACCCACCGCAGAGTCAGCTTTGTCCTTATTTTGCAGATCTTGTTTTGGTTATTCTGTCAAATGATTTTGAGAACTGGGTGAAATTTGCTCTAACTGTATATGATGCAATTCACTGTCTACCTGTAAAAGTATTTGCTATCAGATAGAGGGAACTTTCTATTTCAAGATATCTTTGTTTCATTTTCATAATATAGTACTTAGTTTTGGATTCAGTTGTCAGACAATTTCTTTCTAAGATAAATGTTAAAAGACCATGGGTAATTTGGCATGCGTGAAAGCTGAAATTAACAATTCCATTATCCTATTCATAATTTTCAGAAATTACAGAAATCAGAAATTATGCTTTCAGAGTCAGATTACATGGTAGGGGAATTTGTGACAACAAATTAGGTTTTGCAGCAATAAAGCTGGATAATCTGTTCTTATGATGTCAAGAATTCAAATGTATTGGTGATGTTTAGTAATACTCAATATTCCCGTAACTTTGGTGACTTCATACTCAAACTATATCTGGAAAGTACTGCTACTAGATGGGGTGGTATGTTGCTCTGTGACCCGTGAAATGGGATCAAGAAATTAGTCATGAGCAGAAAGGCAGAATATGATGGTTAAAAGCGTCAGTGAGAAAACATAAAGCCAAGTGTTGTGACAATTACAGCTGGCATTTCTCCAAGGTATCAAATGTGTGTGTGCATCTGTGTCTGTGTGCTGGTATGTATTGCATGTATGCAGAAAAGAGTTGGATTCTGCATATTCATTTTCAAATTTGTTTCTGATTATTTTGCTAGTTGATGTCTCAGTCTTCCTAGGATGAGTAGCCAAAGGCTGTTTATATCCTCACAAATGCTGGGTGACTTAATATAATTTCCATTTCATAAAAAAAAGCACAAGGACAGAGGAATAAAGAAAACTTTGCAATAAAGGAAAGCTGAAAAAAATCTTACTTTTCTAAAGGAATAATAAGGAAGGAAACAAATACCTTTGAAAATGAAGAAGAAATAAAGCCATATCCATAAACCTCAGGTTTATGAGAGGTTTTTTTTTTGTTGTTTTTTTTTTTTTTTTTTTTTTTTTTTTTTGTGAATGAAAGTAAAGCAGTTAAGCTTTCGTCACAATGAGCAGCAGTCCAGAAGTAGACAGACAGCCTCCTCTGTGTGGGGAAGATTTATAGGGACCCCTCCCGGGCCCTTTGCAAGTCCAATTCATGGGCTCCCTTGACCAAGGCTCAGAGCTGTCGCTCCAAAAGGGGAAGAAGCGAAGGCTTGTCTTTTTTTTTTTTTTTTTTTAATCACCATTTGTTATAAGAACACAGACTTCCAAATGACGAAGGAGAGAAAGGGTTGAGGGAAAGATATTTCTCCCCTCTCCCTTGTGTGGTCTGGTGTATTCAGAGTAGGGGCCTGAGAAGGAGGAATGAGCTGATTTAACATGGATTGCAGCACCACCGAGAGAGGGGAAGAGAAGCTTCCAATCAAAGTGTGAGCTGTTCTGGTGTCCATGTGCATGGATGTACAAGCAAGAGAAGTGGTTGGTCTCTAGGCACCTTCTTTCTGAGAGCCCAAGGGCAGATAATTGATGTGACAGACGATTCTCCTTAACGCCCTGCCAACAAAACAGCTCTTGGGCAGCTCACAGCCCTGCTCACTCAATAAAGGCCTGAACCTATCACAAAAAAACATGGGAAAGATTTGCTTATTGTGAATAGCAACAACACAAGTAGGAATAGCAACCAGCTCTCCCCCAAAACTATAGGACATTAAGAAACTGAGGTATGCGAGGAAACAAGCACAATGGTAAAGCAGTGGAATGAGTTGGTCAAAAATGTCATTGTCTCTGCCATCATCCAAGCAGAATCATAAGAGTGCTGTGAAAGATCCTCTTATTTAATAGCTATATATCACCAGTGTAGGAAATACATTGCAATACTCTTATTCTGCCCCCACCCCCTTCTAATTGTATCACGCATTCAATTCTCAAATCATTTGTGGAACTAGAAGTGGAATGCACATAAGGAAGGATATGTCTACTGAAACTTCTTAGTCAGTCTTTCCTGATCCACAGTCCTTCAGACAAAAGTCCCTTCTTCTCATGAGCTTGTCATGCTTGTGAAAAGAATTGCAAAAAAAAACCTTAGTAACAATGACAAAAAATTAATTTTGTCCCAGGTCTGGATGGTTTCTGGTGGACTGGTGAATTTTGGCTCATACTGTGTTGGCAGATGTCCTCAATCTTTTTTATTATTAAGATATATACACATATTTTTTGGAATACAATGCAACATGCAGATGAGTTCATCCTGCAGTGTTTACACTATTTTAATCATTTAAAAATGTTTGCTTCTAGAGTATGGAATGATAAGGTAGGATATTGAATGATATGCTAGAACATATAGACAGCAGGTTGTACCTAGGAAACTGAGGAAGGCAAGGAAAATTTACCAAGTCTTGTTAGCAAATAAATTCCAATGTAGAATACTTTACTATCAAACAAAACATTTATAAACTAGAGGTAGCTAAATATGCAGGTAGTCAGACTTCATCCTCTACTATCTATACAAACTGAAACAGTTTAATGAATAAAGCATTTATTCAAAGTATCCCTGCATTAGTAGGCTCTGGCACAAATAATCCCATTGAACTCATTGTCTTGGCTTAGAATAGAAGGCTAACTGCAAAGTGTGCAAGTCTAAAGCCAGAAACTTTTGCAGAAGTTCCTGCATATGGTGTAATGCAAGCACTTGAGCTGGACAATATTGTTTACATGTAAAATATCTATATACCCATTAGAGACAGGCTCAAACTAGGAGAGACAAACTAGCCAACATACTGGCTTCACATCTGAATGGGTATTTCTACACAGAGTCTTAACTAACTTGAGAACTTCCCTAAACAAAGATAAGCCAAATAGCTCTGACTGAAGAGGGATAGGGGAAATCTCCTGCTGTAATTCTGTACCTTGAGCTATTGATATTATATAGGAGGATGCTGTTGAGCTGGTAGCCCACTGTGGTCTACAGTAGTGGGTATCTCTAAGGAGGTCCCTTAAGGAAATAAGACAATCAAGCCCCAGAGCAACATGATGAAATCACTATTCAGAGGTTGATACCCACTCTGAAAGTTTTTAAGGTCATCAGAAATAAAGAGGATTGGGAATGACTGGCCAAGAACTTCAGGAGATAGGTTTGCAAATTATTATTTCCTTTTGCTTCCTCATCTCTTTCGTCCATCCACATGTTCTCATTCTGCCAGGCTAAGTACTAGCACAACTCACTTCTCATGCTGCAGTAAGTTCTTTGCACTCTCCCCCAGGTGCAGAATGAAGATAGGAAACTGGACGAAAAGTGGGATGGGGGGGGGAAGGGGAAGAGGGAGGGGACACCTGCTCTTGTCTCTATTTCATTTAATGTAAGAAGCTCTGCGTGTGTGTGGGTGTATTTGTATGTACACGGTTGTGTGCAAAAGCATGAGGCCCTGACCTGTGAGAAAAAGGCATCTCTGGCAACGAGGGCATAAGCCTCCCGTGACAGTGCTTAGTGGTGTAAGGGGGCTGGCTGGTGCACGAGCCACTGAGGTGAGGGGTGGGCAGTGTAGACCCTCCAGGCTGCCTGGGACAGGGGTACAGCCTGCCGGGTGTCCAGCTGCAATGGGTAGGTGCTTGCGTGCGAGTGAGCAGGGAGGGCTGCCTCTGCCGCTGGTCCTGGGGAGAGGAGGGAGAACAAAAGCCTCCATTTTGACGGCTCTTCTTCACCCATCAGCTCCATTTACTAGGTCTCAATAGCTGGGGCTCAACAGCAGCAGTGGCAGCAGCTCCCGGCAGGCTCCCACCTCCTCCTCGGATGCGCACTTCCCAGCAGAAAGGAGAATGAGGAAGGGGACAGGGAGAGAGAAAGAAAGAAGGAGAGTGAAGGGGGGAGGGTAGGGAAAGAAAAGGGAAAAAAACCTTGCTGACACGGGGCATAACTTAATTTTCACGGTGCCGGGACAGCTGTATCGTGTAATCTGCCATGGCATGCCATTAAAACTTCAATGCCTTTACTGACCCAGAAGGGAAACTCAGACCGTGGAGAGCCTTTTGAAAAGAAGTGGTGATCTTTCACGATTTATGAGCTTGTCTTAAAGAAACAGACTCCACTCACTTTAAATTAATCACCCTTTTCAGGGTACATTGAAATCTGGGGTCTCTCAGCTGAAGTCTGTGGAGACCTGGTACCTTATGAATGCCTGCCCTGTCTTTATTATTATTTTTATTTCATTTTATGTTTATGCCCACCAAAATGGGTTGGTTTTCAGGGGAACTGTATCTTGCAAATTGAGGTTCAAAATCCAATTACACCAATTCAGTGGAAGTCTGAATGGTGTAGCTGTGGCACTTACACATTCTCATCCCTGCATACATTGTACAAAGGGGAGAAGAACCTGAGAAATATGAGGAGTTAAGGACTCAAAAACTAATGAAATGTGAGACATCCTCTATGATTCACCAACTAAAAGTAAAATACGCCGACTAAAAGTAAAATTGCAGTGAGTCCTCCTGCTTCCATTATTCACACAGTCCAGGGAACAAAGAGTTGTAAAATCACAGTAATAAAACCTAAACAATTTTGAAATAATAAAATAAATAAATAAATAAATAAAATCTGTCTGTTGCAAGAAAGTGTAGATAAAGCACTTCCTTGCAATGTTCCCAGAAAAAAAAAAAAAAAAAAAAAAAAAAAAGCACAGTGGTGTGATTTACAAGAATTACAAGAAGAATGCCTGGGTTACTCTCAGAGGATGTAAATCAGCATCCTTCCATTGTCTGCCATTAGTATAATATCTGATTTACCCCAGCTGTTTGTCTGGACTCCTCTCTCAAGCACTTGCTCTCCTTGGCCAGCAACATTTCTTAATGGACATATTTTTAATGTGAAGATAATAAGTGACCCAGTAATATGACGATTCAAAGCAGTGAAGTAGTGATTTTCACATCCCTAAAACTTTGCATGTCTAGGAACTGAAACACTTTTTTTTTTTGTCCCTTTGGTGAACTAATTATGGAGTAACTTAAACCAAAGCAAAAACTTCATGAAGTCACAGGCAGTGATGGAAATAAAGTAATAAGATCTGAGATCAGAGTGAAAATTGTATATGGAACCTGAACATCTGAATTAATTAACCAGCTTCTTGCCTTAGAAGACTGGACCCATGAATCCCCTAATACACTTAAGTGCCACTCACACAGCTTTTGTGAGATGTCTGACTTCTGACAATCTTTTGAGTTGTTCCTCATGATAAATAACAGAAGTAACTATTCAAAGAGAAAAAAAATCTTTTTATCCATCCCTTTTAGGGTTTAGAAGTTTTGGCAGTTTCCTTGGAGTCTTTATCAGCCAGAGGCTCTCCTTTATATATCCAACTGTTCTTTAATGTTCTAGAGAACTGTATATGGGCATACGTATCACCCATGCATACCCAGATAATCTGTGCCCATATTTTGCTTAGATGAGGTACCTTACAGAACTCTGTGTTATATAAGGCAGGTTTGGTTTTGAGCATTATCCGTTTCCTTATGTGTACATCAACGTGGTCTGCAGCAGCTCTGATATGTATTTCTACTAGCTCAGGTGTTCTGGTTTTCAGTTTTCAAAATGTCAGCTGCTGCTGGCACGGTTTCTGTAAGACAGCTGTAATATATGTGGAATAGAAGCTAGCCCTTCTGTGTTTCATAAATGGCCTATTATTTTGTAACTATTTTCCATCAGCTAGTTAGACTCAGAATAATGACACTTGACACTCACATTTCTAAATTTACATATTTCATTACAAGTAGTTTGTATACTTACTCACTGGACTGTGGCCCACTCTGAGACATTATAATGGTAGACACATCAATCCTAGGAAAAAAATGGCATGTGAGTTTACTCATATATTGTAAAACATTTTGGTAAACCTGTCTCAGGGAAATAATGTAAACAGTGATGAAAAAAAATAAATCTACTTTTTCCCATCAATAGAAATCATGTATCTATTTTTCTTCACAATGCTCATTTTTTTCCATTCCCTCTGGATATTTTGCTTGATGGTTTGTACTTTTCAAGCACACAGAACTTAATAACATCACAACATTCTTTACTTGGGGCTTGTAGAAAACTAATTGAATTATTGGATTTTTGATCCCTGTGTTGTTGGTTGGTGTCTGTATCTTCTTAAAACTTTAGACATCGCTATGGGGATGTATTTAAATAAAACAGCACTTACAATGGGGCTCCAAACTGCTGGCAACAGAAGGAGAGAAGATGCAGTCTGACTGTCCCTTGTAGATATTTTTGACATGTTCAGTCACTCCAGCAGTCACTTTACACATTTCATCAGAGTGTGGACAACTTTTGAAAATTATTTGACATATGCATAATGTAATTCTGGATTGTTGCTGTATTTGACACTATATTTCTTGTATGATATAGAGAGTCATCTTTTCCCTTCACAGAAAAAATAAAATAAAATACAAAAATCTTATAAATGAAAATAACTGTCCATTAACAGCCGTTATATTCAGCTAAGGCCATATTGTTTTCTCATTCACCAAAGCTGGGAGAACATGTAGGCAGTACTCGTTCATACCTAATCAGTTCTGTGAAAAGTTTTCAGAGTTCTTCAACACTTCAGAGACCTAAACTCCATTAGGTGGAAAATGAATGAATTCATGCAGTTAATTACAGCTGTATTTTTGGAATATGGTAACAGAACCTACTTTCTCTCTTCTGATGCCTGTAATAAATGATGCCTGGATAAACCACTGCGGCCTGAGTCATTGATTTTCATGGTGTTGCACTGCTGTCAGCCAGACACTGAGGTGGGTGTAAGGGGTCTATTTTACTGGTTCTTCAAGTGGCAGGTTTAGCTAATGCCACTGTTTCAACTTCAGACTGCAGGAGGACTGCATTCATTGTCTTTCTATATGGTATTCCCTTTCTTCAGGAGATCATAACTAGCATACATCAGCCAGATAGGGCTTTGGGTAGAGCATAAAGCAGAGTCATTCTTGAGTTATGCATGATAAACATAATAAGAAATTAAATCAACATTTCAAGAAAAATTCTTGGAACTTCTTTCTGAACTGGCAAGGAGAAGTTTATCTTTATGGAAATATTTCCCCAGCGCTACATCCAAGAAGATATCTGCAGCTCTCTTTCAAGCAGTATGTGCAAGATAGGGGACTTAAACATTCATGGGGAACTAAGAAGAAAAAAGAAGATGAAATATGTTTTCTTACAAACTAAAGAATTCATTCCACTTGCTTGTCTGGGTGAGATGTTACTCCAATTTCTGACATCTACATGAGCAGCAAAACACAGGACAGAGAGGTACATGGAAGGTACCAGCAGCTTGCATCCCATATGGGAAGTTCAAGTAGAAGAACAGTTGTTTCATTTCATGTCTGTAGGAAAGTCATATGCAGTTATTTTTCCATTTTAGTGCTTTAAAAATAGAATATCTGTAGGCTAAGACTCTAACTAAAATTAAGGCCTAACACTTAAATTAATTCTTCCTTGGTAGAACTGTAGTAAAACCATCTGGATTCTTTAATTTTGGGGTAGCTTTTTTTTTTTTTTTTTTTTTTTTTTTTTTTTTTTTTTTTTCCTCCTGAAGATGCAGGAAATGAAAGCCATTACATTAAGAATATATGTGGACTGCCTGATTCTTTTAAGGATTGAAAACTGGTATAAATCCTGGAAAGACAAGTAAAGTACTCAGAGTTAATATCGCATGGGTACAGAAATCCATTCTGGTACTTTAGTTGTCATCATTATAGGCTGTACACTGCTAGCACTGTCAGTTCAGAGCACAGGCTCTAAAGGAAATGGCCCAGTCTAGAAAGTTTTATGTAGGCAAGAGGTCCAATAAAATGCTAACTTTAAAGGAGGGTGTTAAGAAATTTCCAAAATGACTCTCACACCACAGCTAATAAATTCTGCTACAAAAGAAAAGTCATATTTGAAAAATTTGCAAGGCTTACAGATACACATGCTGAGGAAGCACTCTGACCAGGGAGCAACTGTTTGGTATATCTTAATGTTCAAATGTTTTTTTATCCCACAGAACAAAGAGCAATTTATGTGACAGATGAGTAGGTATTTGCAAACCTGAGTTAGAGTGTGGTATAATAATTTAAGTACTGTGTTACTAAATAATTTGAACATGGAATAGAAACACTCTCATACAGCCTTTCGAATAGTTAAGTGATGTTAATAGTTTAAGTGATTCTCTTGAAAATTCTCTGTATTTGAAGCACTATCCTACTTAGTTTTTAAATTTCTAATTTAATGTTCAAGGTTTGTTATTGGCTTATCATCTACAAATACAGACTAATTAAAGATGCTGTCATCTGTTTACAAACAGGCATGATAAATGTTAAAAGAAAATTGAGACATTTGGCATTAATAAACTTCAGTCAGACACAACATGCAACAATATTTAAAATAGATGCAGCAGTCTATATATCCTCCTGGGTTGCAGAAAGAAATTTTGGAGGCTGCTTGAAAAAATCTTCTGGTGTGCTTAATGGCAAAATAAAAAGTCTTTACTAGTAGTTTCTGACAAATAAGGGAACACCAGTTTTTAAGAGGCCTCCTGACTGAGGTGAAGCATGCTCTGAAATTATGATGGTGGGAGACAGAAATTTATAGGTATGGGGGAGATTTTTAGGAGATTAAACAACTTTCTGCAGCTTAGATAGTCCAAAAAAAAGCTTTCCAAAGTTTTTGATGTTCTTCCAGCAGTAATTAGAAATGGCTCCTTGGAAATATTTTTGGACCCAGAATGAATCTAATGAAATATGTTTCTTCATATAGGCTGTGATTTCAGTGAAGGCTCCTGCATCTAAGATGAGACTCTCAAAGGAGGCAAATCTATTTTCTTGATTACAGGTTGATTTTCCTGTCTGTGAACCTTTCACCTTTCATTAGTGGGTAGAAATTCTGCACTAAATTCTAGCTGGCATGTTAAGCCCAAGGAAACTAAATTTCCTGTAAGATACTGTACTCCACTGGATGCCTTCATCTTCTGGGCATAGGCTTCTTTGGAGGGCTCCTAAAGCAAGACTACATCTCTAAGAAAAATATCCACATGCTTTGAAGTAAAATTGTGTAAAGTCCAAGACTTTATGTTGTTTAGATCTGTTAGTTAAACACTTATTCACTATAATATAGACTTACTTCTTCTAGAGAAATTTCTTTTTCTCCCTGGTTTGCCTTGTCTTATTGCTTTTTTTTTTTTTTTTTTTTTTTTTTTTCCACTGCATTGAGCATCCAGCCTTCTGATAAAAGGTAGTTAAATGACCTCATATAATTGTTTCCCATGAAGCCCATTTCTTTTGGTGTACAGGACTGCATGGTGCATAGAGTAGTACACTGAGAATGAGCTAGTTACATGCACGATGCCGCTGAATTCACAGAAGAAGGCAGAAGTGTTAGAGTGGATCTGCGGCAAGAGGAAGAACTGCCCACAAGGCATTGATGGGAATGCAGAACATTGATGCATCTTTGGCTGTCATAGATTGTGATGTTGAATGGCCATAGGACAGGGGTAATTAACTGTGTCTTCCTTGTGTTCTCTTCTCTGTTTTTCTCTTTGGACGGCTAAAGTGAAATTAGTCTTATCAAACATCAGAGATGTTTGGTCTGAGTTGTACATGAGTCTTTCTATGTAGTCAATAGAAAGGTACAGCCATATCCAGAAGACAGCTATTTCCACCACAAGGAACAAACCTGAGATAATTGATACTAAGTGCCCTTAGAAAATGTCAGCATTTGTTCAATGACTAGAATAGACACTAGACAACTGGTTTAGTTTGGACATCTGCCTTTTAGGCTGTTAAAATCAGATGACATGGATCTCATTCCAGGAGACATACTGGCAGGAGTGAGAACCAGTCAGAGAACCAGCAAGAGGTAGTAGAAACAAGGAGATTTAAGACTGCTGAAAGATCAGACTGGGACAACAACTTAGGAAGAGAACAAAGCAAGTGGACACCAGCATGTTTTAGCTCTTACTTGTCAGTGCATAAAGTCCTGAAGGCTAGATTTTGAATATTGATAATTCTCACTATCAGGAGGATTTTTGAAAAATAACTCCATTAATTTCTGTATTTCATTCATGGTGCAATGCAATTGTAACTACTTTTACTAATTATAAAATATTCTATGTGTCAGTCACTGGAGATGTAAAAAAGTCAAATTAAGATTACATAGCCACAAATCCAGCAAGCAAGACTTTTGTATCTAATTGTGTAGTGTTCCTTACTATCCTTTGAGATCAAAAGGAAGCGAGGAATTTGAAAGCCACAGAATGAATGCAATCATACTTTTTTAAGCTTTTAGAGTCCAAAGGACCAATGAGCAATTACATATACATAAATTATTATATATTACTATATATATTATTTATATAGACATTCTGCAGTTAGCCTATACCTGAACAATACATTAAATCAGAATTAGTGATTATATTAAATATAATAAAGACAGAAAAAGGAATAATATACATATTTTATAGGATTACACACATGATCATCTGTATTGTATTCAGATTTGATCATTCCACCTCAGAAACACAAGAACTAACAATATTTCTTTATGTAAGGACATGACAAAATTTCAAGCAACAAGATGTTAAAAAAGGATGTTTTTTTGGTTCTACAGTTCTCAGTGTTTCTAATGAACACCTTCAGGTGTACTATTAGAAACAACTAGGAAGAATTCAATACTGAACTCATATCAATGCTAATGCTGACGTTTATTTTTTCTGCTCTTAAACCTACCTTTTAAACTTTATGCAGCACTTTCATTTTCCTGTTTCTTTTCTGATCAATTTATTCTGCCTACCTTCTTGATGATGCTTTCAATCCCCCTTCCCTTCCTACCCTTCTATTGCCCCCTGTCCCCCTGGAATGTGCTATTAGGCTTGGAAGTTGTCCTAATGACTTTAGAAATTAGAAAGCAAAAGGGAAAGTGCATGATTTAAAGAAGTGTACTGATATGACTTTTCAGAGAGGAAAGCAGTGCATAAGCAAGGATGGCAAAAAAGCAAGTGCACAAGTGTGCTCTGAACATTTGTCCACTTAGCAGAACCGATATGGAGATTTGTCATTGCTCCTTACAGATACCCTGCCATTGTCTGAACTAAAGTTCATATCAAACAGGTGTGTACCAGTCTAGATTCCTGAGCAGGAGGTATTCCCAGGCTGAAAGGAACTATTTATTTTGTTAATATTGTATCTAAGCAGCCCTTTGAAAACATCAGGTGCTTCTTAAGTATTATTACATTCAAATAATAAATTCGTGAAGCATCAGATATTTAACCCTCTCTATCCCTAAGAAACACACAAATACAGTACTGTTCTAATAAATCCTTAATTTTACAGATTTCCTGCTGAAGTTTCTGACTAACGGTAAGTTATTTGTTCAGAAAGATTTTATGGTGCTCATAAAATCTCAATTACAGTTTTAAAATAACTTGTAGTTTTTCTGTAACATGATGCTGCCATCTCAGTTCCCAGAGGGTATATTAAATTCAAGTAGCAATAACAAATCATTTAAGCAATAAATAAATAACCTGAGACTGAGTTGTTAAGAGTTAATAGTCTCCCATACACTCAATAGAGACTGAGGCTCCACTCTATTAAAGTGACCCCCGGGGCCATGGGCCAAATTGCACCCAGTTGTTTTGTGGAAGGTATTCATCCCTCACACATTCATTTCCTTCTTTATGTTGTCTCTTTTCATCAGTGAAGGCACTCTGCAGTCCCTGAGTCCAGAGAACAATTACGGTACAGTCTCAGAGAAAAGAAAGAAAACTGGGGTCATAAATATGTTAAATGGGTACGTGGGTTTAAGTGGCTTTGTAAACTAAACACGAGGGAAACCTCAGACTAATTAATGAATATGAAGCAGCATGATAGGAATGTTTTAAGGGAAAATTCACATTACCTCCTCCCCCCATCCCCAACTTAATAAAAATAAAATAAAATAAAAATCCTTTTTTTCCCTTTTTAAAATTCATTCCAGCAGGACAGTCATGATACAACACATCCTTATGCTTTACTGAAATGCTATTCAAGCAGGAACTGATTGCAGAGATAACTGAACTGATAATTCATTCCCAACATCTTATTGGATAATTCATTCCCAACATCTTATTGGAAACTGAATTCTTTCCTCCACAAAGATCAGCCATTTATCATGATAGCGAAGCTATGCAAAACTGCAGGAAGATTTAGGACTTCAGCCAAGATTGCTGTTTAGTTTTACATTGTGTGTCAATTCCTGACCTGACTTATACCGACTACTAAAATAAACATAGATTCATTGGGTGTCAGTGGTGTCAGGATTTGGCCCTATAATAATAAGATTATGGGCCCAGAATAGTAGTCTTCATTCAGTACTAACAGTGGGACAAATTTTGCTCTCAGGATCTTCTCCTGTCCTCCTGTGGGAAAACCAGCAGGAGGCAGAAGAGGGAAAAAAGATCTGTGGGATTTCCCTTATTTATAAAGCTTAGTCCAAATTCTGGGGAATGCTGTTCCCAAGATCTGCCACAGGCTTCTGCAGCAGACCACAGTTCTGTTTCCAGGTCTATAGCTAGCTTCAGAATACTAGTTGATTTTCATGGGTCTCAGTTTGGAAAGAAGCCATGTTAGAAAACAAACCAAAAAAAAAAAAAAAAAAAGCTTTTATTTCTGATTTTTTTTAAAAAAATTGACAGCAAACTGGGAATATATATATGGGAAGAGACCAAGGTATTCAAGGAAATATTTTTTCCACTGAAAATTTTGAAGAAAACTAATTTTTCTCTGCATATTTTTTTTGCCCAACTGAATTTTTTCCAGAGTTGATTAAATCTGCAGAGGTGTCACTAGCAACATGGTAGAACCTCATTCTGAAGTGTTATGTCATCTTTGCCTTTCCCAGAACCCTATAAAGACAATGCTCACCTATAACGAGATTGATGCCACCTCAGTGCCTACTAACAGTTCCAAATCTCAGGTTGTGTTAATGAAATCCAAAGATGAAAGAAGTCCATGTCCATGGGGACAGCAGCTGCTCTTGCAGCACTGAGATAAGATAACCATGTGCTTTTTTGACCCAGCAAGTGATGAGCTGACTAGAATGTGGCAGAGATGATTTCTAATTTCTGCTGTGGTTCATAGCTCTTTTGCAGTTTCCGTCAGCATTTCTGTAAAACCTGAGGAATACCAGGCCCTTCTCAGAGGATGGTGACCATCTCCTGTGGAGGCAGACAGAGGAGTAGAATTCAGTGTCTCTAAACCACCTGTAAGTAAACAGGGTGGAGGAGCTGCAGCAGGATGCCTCCTTTGCTCAAGACACAAACCTGTAGCTTGGCAGATTTTGGGTGCTCTTCAAGACCAGTAACATGCCTTGGCTTGTTGGCAAAGGTAAAAGGTAGCTAGGGAGAACTTCCTTATGTCTTCAGGCAAACCTTAAACTGCTGGTGAAAGTGGTTTGAGTGAACCTTGATTACTGCCTGAGGCAAACATGGAAGTGGTCACCTGATGCCTGCCACCTGCAAAACTGCAGGGCTGGTGACCTCTACTTGATATGTGGTGGTGAGGTGGTCTTGGGATACTACTCTGACCCTGCTAGACCCTAAATACCAGTTCTTGTCATGGCTTAAGGCTTTGCCATTCACCTAATTCCACAGGCTCTGTATGCTGCACAAACTGATATTAGCACAAAAAGTTTCAAACTCCACTGAGAATATTTCAGAAAGCTACAAAGTGCAATAGAAACTCCCTACATATGTCATTATTGCTAAAATTAATGTATATTTATAACAGTATTTGTATCTGTGTTTGCCATTTTGTTTTCTCTATAATATCCTGCTTTTGCTCATTCCTAATTTTGCAGATCAGGATATCTAACAGCTTTCTTCAAAGTCCATTTTTAGACAAACATCACTTTCTGGGTTGAAGAGGCAAGGTAACTGTCATTGGTGTCTTAAGTACGTACCCAACAGGCTCGGAGTGTTTTCAGTAGGAAAGGTCCTGCTCCTGCACTATTAATGTCAAGGAGAGCTTTTTTTTTTTTTTTTCTTCCTTTTTCTTTCTTTTTTTTTTTTTTTTTTTTTTTTTTTTAAGTTCAAAGGAGGGAGGTTGGAAACCGCTCTCAGAAGGGTAACAAAGCTTCACTCACTGTTTCTGTTGGGCATGGAGGGGAAAACCTTTCAACAGACCCTTATCCCAGGGTTTCAGAATATGGATTTTAAATTTCTCTATTTAAAAGTACTGTTGAAAAGCAACTATAGTGCAGACAGAGGGGCAATGACAAAATTGAACCTGTGTAGTCAGCCTTTAATACTTTCACTACATTATTGAGATAATTACAAATAAATGTATTTATAGTGTTTATTCACCAACACTCAAAATATTCCCAAGTCAAAGCTTTCCACTGAAGGCAGTGGAAAGAAGTTTTCAGAAAGGAATAAGTGAGCTGGTTAAAGTCTTTGCCAGGAAAAGACCATTTTCTTTCTGTCCACTTGGCCAGCTTCTCATCTGACAAACCACCATTGTCTTCAATGCAGTGACACTGATCTATACCAGCTTT